>NC_080713.1:13424948-13793698 GCF_019097595.1 Hemibagrus wyckioides
CACTGCTCTCACAACAGATTGCTGCATAAAAAGTAAGTCTGCCATGTATGATATAAAATTTCACAATAGGTCACTTTGATTTGGTGCTGCTTAATCTGAGACAGGTTTTTGGACTCCATTGAGTTTTACATGAAATCTTGTCTGTTTTGTACAGGGCATGGATGAAGATGCCATCAAGGAGGCCATTGAAGACACCATTGTTGGAATTTATGTTCTCAAAGAATATGCTTCAAATGATGAACCAAATGACATTGGAATTGTACTTGAAGGCATCAAGGTGTTGCAGTGTCTCGATAATGCAGCATTAGCTGTGGCTATTCTGTTCGGACTGATGTATGCTCTAAATCTCAGCTACCCTGCCAAACTTTGCTACACCTTTGAGGTTGTCCAAAAGATTTTTATGGAACTGGATGGAGGTAAACTTTCTAACAAAGCACAAACTCTGAAAAACAGACTAGTTCAATAAAAGAGTTACAGAGTCTGAACTTTAACACAACTTGATGGAGGTAAACATTTCATAAACCCTTAAACTGTTCTTAAAGGCATTGCTATATGATTTGCACTTTTTTGTGAATTCCCTATAAGTTTACAATGTTTTCTTTTTTGAAGTCATTGAGTTCTAATGTAACCTTTATAACAGTGCCCCTTTTTGCCATATTCACTTGTGATGCCATGTTTGGTTTATTTCAGTGAAATAATTTTTCTTCAGAATTCACTTTGTAACACTTCACACTTGCATTTGGCTGTGACAGTACGTTATACTTGGCCTGACGGAAATGTATGATTTGCAAAGTTAATGCTCAATATAGCTTGTTTGTATAAAGCCCTTTTTTGTCAGAGCTCCTTAGTATTTTCCATTGATTGTTTTCTATTTGCACACACTAAAACCTGAAACCTATACATTGTTTACTATGTGTCAGAGACATAATGAAATTACTGTTAATTTACATTATACATTTGAATAATGTTGCCACTAAGAAATTATGTTAGACTTGTTAGTGATAATAGAGTATCATGGATATGATTAAAATATATTAGAATTACACAGTTAATTGCTATTACAGTAAATTATAAAAATTATCTTAAGTCAACATGATTCTTTTACACTAGTCTAACATGAATTAAATATTTTGGTTTAACAAGCAAAAATTGTGTAATCTGGCCAAATTTTGATAATGTGGGACCGATGTACACATTAAAATCAAGTAAATTCAAAGGATTATTTTTTTCATTGTAGGCTGTTCATCTCATTGGCATAAAAATGAAATCCAGCAAATAGAGATTTTACAGACAAAATACATGACAAGCCAGTTTGATTGGCTAAAGGTTTTATCCACTATAGGTCAAAGAAATTTGAAATTATAGCATATAAGTACTAAAATAATGTTCATTTTGCTTTTATTTTTACCAGGAAAAACAGATTGAGATAAAAAAAAGTCAAGGAAGAAAGGTATCAGCACAGTTTTTGCAGGTTTAACAAATATCAGCCATATGTACAAACAAGCTCACAAACATCATACAAATTAAGTTAAATTACAATATAATAATAATAATAATAATAATAATAATAATAATAATAATAATAATAATAATAATAATAATGAGGATTTTTAATTCAATTTATTTGTATAGTGCTTTTAACAATGGACTACCATGAGTAGAGCATCAGGATGGATCATGCAGGTCTGGAAAGAAGAAGTGGTCACATTGGAAGCTTGGGACTGGGACGTATACCTCAACAGAGAAAGACAGAGAGAGAAAACAGAGAAAAATATTAGGTATGCTAGTGATAATATGATGTTTAAATATAGATTATGTGCAAATTGACATGCACTCTGGCAAGACTAGCTATGACAGCATAACTAAAAGGGAGAGCCAGAAGGTGACAGACATGAAGGCTTCCCGGGACATAAAGTGTCCAGCCATTTCACATTCAGCAAATGTGAGTGACTTGCGAGGGTGGTACAGCGATAGCATCCAAACATCCCATTAAACCAAACAGTCTATGCACATGAACCTTTCAGATCTGCTCCTTTACCTAAGAAAAACTATACATTGAAACCTTGACTGAACAAATGATTTTTCAGCCTGGACTTAAACAATGATGAGGCCTAAAACCTGACTGATTCATGAACATTATTCCTATATAGGTATGAACATAAAAGCTGTGCTACAACCTTTTTAGGATCTTGGAAATAAAGGGGAGATTTGATATTGCCCTGTAGTTGGACAGCTGACAGGGGCCGGGTTTTTTAATCAGAGTAATTGAGAAGATGGATGGGTCCACCCAGCTACACATAATCGAGATAAAAAAAAAAAAAGAAAGCAGTGGCTGTTGCTGATTTATAGTAAGGCCAGCAAGAGGTATTCATTGATATTATAATAATGGCTTCTTCTCTGAGTCAAAGAAACAAATAAAAAACTGTCAGCTTAACACTTAAATAATATCTGCTAAAGATAGATCATTATCGTTACAGGGTTGCACAGCACCATAAAAGCTGCAAATGTATTTTAAATATTAAATATAAACATTGCAGAGCGATGCTATAAATTTGGTTTCCTAATGGCTTCCTAAAGTTGCGACAGGAATCTCTCTAAAAGAAACAAAAAAAAAAACACCTACAGATTATACACAAAATATTTATTGAAACATAGCAAAACATACACTGATCAGCCATAACATTATGACTACTGACAGGTGAAGTGAATTATACTGATTATATCCTCATCATAGCACCTGTGTAAAGAAGCACCGGAGGCATTGTTTGCATAATCCATGAGCAAATTTATTGAACAGCAAAATCGACAGGCAAAAACGTGGTTAACAAAACAAGGCAGGAAGTCAGAAAACTGGAAAACAATGATCAGGCAAACAAATCCGAATCGAGAAAACAGTTCAAACCGTGGTCGAGAAACAGGCAAGGTCATACACATAAATTCAATAGTAGAAGGCTCAAAACAGTGATTGAAGAACAGGTCATACACAGAAAACCAAACAATAGCAATGGAATGCTCTGTATGTCAGCTAGGAACAATACTTTGCAAAGGGAGGTGTGTGCATGCCGCTTAAATGTCTGTGTGGGAACCAGGAAATAAACCAAGTGATAGTTCAAAACTCAGGTGAGGGCTCCCTCTGGTGTTCAGATTTCAAATGGGACATGACAACCTGTTAGTTGGTAGGATATATTAGGCAGTAAGAGAACATTTCCTCCTCAAGGCTGATGGGCAAGCGTAAGGATTTGAGAGAGTTTGACAAGTGCCAAATTGTGATCGCTAGATGACTGGATCAGAGCATCTCTAAAACTGTGGGGTGCTCCAGGTCTGCAGTGGTCAGTATCTATCAATAGTGGTCCAAGGAAGGAACACTGGTGAACCAGCGACAGGGTCATGGGCAGCCAAGGCTCACTGATGCAGGAGGGGAGAATAGGCTAGCATGTGTGGTTCGATCCAACAAACGAGCTACTGTTGCTCAAATTGCTAAAGACGTTTATGCTGGTTTTGATAGAAAGGTGTCAGAATACACAGTGCATCACAGTTTGTTGCATATGGGGCTGCATAGCCACAGACCAGTCAGGGTGCCCATGCTGACCCCTGTGCACCAACAATGAGCAACAGAACTGGACCATGGAGCAATGGTCTGATGAATCACATTTTCTTTTAAATCACCTGGATGGACGGGTGTGGGTGCGTTACTCACATGGGGAATACATGGCACTAAGATGCACTATAGGAAGAAGGCAAGCCGACAGAGGCGTGTCATGCTTTGGGCAATATTCTGCTGGGAAACCTTGGGTCCTGCCATCTATGTGGATGTTACTTTGACATGTGTCACCTACCTAAGCATTGTTGCAGATCATGTACACCCTTTCATGGAAACTGTATTCCCTGATGGCTATGGCCTCTTTCAGCAGAATAACGCGCCATGCCACAAAGCAAAACTGGTTCAGGAATGGTTTGATGAGCACAACAAAGAGTTTGTGGTGTTGATTTGGCTTTCAAATTCCCCAGATCTCATTCTAATCCAGCATCTGTGGGATGTGCTGAACAAACAAGTCTGATCCATAGAGGCCCCACCTTGAAACTTACAGGACTTTAAGGATCTGCTGCTAACATCTTGGTGCCAGATACCACAGCACACCTTTATGGATCTAGTGGAGTCCATGTCTTGAAAAGTTAGGGCTTTTTTTGCAGTGAAAGGGTGACCAACACAATATTAGGCAGGTTATCATTATGGCTGATTGGTGTATGATTCCTTACACACCCAAAACGACTAAACTGTAATGTATCTATGAGATTTTCAAAATACATTTATATCAATTACCTGTGTGAATTATATGTGATACTCATTATTTGCATTTTCATTATAAGTTCATTGGTGTTTTTCTTATGGATTTTATTATTTTATAAAAACTATGGTGCAAAGTTAATTACATATATGTAGATCACACCCCTGAAGACTCCCAGCTCAGGGGGCATTAAGGGCATTCAGGATAATAACAGTATATCAGTATACATTCTGTATATTATACAGAACATTGTGCAAAAATAAGAGGAATGTAAACAAAAAGGGTTCTAGTAAACATATACAATTATGTGATAGGAGCAGTTGGTGACAGTTTTTGAAATGTTGTGTGCAAAAACAGCAGTTGATTGAATGTGCAAGCAGAGGTGGACAGTAAAGAAGTACATTTACTTGAGTACTGTACTTAAGTACACTTTTTGAGTATCTGTACTTTAATTGAGTATTATTTTTTCTGGATACTTTTTACTTTAACTTCACTACATTTGAAAGACAAATACTCTACTTTTTACTCCACTACATTTCTGTCAAGGTCATTGAATAGAAAGTAGTTACATTAATCATAGGATGATTTTTTTCACTCTTGTAGCGTCACGTGTTGTAAAGTTCAGTGGTTTTCCATAATTTTTTTTAACTCAGTTGCTCAATTGATCAATTTCTGACAAGATGGACGAAGATATGCTTTGTATATTATACACCACCAACGCATTGGTAATGATGTTAGTTAACACACAAAAATGTATGCTGAATATGTGTCCAAATTCTCATACTATGTGTCCTAATAGTATTCAAAAATAGAATTAGTATGCCCCAAATCGTAGTATACTGAAAAGAGTATTCCAAAAATTCCTGGCTGGTCTACTACTTCCAGTAGAAATTTAAAGTGTCAAGCCACTCCTGAACCAGAGACAATTCCTCGTGTCAAGCCACTCCTGAACCAGAGACAACGTCAGAAGCATCTTATCTGGTCTGTGGAGAAAAAGAACTGGACTGTTGCTCAGTGGTTCAAAGTCCTCGTTTCAGATGAAAGTAAGTTTTGCATTTCATTTGGAAATCAAGGTCCCAGAGTCTGGAGTAAGAGTGGAGAGGCACAGAATCCATGTTGCTTGAAGTCCAGTGTGAAGTTTCCACAGTCAGTGATGATTTGGGCTGCCATGTCATCTGCTGGTGTTGGTCCACTGTGTTTTCTGAAGACCACAGTCAACGCAGCCATCTACCAGGAAATCTTAGAGCACTTCATGCTTCCTTCTGTTGACAAGCTTTATGGAAATGCTGATTTCATTTTCCAGCAGGACTTGGCACCTGCCCACACTGCTAAAGGTACCATAAGCAGGTTCAATGACCATGGTGTTACTGTGCTTGATTGGCCAGCAAACTCGCCTGACCTGAACCCCATAGAGAGTCTATGCGGTATTGTCAAGAGGAAGACGAGAGACACCAGACCCAACAATGCAGATGACCTGAAGGCCGCTATCAAAGCAACCTG
The DNA here is from genome assembly GCF_019097595.1 of Hemibagrus wyckioides. Taxonomy (NCBI): domain Eukaryota; kingdom Metazoa; phylum Chordata; class Actinopteri; order Siluriformes; family Bagridae; genus Hemibagrus; species Hemibagrus wyckioides. Next base: position 13,430,735 of record NC_080713.1, read on the forward strand.
AGCTTCCATTACACCTGAGCAGTGCCACAGGCTGATTGCCTCCATGCCACGCCGCATTGATGCAAAAGGAGGTCCAACCAAGTATTGAGTGCATAGAAATGAACATACTTTTCAGAAGTCTGACATTTCTCTTTGAAATATCCTTTTTTATTGATCTTATGTAATATTCTAATTTTCTGAGACACAGAATTTTGAGTTTTCCTTATCTGTAAGTCATAATCACAATTTCAAGAAGTAAGGTTGCTAGGTTGCTACAAAAGGTACTGTAAGTATTGCATACAACAATGCAACAATAATAAAACAATGCGTTGATATTTACTTTTGATACTTAAGTACTTTTAAAAACAAGTACTTCTGTACTTTTACTTAAGTAAAAATCTGTCTTTACAACTTTTACTTGTAATGGAGTAATGTTTGACCAGTAGTATTTGTACTTTCACTCAAGTAAGGAAGTTGTGTACTTCGTCCACCTCTGTGTGCAAGACAGCATGTGCAAAAACAGCATGTAAACATTTTATGGTGGTGCTGTAGACATGGATGTATATAGAATGAGAGTTTGAGTGTGTGTTTGATTTCGGAACAGTTTACACAGTTGAGTCTGTGTGTGTGTGTATGTGTGTATGTGTGTGTGTGCGTGTGGGTGTGTGTGTGAGTTTGGTATAGTTCAGTTTGGCTGATGGCTTGTGGGAAGAAACTGTTACACAGTCTGGTTGTGAGGGCCCAAATGCTACAGTACCTCTTTCCAGATGGCAGAAAGGTGAAGAGTGTGTGTGAGGGGTGAGTTGGGTCATTCAATGCTGCTTTGCAGACGCAGTGTGTGGTGTAAATACCTGTGAAAGAGGGGAAAAAGACAGGATCTTCAATGATCTTCTCAGTTGGACTAAAGTAAGTTGTCCTAGCCACATAAAGTGCAAGACAAAAAAGACAATACAAAACAGTACAGTACAGGGCAGGTACACAAAATACACAATATAGACAAAATAGCAAAGACCAATAAACATTCTGTATAATATGTTATACAGTGTAATGTGCAAAATAGGAGAACTGTAAACAAGAGGGTTCTTATAAACATATACACTTCTGTATAGCAGCAGTTGGTGGCAGTTTAAAATGTGTGCATAAAAAGCATTGTTCACTCCAGTGTTCAGTGGAGAATGGTCACTCTGTGCTCTCCTAAAGTCAACAACCATCTCTTTAGTTTTGTCAACATTCAAAGACAGGTTGATGGCTCTACACCAGGCTGTTAGCTCTTGAACCTCTTCTCTGAATGCTGTCATTATTCTTGTTGATGAGACCCATGTCATCGGTGAACTTGATGATGTGGTTCAAGCTGTGCATTGTCAGCAGAGTGAACAGCAGTGGGGTGAGCACAGTGCCCTGAGGGGCCCCAGGGCTCAGTGTGCTGGTGCTGGAGATGCTGTTCCCGAGCTGGACTGACTGAGGTCTCTCAGTCAGGAAGTCCAGGATCTAGTTGCAAAGGGAGGTATTCTGGCCTGCCAGGCTCAGCTTCTTAGTCAGGTGCTGAGGGATGATTGTGTTAAATGCTGAACTAAAGTATATGAACAACATTTGTACATAATTGTCCTTTCTGTCCAGATAGGTGAGGGCCAGATGGAGGGTTGTGGCAATGGCATTGTCCGTGGAGTGGTTTGGACAATACACAAACTGTAGGGAGTCCAGTGAGGGTAGGTAAGTCTTAATGTGCCTCATGACAAGCCTCTCAAAGCACTTCATTATCATAAGTGTTAGTGCGATGGGACAATATGCAGGGTATTGTAGATTAAAGCAGGATACTGTAGACTCCTTCAGCATGGGGATGATAATGGTTGTCTTGAGGTTCGTAGGAACAACTCTGCCAGGAATGTTGTCTGGTCCAGCAGACTTCTGTGGGTTAACTCTGGATCAGTCATGGTTAGACAGAGCACCTGGTCATTGAGAGATGGTCTTCCTTGCTGCTGTTCTGCACCTCAAACTGAGCATATAAGTCATTTAGTGCATCTTGGAGGGAGGCATCACAGGCACTGTCACAGGCAGGTGCAATTGCCTGAATGCTCTGCCACTCTCCACTGTCCTGGAAATGGTTGTGAATTATCTGGGCACGATTTGCCTTTCTGATGGCTCTGGACAGTTTGGCCCTTCCTGTACTTAAGGCTGTCTCATCCCCTGCTTTGAAGCTGGAGTCTCCATACTTCAGCAGTGCATGCAGTCATCCATGGCTCCTGGTTGGAGTGTGTGGTGATGGTCTTGGAGACTGTTACATCTTCAATACACTTGCCAATGTAGCTGGTCACTGATGTAATACTCCACATTGATGGAATCACCATTGGCTGCAGCCTCCCTGAACAAGTGCCAGCAAGAGCTTAGGTGGCTCTTGCTGGCCAGGTTTTCATCTACTTCAGAACCAGTTTAGAGCACCTGACAAGTGGTTGTATGCTGGAATTAGTGAGATGTGGTCTGAGTAGCTGAGGTGCGCGTGCATGTTCACCCCTCGTGTTTGCCTCTCTCGTTGCAAGATCAACATGCTGATGGAATTGAGGGAGTGCTGATTTGATATTTAGATGGTTGAAATCTCTGGCAATAACAGACAGTCAATCGGGGTGACCATGCTGCAGATTCTATTAGCAATCTGCAGTATGGTCACCCCGATGGACTGTCTGTTATTCCCCATCCTTAGAATTAGTGCTGGGGGAATGTGCACTCCGACAATGGTGAATTTCCATGGTAAATAAAATGACCTGCATCTAACAGTCACATCTTCCGCTAGTGATGAGAAGTAATTTGAAACAAGCACAGAGTTCTTGCACCATCCTGTGTTGGTGTAAACACAAACACCACCACTGCAAGCCTTACCACACAATGACCTCTCGGCACAATAGGAGTCTGTCTAGCTGAATGACAGCATCCCTAACTCTGTCGCTTAGCCACATCTCCATGAAAACATGGAGACAGCAGTCTCTAAACTCACTGAGTTGTCAGATGTAGTCCAGTTTATTGTCCGGGGTGGAAACATTTGATAGTAGAATGGACAGGAAAGCTGGCTGGCTAGGATTTGTTTTTAGCTTAGCGTCGATGCCCCCCCATTTGCTGCGCTTCCGCTTCCTTGAGCACCACTTCTGACAGCCCTTCTCCAGGCCTGGTCTTTGCAGCAAGCCGAGGTCACAAAGCTTCTCAAGCACATCGTCATACAGGTTGGTTGTTGCATGATCACTGTAGTGTAACAGTGTCTGGAAGTCATATACATGAACACCATTGTCTCTGCTGTCCATGTACTTTGAAAAGTCAAGCTAAACACATGAATTTTAGACACATTTTGGATCTGGAGTGGCCACTGAGTGCTACAGCCATGCCGCCATTTTGGAAGACTTTGTAAACTCATCCTTTACCCAACAAGATGGGGGAGCAGTAAAAAAAAAACTTGAAAACTATGAAAAAACAAATCCTCTGTGTCAGGCCCAAGAAACCAGTTTTTTTATGGTCTGACAATTGTCAGACCATAGCCTGATCACTGGATTTATAATATTGAACCCATCTCTACTTCTATTTTACATCTACATACATCTCTTTTTTAACACAGCTGTGCAATTGAGGGTTAAGGGCTTTACTCAGTGGCAGCTTGGCAGACCTGAAATTCAAACTCACATTCCAATCAGTATGCCAAAACCTTAGCCACTGAGCTATCACTTTCTACTTATAGTACTACATAGTAATAATCAGTACAACAATACACAGTTGTAATTGCTTCAGAGAAGATGGGGATTTGGGGATCTATTTTTTCTTTGTTGCTGATATCACTGTATATCATTGTTGCTCTTGTTTCAAGTGAACGTGAGATGGACTAACCAACAACCTCCTGAATTACTTTATTATCATATTCTGTACTACTTATACTTAATTAAGTCAGTTTATCCTGCAATCCCTCAAAATTCTTCACTCTCCCATCAGATTTGTGATTGTTCCGCCTCTATGCCCTTGGAGTGGGTGTGGATAGTTCCTTGAATAATGGTGCATATCTCTACAATGAATACAGTCTCTGGCTCTATGATTAGGATCTGCTTAAATAAAGACCTGCATGGTTGTTCTTGTTGTTTCCTGTAAATTATTTGTAACTAAAACAAACTTTATTTAAGCAAGTTATCATTCTTTTCCTGTTTTGTGCAGGAATTCTCTTGTAATGGATGGCGTGTGACTTACATGTAACTACCTCCAATGGTTTGCCTTCCAATCTTTGACAATGTAGAATGATGTTCCACTTGACTTTGGGATTCCAGCCATTCACAAAATGTTGTTATAACACTTGTGCTTGCTCATTTTTATTTCCAATGGGCAAGTCCATGCATGCACTGAGGTGGGTCAAGGATTCAGGGACAGTTTCATCTTCTTTGCAATAACTTTGCAATAATGAACCTTGTGAGGCTATTTTAGTCTTGTACTGCACTATTCTTCAAAAACTCTTATGATATCTTTTTTCTCTTATAGTGTTTCTGGAATCAGCTCTGTTTGTTTTCTGTGCCGAGTCTGCTTCATGTCTGGTTGTTAGAACACTGTTTGTTGTATTGGCTATGCCCCATGCTTGCTCAGTTATGCTGACCAATTTTTCCTTCTTTTTCTCAGCTCTAAATTGTTTTTTTCCTAAACTAGCTGGCCTGAGTGTTGTTTTATCTTCAAAGCAAGAGGAGAAGCATCACAAAATAAGAAAAATCATTTCAAAACTAGAATGTTGCATTTTCAGAAGAAAATGCAAGTGTGATTGCAAATATGTTGCTTAAACTATTGCAAGACATGCTCAAATCATTTAAAAAACCCTCCTCCCTCACTCTAGCTGACGTCACACACACACACACACACACAATAGCGGTCTGAAGTCTGTGAAAAATACATTTAAAAATCCATCTAAAACAAGCTAAAACACTTATCAGCAAGGAAAATAATAGCACACCTAAGCAACATTTTAGAGTTGGAACCATGTTTCTAGCTATTACCATTTAAGCGATATGTTGCTTAAACTACTGAGAGAACTTCTCAAATAATATATAAATACAACTCCAAGTCGTCTCGAACCCTGGTCTCCAGCATGGGAGGCGGACACTACCAAATAAGCTAAACTGCAACCTGTAACATTATTGAAATCGGTGGTACTAATACTTTACATGCACTACCGCTAACCACCGTCAAATACACAATATATGATATACATGCTAAATATGCTTAAACTATTGCAAGACATTCTCGAATAATATATATAAACTAAAGTCACAGTTAAAATATGAAGTCTAAACGAACTAGTGTGTGTACTGGGAACAGTTTAAAGACGATGTGTCCAACCTCTTCCCTCACTCTAGCTGACGTCACACACACACACACACACACACACACACACACACACACACACACACACTAGCGGTCTGAAGTCCATAATGCATTTAATAATTCATATAAAATAAACTATAATACTTATCAGCATGAAACGTAATAGCACACTTAAGCACGGGCACGCTAACAAATAAGCTAAAGTAAAGTTTATAATACTACTGAGATCAGTGGAGTAAAGGTAGTAAAGGCAAGGTGACTTATAAGCAAGTTGAAACATGCTTTATACAACTTGCTGCACAGCACCTAGCGCAAGCCTCCGTTACATATATAAAAACTATACATGCTTAAACTATTGCAAAAATAATCGAATAATAAACACAAACTAAAGTTACAGTTAAAATATGAAGTCTAAATGAACCAGCGTGTGTGCTCTGCTTAAATGTCAGTTTAAAGACGATACGACTTAAAAAAAACCAAACCTCTTCACTCACTCACACACACAGCAGCGGTCTGACGTCCGTGAAAAATACATTTACAAATCCATATAAAAAACTATAATACTTATCAGCATGAAAAGTAATTACACCTAAGCAGCATTTTAGCGCTGTAAGCATGTTTCTAGCTATTACTGTATTATCAGGCACTCTACCAAATAAGCTAAGCTGCAGATTATAATACTACTGAGATCAATGCAGTAATGTTTTACATGCTTGTTTACGGCATCTACAGATGCATTTTACAGCACCTACCGAAAATCTCAGAGAAAGACCAAACTGTACGGAAACCAGGAAGTGAAGTCCGTGAAAAATGCATTTACAAATTAATATAAAATAAACTACAATATGTATCAGCATGAAAAGTAATAGCACACTCAAGCACAACATGGGCAACATTTAGCGTTGGAACCATGTTTCTAGCTATTACCATTTAGGACTAGTAATGGTTTACATGCTTGTTTACGGCAACTACCGAAAATCTCTGAGGAAAACTGAACTGTGCGCGCTAAAATGCCCGTGCGGAAACCAGGAAGTGAAGTCCGTAACGAATGCATTTAAAATTAATATAAAATACACTACAACACTTATCAGCATGAAAAGTAATAGCACACTTAAGCAACACATGATGAACATTTTAGCGTTGGACCTATAATTTTAGTTATTACCATTTAGGACTAGTAGCGTGCCCAGGAAATTGAATAATAATAATAATAATAACTAGAATGCTGCATTTCCAGAAGAAAATGCGAGTGTGATTGCGAATATGTCGCTTAAACTATTGCAAGACATGAAAGCTAACACTGGCAAGTTAACTTATTAAGATGAGGTTTACATCACAGCACGTAATACTACACTCAGTTACAAATATAAATGCTATACATGCTTAAACTATTGCAAGACATTCTCAAATAATATATACAAACTAAAGTCACAGTTAAAATATGAAATCTAAATGAACTAGTGTGTGTGCTGGGAACTGTTTAAAGATGATGCGTCCAACCTCTTCCTTCACTCTAGCTGACATCACACACACACAGTAGCGTTTGAAAAGTAATAAAATGTAACAAATAAAAATAATAAAAAGTATAACAAATGCAATAATAAAGTAATAAAAAGTAACAAATGCATTTAAAATTAATATTAAATAAACTACAATACTTATCAGCATGAAAAGTAATAGCACACTTAAGCAGAACATAATCAACATTTTAGCTGTGGAACCATGTTTCGAGCTATTATCGTTTAAGCGATATGTTGCTTAAACATTTTCAAATAATAAATACAAACTAAAATACGCAATCGCACTAATAATCAGTTGAATGGGGCAGATGTAGTATTGCAGCCATTTTGCTAACTGAAAACCAGTTGCACCAGTATTATATATAACACTATTTTCTTTTTTCTTTTAGCTCCCACTGAACCTCCCCTGCAGCCTAGTTTAGGTAAGCTACTATGTAAATCTACCTGCTCTAAATTTTTGATGTGAAATTTTCTATTTTGCTCTTTAGTTAAATCATTACACATGATGTTCTATTTTATGCTGCACAGCTGAAATACATGGAATCCATGCAGTGCTCCGTGATGATTTTGACTCTAATCTACAAGGAGCACTAGATGCCAATATCTGGTGGGTATATGGGAGACCACCTACACATTTGTTCTTCAAAATGATGGTAACTCTGTATTGTTCTTCCTTAGGTCAAACTGTAGTAACTGTGAGGTGGGGGAGCAGTGCGGTATGCTCATGTATGGTAAAGCCATCACTTTCTGTGAACCCTTTGGGGAAAGAGAACTGGTAATTATATCCTTTACTAGATAAATAAATACCACATTAAATCTTTATGAAAAGTATATTTCATATACTGTCAGGTACATATATATATATATTTATATATATACCTGATACTATATTTCATATACATATTACAATACTTTTATATGTGGTCCCTCCTTTTTAAAGTTAATTGGATAAGCATAATCATAAATTAAAAATAGTATTTTTTTAAATACTTGTTTGCAAATTGTTCCCAGTCAGTGACTAGTTAAAGTCTGGAACACTTAGACATTATTAGACATTTCCCTGGTGATGCTCTGCCAGACATTTAAGTTCCTCCTTGTTTAAGAATATTTTGCCTTTAGCAATAAAATGTATGCTTTATTGTATTCAGTTGTTCTGGTGAGTGCTTTGAACATTGCATAAAGAAAAGCCTTAGGCTTCTTCCAAATTAATCAATAATTGCAAGGAACCAGTTCTATTAGTGTTAGAAAGGTGAGGGTGGATCAGGAATGTCTTCTTGTACAAGCCTTTGGAGAGAGACCACACACGCGCACACACACACAAAGATGACTCAGAATCTTTCTACTTTACTAATTTCACAGGCTAATCTTGCACAAGGTTAGGAGGGTAAGGAAGAATGTGAACATAGAGACATGAGTAAACATTCCAAAGTGGGAGTGAAGCAACCCACACCTGGTTTTATGGAGTTAAAACAAGCAACACAAGAATGTAACATTTAGTAGTAGACCCATAGTAGTAGACCCATGAAGAATGGGAGAATTTGTACTCTTCTCTTCCCCTCTTTCTTGTACAAGCTAATCTTTCTCTCACCTTTACATATGATTTTGTTTGAGATCTGTTTTATGTTTTAGCTAAACTCTGGCCTTCTGTTTTTGAAGGTTACTAAGGGTTTACATCATGTGGTAGACCATTTGTATTTACTATAGGGAAAAGTCTAGGTTGTTTCAATTTTTATTAGTCCTCATGGGTAACCAACCTATTTGTCAAACTGTGGAGAGGAAGGGCATGAAGTAAACTGCTGAAAACCATCAAAATGCAGTAATTGCACAGGTAACCATCCATCTTCATCAAAAAATTAAGATGATAAAAAAGTTGATAAAAAAAATTCATAAAGGCTTTAAAAAGTTGAACTTTCTGGAGGCGTGAAAAGAGGTTGAAAAGCTGTTAGGTAGTCAGGTGATGACAAGTTGGAAAATGGCAGCACTCTAGAGTACGACTGGATACCCACCATTAATTTGATTATTTAGTATATTTGCTTCGCAAATTCAAACAAATTTCGATTGATAACTCAATTTTACTTAAAACAAATGACAAGATGACATCTCCCAAGCAACCAATTCAAGGTGTTCAAACATGCCTGAAAACAATGAGCCCAGAAGCTAACAACTCCCTGTCACCAGAGTCAAGTAATCAAAACCTAAATTTGATGAAATGAAACAACATTTCTCCAGGACCTGGTGCTACATAAACATACAACATGAAGATCAAATACAAAAAACACCATAGAGCTAGGACCAAAGTTTTGTCCTAGCCACATAAAGTGCAAAGTGTGCACTAGGTGCAAACAGTGCAAAGACAAGACAGTGCAAAAACAATAATTACAAAAAAGACAAGACAAAAACAGGACACTTAGTGCCAAAAAGAAAAAGAACATGTGTAATGAAATGTAAAATGAAGTGAAATAAAATGAAATAAAATGAAATGATGTACAGCTTGAGAAACCATGAAAACCAGGTAACTAATAACATATTTGATTCTAATATATATATATATATATATATATATATATATATATATATATATATATATATATATATATATATATATATATATATATATATGTAACATATGTATATATATATATGACAACACGTAATGTGTGAAATACAATAGCAGCAGTTGAGGTAGTGCAAATAGAAATAAACAAATATAAACAGCGCAATAAGTAGTGAACAATATAAGTTATGTGTGTGTGTGTCCATACAGGTGAAAGAGAGAGTGTGTGTGTGTGTGTGTGCGTGTGTGTATGTGTGTGAGAGAGAGAGAGAGAGAGAGAGAGAGACAGAGAGTTTTCTACAGTTCAGTCCTGGGTGTTGAGAAGCCTGATGGCTTGAGGAAAGAAACTGTTACACAGTCTGGTTGTGAGGGCCTGAATGCTCTGGGACCTCTTTCCAGACTGTAGAAGGGTGAAGAGTGTGTGTGAAGGGTGTGTGGGGTCATCCACAATGCTGTTGGCTTTGCAGATGCAGTGTGTAGTGTAAATGTCCGTGATAGAAGGGAGAGAGATTCCGATGATCTTCTCAGCTGTCCTTACTATCCGCTGAAGGGTCTTGCGATCCGAGACGGTGCAGTTCCTAAACCAGGCAGTGATGCAGCTGCTCAGGATGCTCTCGAAGGTTCCTCTGTAGAACACAGTCAGGATGGGGGAAGGGTGATGGGCTTTCCTCAGCCTCCTCAGGAAGTAGAGGTGCTGCTGGGCTTTCTTGGTGATGGAGCTGGTGTTGAGTGACCAGGTGAAGTTCTCTGCCAGATGAACACCAAGGAATTTGGTGCACTTGACCAAGAGCGGAGAATGGTCACTCTGTGCTCTCCTGTAGTCAACAACCATCTCTTTAGTCTTGTCGAAGTTCAGGGAGAGGTTGTTGGCTCTACACCAGGCTGTTAGCCGCTGCACCTCCTCTCTCTATGCTGACTCGTCGTTCTTGCTGATGAGACCCACCACGGTCGTGTCATTGGCGAACTTAATGATATGGTTGGAGCTGTGCATTGCCGCACAGTCATGAGTCAGCAAAGTGAACAGCAGTGGATTGAGCACACAGCCCTGAGGAGCTCCAGTGCTCAGTGTGGTGGTGCTGGAGATTCTGTTCCCGATCCAGTTTGACTGATGTCTCCTAGTCAGGAAATCCAGGATCCAGTTGCAGAGAGAGGTGTTCAGGCCCAGCAGGCTCAGCTCCTCAATCAGCTGCTGAGGGATGATTGTGTTGAATGCTGAACTGAAGTCTATGAAAAGCATTCGTACATGAGTCCTTACAGTCCAGGTGTGTGAGGGCCAGATGGGGGGTTGTGGTGATGGCATCGCCTGTGGAGTGGTTAGGATGATACGCAAATTGCAAGGGGTCCAGTGAGGGTGGTAGCTGTGACTTAATGTGCCTCATGACGAGCCTCTCAAAGCATTTCATCACAATTAGTGTGAGTGCGACGGGACAATAGTCATTGAGGCAGGAAGCCATAGACTTCTTAGGCACAGGGACGATGGTCGTTGTCTTGATGCACGTTGGGATGATGGAGCTGCTCAGGGAGATGTTGAAGATGTCAGTGAAGACATCTGCTAGCTGCTCTGCACACTCCTTGAGCACTCTGCCAGGAATGTTGTCTGGTCCAGCAGACTTCCGTGGGTTAACTCTGCAAAGACTGTCAGCTGTGGTGAGACAGAGCACCTGGTCCTCTGGAGGAGGGGTGGTCTTCCTCGCTGTTATGTTGTTCTGTGCCTCAAACCGAGCATAGAAGTCATTCAGCTGTATTTGGTGATCACCTGAATGCCCTGCCACGTGCTCCAGGAGTCACCGCTGTCCTGGAAGTGAAAGCATGTATGTTGAAGTATTATAATAAATGGTTCAAAAGCTGGGTCCAGGAAAGCTGTGGGGTCTGTCTTCATGAGTTGGCAAGTGTGCTGACTGAGAGCATCACGGACCAAAATGCATCACCCATGAGTGGGATTGCTGCCCCTTAAGGGCAGTGTTTTGAGATTCTATTTTTCTTTTTTATTTGCGTTCTATGTTTTTCAAGGTTCTATTGTTCACAAAAATGTTGAAAGTTTGACTGTTGGTTTTCTATCAGAAATGACTGTGGATATCATACCAGTTTATATGTTAAAGGGTTATTTTTTATTTTTATTTGGAGCACAACAGGTGCAAAGTATTATACTTTATTAGTGTGTAATGGATAGACAAGTTGCAAATATTATAACTTGGAATATAAATGGCTGTGGGTCATCTGTTAAAAGAAAGAAAATACTTACATATTTTAAGCTGATATTGCCTTTTTGCAAGAAACACATTTTAAGGATGAATGGGAAGCCTTGAAATTGAGCTGTGACTGGGTCGGACATGTTTTTCATAATTCGGTATCAAGCAAGAGGAGTGGTCATATTAGTGAGGGAAAAAAATACGTTTTGCATTAATGAATCAACATAAAGACAAGAAGGGCCGTATACTTTGCATAGAAGCGAAGTAGTGCTGTGTAATATATATGTGCCAATTAAGGAGGAGACTGAATTCTTTCATGAGGTAAACAAAATACTGGCTAACCTCGAGGGATATGTTATACTAGGAGGTAACTTTAATCAGACTATGGATAGCATCCTGGACAGAAGTCAAAAGAACATGAGACCTAGCCCCAAAGATAGGCCTGTGATTCATGCTCTGAAGGATGACAATGAACTAACAGATATTTGGAGACTGGTTAACCCATGAGAATATGAATACACATTCTTCCTTTTCAAGAATCGATTAGTTTCTGACCTCCAACTCGTTAAATGACTCTGTTTTCGGCTGTATTATTGGAATTATAGTATTGACAGATCATACACAGGTGGAGATAAAATTAGAAATGTAGGTTGATTATAAGAAAAGAGGGAGGTGGGGACTAAATACTTTTATGTTGGAGGATAAGGTTTTCATTAATTCATTACAGGATGACATAAAGATGACTCTTTCTTTGAACTTTTGGGTACTTTTTGAATATTGGGTCAACTCCAAGATTAGCAACAGTATGGGATGCATCTAAAGCATATATCAGGGGAAAATGCATTGCTTATGCCAGTAGAAAGAAAAAAGAATGTGTTGAAAAAGTGAAACTTCTAGAAAAACAAATCAGTGATTTAGGAAAATAATTGGTGCAAGGTTTTACAGAATCGAAAATTTAAACAGTTTTGTCAGTTAAAGTTTGAATTGCACAAATTCTTTAATAAAAAAGAAGAATATGCATTATTTAAATTGAAGATCAAGTATTATGAAAGCAGGGAAAAAGCTGGGAAACTTCTAACTAGACAGATAAAGCAATATGATGCATCTCGCAGCATATCTGCAATTAAGGAGGAAAATAAGGTGCTTACCTCAAACAAAGAAATTAATAGGGTTTTTAACCAGTTTTACTCCAAACTGTATACATCAGAATCCAGCTATTGTCAGGAAGAGTTAAAAGACTTTCTAGCCAATGTTATGTTGCCCACTTTGTCTCCTGATGAAGTTAAGAGACTTCCTGAGAGTTCCTAGATGCACCAATAACACAAGAAGAGGTCAGAATGATTATAATGTCTTTGAAATCTGGAAAATCACCAGGCTCTGACGGATTCCCAGTAGAATATTACAAAAAAAATTGTTGATGAGTTGACCCCAATATTAACGGAGGTATATTCAGAGGTACTTGAGGATAATATGCTGCCTGACAGTTTTAATGAAGCTTTAATAACTCTTATAACAAAACCAGGAAGAGATACGATAGATCCTGCTAATTACCGTCCGAAAATTTTATTAAATGTGGACTTTGAACTGTTAACAAAATTACTAGCCTCACAGTTAGAAGGTATTATACCTAAAATCATATATAAAGATCAGGTGGGCTTTATTAAAAATAGATCCTCGACTGACAATATAAGGAGGCTATTGCATATTATGTGGATGAACCATTCTAATCTAGACACCATTGCTGCAATATCACTCGAAGCTGAAAAAGCTTTTTATAGGGTAGAATAGTTTCTGTTTGCAGCCTCAGAGAAATATGGTTTTGATTCAGGTTTGTGAAGTGGGTTAAAAATTTTTACTCCAATCCTAAAACAGCAATAATAACTAATGGAATAACCTAATTTTTCTTTAATTTATCTAGGTCTACTCGTCAGGGCTGCCCTCTCAGTCCACTACTTTTTATATTAGCTTTAGAACTGCTTAAGACTTAAGAATTAAATGTGTGCTTGCAGGGGGAAGAGAACACAAATTACTATTATATGCTGATGACATATTGCTTTTAGTTAAAGACCCAGCATGTTCCTTACCAGTACTTCTTAATGTGATTTAATCTTATTCAAAATTTTCAGGATATAAAATCAATTGACATAAGTCAGAGGCTATGCCAGTATCAGGAGCATGCTTTTCTTTCTCAGTTAGTGCATTTAAATTCAAGTGGATGAATAAAGGAATTAAATATTTGGGTATCTACTTGAGCGCTAATTTAAAGAATATACAGTGGTACCTCGGTCCTCAACCACCCCGTGTTCGAATTTTCGGTATTCAATTAAAATTTTTGAGTCAATTTGACCTTGGAACAAAAATACAAAAATATTTTCAGTGTGCGACTTGACCGTCAGGAATGCTGGTACTTGTTTCATACAGGATTGCAACAAATATCGAATAACGAATTTTCATTTAGGGGGGCTTAGCCCCTAATGAGGGTATAATAGTAAAAAATATAAAATAAATAAAATAAAATAAACGTTTGACTAACAGGGTAGGATGGTAAACTTATTCCAGCATTCCACTGCATTACATAGATGTGTATAACATTTGAGTACTGAACATGTACAAGTCTTCCTGATCACACACACACACACACTTGTCCTCTGATCCTCGCTCTGCGACATCACGGTCTGCGGATTGAAGAACGTGCTGAAAGATGGGAAAGAGCCAACATTTTCATATGAAATTTAAAGGGGACTGAGGCAATCACGAATCTGTGTACAGTTTATGGAGAATCACAGAATTTTTAGGGGGGCTGAGTAGCAATGTTAAAGCCCCCCTAAAAATGCACACACTTTCCATGTGGTGTACCCTGGCGTAGACAATAGAGAAGCGGGTAATCAGTTCTGAAAGCATCATCTGTGAGTGCTTGTGTTATAACCCCATGCTATCTTTTGTGGTATAATTTCAGTAGCCACGTCTCGGAAAAAGGGTAAATCAGGCATGAGTGTTGCGAAGAGGAAAGTTGTGAGATCAACCATCGAGTTGAAACAGATTCATTCATTTTACATTATTTCCTATGGGGAAAAATAATTTGGTTTTCGACCAAATCGATATTTGACCAGACTTTTGGAATGAATTAAGGTCGAACACACCTTTGTTACAGAAAATGTAGGCTAAATTAGATTTAAAAAAAGCTTATGTTAAGTTTATGGGGAAAGATTAATATAATGATGATGATGTGTGTGTGTGTGTATGTATGTATGTATGTATGTATGTATATATATATATCACCCATCCAAATAATCAGAATCAGGTGTTCCAATCACTTCCATGGCCACAGGTGTATAAAATCAAGCACCTAGGCATGCAGACTGTTTTTACAAACATTTGTGAAAGAATGGGTTGCTCTCAGGAGCTCAGTGAATTCCAGCGTAGAACTGTGATAGGATGCCACCTGTGCAACAAATCCAGTCATGAAATTTCCTCGCTCCTAAATATTCCACAGTCAACTGTCAGCTGTATTATAAGAACGTGGAAGTGTTTGGGAATGACAGCAACTCAGCCACGAAGTGGTAGGCCACGTAAACTGACGGAGCGGGGTCAGCGGATGCTGAGGCGCATAGTGCGAAGAGGTCGCCAACTTTCTGCAGAGTCAGTCGCTACAGACCTCCAAACTTCATGTGGCCTTCAGATCAAGAACAGTGCGCAGAAAGCTTCATGGAATGGGTTTCCATGGCCGAGCAGCTGCATCCAAGCCATACATCACCAAGTGCAATGCAAAGCGTCGGATGCAGTGGTGTAAAGCACGCCGCCACTGGACTCTAGAGCAGTGGAGACGCATTCTCTGGAGTGACGAATCACGCTTCTCCATCTGGCAATCTGATGGACGAGTCTGGGTTTGGCGGTTGCCAGGAGAACGGTACTTGTCTGACTGCATTGTGCCAAGTGTAAAGTTTGGTGGAGGGGGGATTATGGTGTGGGGTTGTTTTTCAGGAGCTGGGCTTGGCCCCTTAGTTCCAGTGAAAGGAACTCTGAATGCTTCAGCATACCAAGACATTTTGGACAATTCCATGCTCCCAACTTTGTGGGAACAGTTTGGAGCTGGCCCCTTCCTCTTCCAACATGACTGTGCACCAGTGCACAAAGCAAGGTCCATAAAGACATGGATGACAGAGTCTGGTGTGGATGAACTTGACTGACCTGCACAGAGTCCTGACCTCAACCCGATAGAACACCTTTGGGATGAATTAGAGTGGAGACTGAGAGCCAGGCCTTCTCGTCCAACATCAGTGTGTGACCTCACAAATGCGCTTCTGGAAGAAGCACACTCCTAAACCTTGTGGACAGCCTTCCCAGAAGAGTTGAAGCTGTTATAGCTGCAAAGGGTGGACCGACGTCATATTGAACCCTATGGATTAGGAATGGGATGTCACTTAAGTTCATATGCGAGTCAAGGCAGGTGAGCGAATACTTTTGGCAATATAGTGTATATATATATATATATATATATATATATATATATATATATATATATATATATATATATATATATATATAAAGATTAATATAATGATGATAATGGTGGTAGTGCCAAAGTTTGAGTTAAATTGTGTATCAGGAATGAGCCAAGTTACCATGCCTCCTCAGATATATAGTATAAACAATATAATGCTATGGTTAAGAATTTTTTTATGGGAAAGTAAAAGACCCAGGATTGGGGTTAATAAATTATGTTTGCCTAGAGATAGGGGAGGTCTAGCTTTATCTAATGTAGAGCTCTATAAAGTAGCATTCGAAATGTCTAAGCTCGCTAGGCACTGGGGGAATGAGAATTTAGATTTAGATTGGGTATTAATAGAATAAAAACTTACTTCCCCTTTTTGGCCAATAGAGGCTTTTTCACAAAACCCATAGGGGGACTTGCAACATCATATGATCAACCCAATACTGCTTCACTAAAAAATTGGCCACAAAAAGTGTCCGATCTCTCACTGGTGTCAACATTACTCTTCAGTGTGAAATATCCCGTATGTTAAAGTAGGGAAAAAAACCTTGTTTTGGGGACAGTGGTTTAGAATCGGAATATGTACTCTAAATGATTTATTTAGTAATGGTAAGCTTTTGTCTTATAATAATTTGAAAGGAAAATTTCGGTTAGAAGGCCACAATAATTTCTGGAAAATCTGCAAATTAGACACTGCTTGGAGATGAAGGTTCCTATGAAACAAAATAAAAATGTTTTAGAAAATTTCTATGAACTACCAAGGCACCTTCAAAAAGCATCAAAATTTTATCTCTTTAACTCTGTTTAAGGATTGATGATAACTGTGAAAATAACTGTGGAAACCTAAGACTGATCTGGCAGAGAGACCTTTATAATGACTTAGATAAAGACACCTGGAACAGAATTTTGTCCTACAGTGGTATGTATATAAAAGAAGCAAGAGGCAAATTTATTCAGTATAAAGTATTACATAGGTATTATTTCACAGCAGTTCAACTGTTTAGAATTGGTTGTATGAAGGATGATAAATTCTGCAAATGTAAAGAAGAAACTGGCACATATATTCATGCTCTTTGGCAGTGTTCAAAGATTCTAAGATTCCATTATCACCCAGGATATGCCTGTTGGGAGATAAATCATAGATTCTACAGATTAAAAACAATGAGTTCTCTCTTATTATGGTGGGTGTAGTCATAGCAATATGTCTGATACTTAGATTTTGGAAAGATGTTCAATGTCCTATGGTTAAAATGTGGCTTGAACTTATGATTGAGAATGTATCCTATGAAAAATGTTAGCCAAAGTGAATGGAAATCATAGACATGTGGACATATGGGACAATTTTATTCAGACTGTGGCTTCAAAGAATGACTGATACTAGATTCATGTTCAGATTGTGACTTGCTTAGCCTGTGCATTACAGTGTTATCTTTGGTTATTCACCACTCAATGATCACCATTGCTATTATTTTATTTATTTATTTATTTACATATTTTTATGTATTTTATTTTGTACACAGTACATTTACTTATTGTTGGATTTTTGTACTGGTATGTACAAAAAAACAATAAAAACTTAATTTTCAAAGAAAAAAAGAAAGAAAAGCTATTAGGTTTTCAGTTTAAGAAATACTTTGCATTTGTGATTCTACCAACTAAGCAGGTGGATGAATGCCACATAGACCTGACATAACAAGGCTAATGAGAAAAACAAGAGAAAAAGATTTCTGACTACTAAACCCTTTCATAATTATGGTAGGCCTAAATGGTACATTATAGTACATTATGGGATAGAAATTCTACTGATACAAAAGGGGGAAAAAAATCTTTTATTTTGATCTGTGCCTTCTTAATGATGGTTCAAGTACCCACTTGCACCCGGGACATGGAATGTATTCTGCAATGATATAACAATATATGTGCTTAAACTTTTACTTGATTTCTCTTGAAAAGAATGGGATGATTTGTATGAAAGTAATTTTCCCCACCTCATTACTAGCAATGTGATTTTAGACAGGGCAAAATCACCTTAGATCATCTCACCAGACAGGAATCATTTATTTGGGACAGTTGTATTAAAAAAGAACATGTAGTAGGTATGTTTTTTTTTTAAATCTAGATAAGAGCTATGATAGCACCAGAAGATACTGAATTCTCAAAGATCTACATGAAATTTTCTTTAGAGGCAACTTGCCCATTGTTATTTCCAAATTTCTTTCTAATAGAGTGCAGAAAAGACCTAGGAGTCCCACAAGGAAGCATCCTTTCAGCCAAAATTTTCAGCCTCAAAATAAATATTACAATCAAGGCTTTAGTACCTAATATATTTTGCAGTTAATATTTTGATGACCTGTGCATAGGCTACAGAGCAAAAAATATAAATGCAATTGGATGACAGCTACAGATAATTATAAGCAAGGTAAATAACTGGTTAATTAAAAATGGATTTAAATTCCCCAAAACAAAGATGTATGCATGCAATTTGTCTTCTGCATTCTCTAAATCTCAAACCAGAACTACCAATGGAGGGTGACCCATAAAGATTCCACATATGAGAGCCTAAAGACAGGGATGTCCAATCTTATCTGGAAAGGGCCAGTATGGGTGCAAATTTTCATTCCAACCAAGCAGAAGCAACACCAAATTGGAGACCATATTGCTTTTGTTGTGGCCACCAAAGCAGACAAAAAGGGAGAGGACTTAACTTCGAGCAGTTGGCATAAGTAAGAACCAAGAACCCGAACAGTGCATAGAAGGAACAGTTTCTCCTGCTCCCCTAATTCATGGGGCAGAGGGAAGAAGGCCTGCAGAAAGGCTGGATGACCGGCTTATAGCAGAGCCAGGGTTAGAATCAGGGTCAGAGGCTGACTCCATTGGCTCCATTGAAACACAAGGCACAAACACAGACCGCCCTAATGATTGATGATGGGGACCTCCAAAGGTAGTCCCCGAGTTTCAGGAGAAAGTGTTTCAGCACTAGAAACATAGCCCCCATCTTCAGGCAATCTGTGTGCCATGAGAGACAGTAGCCGTTCTAAATGCCTAAATGCCAGCCTGAGAAGAGGGCATCCATCGAAAGAGTCCTACAACAATGAAATGCCCAAAGAGTGGGACCCAAGTTGAGAAACCGGGATCTGTCCACATAAGAAGGGTACAAAGCCTGTGACACGTAACCCCTGTGACCCTGAAAAAGGTGTCTGCTGGGGTGAAATCCCCTGCTCCTGAGCCAGAAGTCTCAATTCAATTCAATTCAATTCAATTCAATTCAATTCAATTCAATTCAATTCAATTTTATTTGTATAGTGCTTTTAACAAAGAGCATTGTCTCAAAACAGCTTTACATGAGAAACAACATAAGAAAACAACAAACATATAAACTGACAAACAATCTCATGTGAAGTAGACCCAAAGGAATAGCTTTGGCCACTACAGTCATGAGCTAAGCACCCTCTAAGCCTGAGAGGCAGAGAGGCACTGGCCTAGTCAGACCTTTATAGCAGAAAGGATGGAATTCTCCAGAGCGGGAAACGGATGTTCCCGCATCGTGGATGATCCCCAAACTATCCCCCAGAAGATGTTTCTCAGAGAGGGAGAAAGCACACACTTCACTGGGATGAGGCCTAGGGACCTCATGTGAGCAAGCATGGCATCTCAATGCCTGTCTTCCACGTCCCTCAACTGAGACAAGATGAACCAGTCACCTGGATAATCGAGTACATGGATGCCCCAGCCTCCATGCACTCTGTGAGGGTGAGCAATAAGACTAGGCCTAAAAGGAGAACCCAACACTGGTATGTTTCACAAACCAGGGGAGTCTCCTGTGCTCTAGTGAGATGCATATGTGAAGATATACACCCTTCAGGATTATCATCACAAATCAGTCCTCAGACCTGATCTGCAACAAAATGAGCTTGAGTGTTAACATCCCAGACTTGTATGTTTCAGCATATAATTCAGAGCACACAGGTTTACAATTGGTTGTAACCCCCATCCTTCTTGGGAAACAAAACATGCCGGCTAGGGAATGCAACCTAAAGCCCCTTTATCATATGCAAGAGAGGTTCCTCCTGGAGGAATGAGGTTTGAGCTGTGCCAACAACAGTGGGCAGCACAACCTGAAAGAAGGGAGGCAAACTGGATTTTGTAGCCTTTTCCCACAGAACCCATTGTGATGCACCTGGGAGAAGCCTCTATGCTGCTGAGTGGTCTGAGAGAGGTGTTAGCCCGTCACTATTCTCACCATAGTGCCCTGAAACAGCAAGCTGGCATGTGCTAACACAGGAGGTGGCAACACATAAGGAGCATGAGCATGGGTGGTCATGGCTCTCCCCTCTGGTGGCGGGGTAGACAGCAGTGGAAATGGCCCTAAAGGGGCATCCCTGAAAACCCTAGCGCTCAGGTGTTAGGATTCCTTTCTGGTCCACATGGCAGAGATGGTTGTCTCTCGCCTGGGGGACCTTCCCCTAAGCATTGGCCTGCCACCCAGACATGGGGTGGCTCAGGCTGCAATGCCAGCCTTCTTTTCCTGCCTCAGCAGGCCGGGCTGGGGCTGGTGGCTACTGGCTTTGCCCTAGCTTCTCACTGTGGCAGGAGGAAGAACAGGCCCATAGGACACATTAGGATGTCCAAAAGAAAGGTTTTGCCACTTTCTATTATCTTTGTGAGATTGCCTCTCTGTGGAAACTAAATGCAGTCATGAAATGGCAGATGGCATAGGCCATCTGCTTTGTGGCACAGAGGGCTAAATCTGTGGCCTGGCAGAGTTCAGACCTCATGGATGAACCCATTCCCGCAGATGAGCTCCTTTAGCAGGTCAGCTTGGTTCGACTGCAAAACTTCCATTGTGTGCAGCACAGCAACAGTTTAACCTGTGGGATTGTGGGATTCCCTATAAGGCTGATGTGGCCCGACATTGGCAATTCGAATGCTGTTTGCTCCTTGTTGCCCTCATCAAGCTCCTTAAAGTCCAATGCATATAGCATTATGTCCTCATCTAGGTTTGGAGAAAATGCAAAGCAAGCTCCCAGAGCCAAGACAGAGGTATTGGAGTCAGCAGACGAAAGAGATTCAAGAAGCTGTGAAACCATGACTGAATCCGGTACACTGCCTCAAAAGACATGGGACAAAAAGAAAAGTTTCTTGGACCTAAATACTAATAACACCACAAGATCTACATGTATTACTTTGACAAGAAATGTCAACTGGCCAAATTTATCAGCATTAAAGCTTCTTCTCTGGATTTTCCGATCATCAAGCTTTTCCCTTTTGCTATAGAAACACTTATTACAGGAATATCCAGAACAGTAAAAGAAGAAAACTACAAAATGGACAAATCCTTGTGGAATGCTGCAAAAAAGCCAATGCAGAAAACAACAAACAACTGCTACAACAACAAACACATCTGTTGCAATTGCAGTGAGGAAGGCCTTGACAAGGAGAACTGTGAAAAAAACATCTAAATGTTAAAATTGCACATGTGATCATTGAGCAGATCAAAACAATGCCCAATGTAGATCAAGGAAAAATTTGCCCAAAATAAAACATTTGCCTCCACAGTAAAAAAAATCTGTGAGAACAAATGATGTCAGACAGACATCACTTAGATGAACATAAACAAACACAAACCACTAACTATAGTAATCTTCTAACAAGCAAGACGAATACTGCAATACAAAGTGAAATTCAATTCAATTTCAATTTTATTTGTATAGCGCTTTTAACAAAGAGCATTGTCTCAAAGCAGCTTTACATGAGAAACAACATAAAAAACAACAAACATATAGACAGACAAACAGACAAACAGTCCTAGATATTATCCCAAGTGAGCAAGCCTGAGGTGACTGAGGCAACTGTGGCGACTGTGGCAAGGAAAAACTCCCTTAGATGGTATGAGGAAGAAACCTTGAGAGGAACCAGACTCAAAAGGGAACCCATCCTCATTTGGGTGACAGTGGAGAGTGTGATTATATTGTGCATTTCTGTACAGTCAATTGTGTGATGATGATACAGCATGTGTAGAATATTTTGTAAATTAATAAGGAGGATGTTGTCATCCACAGCGCTGCTTTGAATACCCCAGTCCTCACAATGTAGAACCCAGCTGGAGCTGATCCATCTCCGGATGCCACTGGGGCCGGCGCAGTCTCTGTATGTCTTGGGATGGGTAGAAGAAGGGAAACAATGGAACAGAATTAGCATAGCTGCCGTTCATGATATTAGCAGCACTAGATGATAATGTGTATTTAATCAGATGTACTGGGGCACAAGGTTATGGGATATGTTAAATGTATGCCAGGCTAAAGAGATAAGTCTTTAGTTTACTTTTAAACTAGGAGACTGAGTCTGAGCCCCGAACACTTTCAGGGAGACTATTCCAAAGTTTAGGAGCTAAATACGAGAACGCTCTACCCCCTTTTGTGGACTTTGATATTCTGGGAACTACTAGAAGTCCGGAATTTTGTGATCTTAAAGAGCGTGGTGGATTGTAACATGTTAGGAGACTGGCTAGATACGTGGGAGCTAAACCATTTAGAGCCTTGAATGTCAGTAGTGCTAATTTATAGTTAATTCTAAACTTAACAGGTAGCCAGTGCTGGGATGATAATATTGGGGTTATATGATCATATTTTCTTGACCTGGTAAGAACTCTGACGGCTGCATTCTGGACTAACTGTAGCTTGTTTATTGAAGATGCCAGACAACCACCTAGTAATGCATTACAATAGTCCAGTTTGGAGGTCATGAATGCATGAGCTAGTTTTTCTGCATCATATACACATAAAATGTTCCTAAGCTTGGCAATATTTCTAAAATGGAAGAAGGCTTTTTTTGTAGTATTGGAAATATGATTTTCAAAGGACAAAAGGATCTAAACCATTTAAAGGCCTGTCCCTGCATTCCTATGTGGTTTTGTAAGCGATCTACGAGAATGTTATGATCTATAGTGTCGACTACAGCACTAAGATCAAGCAGGACTAAAATGGAGATGCAGCCTTGGTCCGAAGCTAAGAGCAAGTCATTTGTGATTTTAACTAGTGCAGTTTCTGTGCTATGATGGGGCCTAAAACCTGACTGAAATTCTTCAAGGATATTGTTTTCCTGTAAGAAGGAGCATACTTGAGCAGACACCACTTTTTCTAGTATTTTTGATATAAACAGAAGGTTTGAAATAGGTCTGTAATTTGATATTTCATCAGGGTCTAGTTTCGGTTTCTTAAGAGGCTTAATAACTGCTAACTTGAGAGATTTTGGGACATGACCTAAATATAATGAGGAGTTAATAATATTAAGAAGAGGCTCTCCAGCTGCATGTATCACTTCTTTCAGCAATTTAGTTGGAATTGGATCTAACAGACACGTTGATTTAGCTGTGGTGATGAGTTTAAAAAGCTCTTCCTGCCCTATACTAGTAAAGCATTGTAGCTTTAAATGTGGGGCTGTAGGCTGGTCTAGATCAATTTAGTAAATCTATAAAAGCGAGTCCTAACGCATCATTAGCATCATCTACATGAATGTTAACGTCTCCTACAATTAACACTTTGTCGAAACTGATCAAAAGATCTGAGAGTAAATGTGCAAACTCATTAAGGAAATCAGTGTAGGGCCCTGGGGGTCTATACACAGTGGCCAGAGCAAGATATAGTAGGGATTTTTTGTGTATGTCAGTGAGTGCAACATTAAGGATGAGCACTTCAAATGAGCTAAACCTGGGTCCTGTTTTCTAAGCAACGGTAAGAGAATTGTTTTACGGGGCTCATGCTTATAGGAATATCCTGATGGAGTAGACTCATTTTTTTCGGTAAGACAGAGTGCGACAAAACTATAATCTGAGACCATTTCATTAATAATAAGTGCTTTCGGTGCAAGGGATCTAATGTTGAGAAGCCAAACTTAAGAAATTGTTTTTCTTTACCTATTTGGCCTTTGTCAGGTTTAATTGTGATGAGATTATTTCGAGAGTTATTAATGAATTTATCCTTTGATCTCACTAATAAAACAGACACAGGTTCTATAGGACGAGCTATGTGTGAACTAATATCAGCCTGGTGAGTTAAACAGTAGTTATTAGAATTGTTATCTGAGTTATGACTTACCAGTCAGATGGTGCGTAGTGTCCTGGAGATGTTTTTCTAGAGGACTGCTGCTCCAGCTCTGCTTGGGTGCAGGCCATCGGAAAAGTAGAGCCTAGGATGCTCCCAGAAAACATTCCAATTATCAATAAATGGTAATTTCTGTTTTCTTGACACCAAGATGGTAGCCATTCATTAAATGCAAATTGCCCACTGAACCTTTCAATTCCTCACTGGAAGGTGGGAAGTGGTCCTGACACGATGATCTTCATCGTGGGCGATGTCTTGTGAACCTTCTCCACCAGGCTCCTGAAGTCCTTCTTCAGGATCTCCATCTGCCTCAGCCTGATGTCGTTCGTGCCAGCATGGAGGACCACAGCTCTGATGTTCTTGTTCAGTATCGCAGGTACCTGTGCAGTGACATCAAAAACACGAGCACCAGGAAGACAGTGAGTGTGCACCTTACCTTTAGCCGCGGTAGCACGGACGTGCCAGATGATGGAGTCTCCGATGATCACCGCGTTGCACTCCGTCTCGCAAAGGGGAGCGAAGCACTTGCGGGTTGAGATCTCAAAAATGGGTGGTGGAGGAGGGGGAGAGGTCCTTGGCTGGGGTATTACTCATGGCTTCCGCTGCTGCTGCATCCAGGCTCCGTGGTACCCCGGCGCCGGAGTGAACGAAACCTGGGCAGGCCGCGTCCTAGGTGCACTGGGCCTGGGCAGAGAAGAACACGGAGTTGAGGTTGTTGGAGTGTTCGTATCACGCTGCGGATTTACCTGGGACAGGTGAGCTTCAGTCCGGGAAGATTCCAGTGTGGCTTTTCGCTGTCGCAGCTGGGCCTGCTTCACCTGTAGGTCGCGAATCTGCTTCTCCACGACCTCCAGCTCCATGTCCACCAAGTGCATCTCGAAGGAATCCTCACCTGCACTCAAAGGCAAACCCACAACCGACATAGTGTTAAAGAGCAGTAGAATAACAGTGATAATTGATGAAAAGCATAAACCAGCTTGTGATAGCTGGGCTAATGGGTTAGCATGCTAATGGGCTAACTGGCTAAAGTGTGTGATCTGGAAAATAAATAAAACTAATGATATAAAAAGCATTTGGAATAAAAATATTATGTGATACTATTAGCTAATAAAGATATTATAAAAAGCTATAATATGGGACTGGGTCTAGGATAGAAATCCAGAAAACTTAGTGAAATTGTAGGTCAGCTTGAAGGAGCTCAGAAAAACACATCTGCACATCTCAACCTAAAACTCTTTCAAATGATACCCATCCCAGTCAGAGGTCACTACCAAGAATCAAAAGTCAAATAAAAAATAACAGAAAAGCAAGCTTTTCAAAACCAAAAGATGAAACTTTAAAGACAAGACAAATTAAAGATGTGGAAATAAAAGAGAGTAGACAACATAGCAGAAGGTAAAACTAGGACTAGGCAAATTTTCTGGAACAGTCATTCATAAAAGAAAAGACAATATTCATCATCAAATCAAAATTATCAGCAACCTACAGCTGACAGCTGTATGACTGATACTACAAAAAACATTCCAATATGTTCTATTACCATTTTACCTGATCTACATTTGACACACATAGACCTAAACAATGTTATCTCTCAGCCCCCATTTTCCTTTATATTAATGGGAGATTTTAATAGCCATATGGGGCAGTAAACATTGTAATACAAAAGGGAAGAAGAATGAAGACTTTATAGTTAACCATAGTTTATGCATTTTAAACAATGGGTCCTCAAATATTTACATTTATCTGTTACAAGGAACAGATAAATCAGATAAATCAGATCAAATCTATAAATTTGTCTCCTGAACTCTTAATAGATCTACCATAGAAAGTATATCATAACCTATGTGAAAGTGACCGCTATCCAATTATCAAAGCTATTAAGGAAAAGAGAGAGAAGAAAAAATTTGCCAATTAAATAATTAAAACTGGTAGCTCTACAATACGCAATCAAACTAAAAATAAATGAGGAAATCTACATCAGGTTATGTATGTAACCTGGCTCCCTGAGAAGGGAATGAGACACTGCATTATAGCTTGATGTTATGGGAATTCCTCTTTGCAGAATGCTTGGAATGTGGCAAGCAACACAGCATCTGTTCCCTTCTCAGGGAACTGGGTTGCATATGTAATCTAGTGTAGTTTCCTTTCAAGGGAACTCAACACTGCATCTTGGCACTACAGGAAGTACAGGAGCAGAACATCAACTAGCCCTGTAGGACATGGGACCCTGGAGTGGGGTCCAAATCCATGCTATAAAACCTAATTAAAGTGTGCTAGAAGACTAGCCTGCTACAACACAGATCTCTCAGAGAGGAACATCTGTAGCTAGGGCACTAAATGAGTTAATACTTCTAGTAGAGTGAGACCTAACACCTAAAAGCAAAACATGCCATGTGCACCTGCTGTCCTGAAACAGCAGAGACCATCCCAAAGGGGGCTGAGATGAAGAATGAATGGGAGCAACATTGGGCACAACTGACATAATCTGACATAGATGCCCTTCTATGGTCTTGCTGGCAAATCGGCATGATTTCACACAGAGCTTCAAACACAAATTCCGCAAAGAAGCATTCCCATAGCATCAGCCATGACACAGTGGAACACAAAAGGGAACTGAACTTTGGCCAGGGATACATATACTCTGATGCAGCTGATTTGTTGCAAAGGCTGCTGCCACTTGTTTGCCAGATTTCTTTGTCTTCAAGAACCACTCTGTATATGTTTGTGTCAGTTGTTTGTCCTATCTGTGTAGATTAGGAAAACAGAAGATATAAAAGAGTGGCAAGGATAAGGAGCAAACAGTTCGAAAGTGAACTGTGTTAAAAAAAAAAGTGTGTGCATCCATGCCCCCATTACATTATAAGGGGGAGACTCACACTCTCTCTACATGGTTTGTGTGGGAGAGGAGCATGCACATGTGGCTCTCGAGGGAGCCATCTGCGTGAACTGCAAAACTTTTCTGCTCTGTAAGCTCCACTACCACTTGGCTGTTTTCTTCAGCCAAGCATCTGTGCTTAGTGGCTTGGGTTCCACACCAACGCATCTCCCAACCGAGTTTGTGGAAACTATGTTGAATGCAATTAGTGCAATCGACATCATCAGGGTCCAGTTCAGTAAATGTCTGACCCAACTTCTGCATATTTTTAATCTCATTAACAATGTTTAGTCAAAACAGATAGTAAAGACTGACATTTCTAAGAAAAAGGTCACTAAACCTTTCTGATTGATTTATAACATCTTTTGTGCCTGTTTTTCTACTAGCCTTACACAGTTGAGTCATCTGATTGACCTGGAACAGATGATGAATGATACACAGAGTCACTGATACAGCTGTCAAAATCTCTGTGTTTCTGTGACATTTGGGCGGTAAATTAAGATTTGTGCATAATCTCACTGGACACCTCACAGCACATCCTTTTACAATATGCGCCTTCAAGTGTGCTGTTAGATATTTAGCATTTTGATGCTTGCGTTCACACACCATCATGCGTGCATGTAACAGTGGTAACAGCCATCCAAACAGCAGTTGTGTACCACCTGTACTTAAGTAAGTTATCTCTAGTAAAAATGTTACTCCAGTAAAAATAGAAGTCTTTATAGAAGTTGAATTTCTACTTGAGTTAAAATACAAAAGTACTTGTAACCAAATGTACTTAAGGAAAAAAAGTACTACACCGGGTTTTGTATGTAACCCGGTTCCCTGAGAAGGGAACAAGATGCTGCATCATGGCTGACACTATGGGAAAGCTTCAATGTGGAAGTTGTGACTGAAGCTCTGTATGAAATTACGCCAATTTATCTGCTCGGGTAGGACATGTGACGAAGCGGAGCGTCTACGTCACATTACTACAGCTTCTACTTGTCTGAAGGAACAACCCGATGCCCGAGGTGTGGCTATCAACATAGCATTTTGTTCCCTACTCAGGGAACCGGGTTATATACGTAACCTGGTGTAGTTACCTTTCAAGGAAACTAGATGCTGCATCATGGCTGATGCAATGGGAACGCCAATACCAATGGCGCCAGGAGATGTCTATCCCGGAGGTAGTGAAAGAGCACAAATGAGCCAGAAGCAAAGCATCATTAGCCCTATAAGACCCAGGACACAAGAGTGGGTCCAGGTCCAGGTTATAGAACCTGATAAAGGTGTGCAGAGAGGACCAACCTGCCACAGCACAAACATCATGGGGGGAATGCCTCTAGCCAGGGTGCTGGACAAGGTGATATGCCTAGTGAAGCGAGCTGTAATCCCATGTGGTGAAGCCACACAGTGCCCCTCATAGGCCTACCATTACCCTGCACAAGGTTTTGCTTGGGGACCGAAATGCTGCTGTTAATGCTGCCAAGGCAGATAAGAAGGGAGAGGACCTATGCCTTGCACTCGAGCAATAGGCATAAATCCCAAAAACCCGAACTGGGCACAGCAGGTGCAGTCTTTCCTGCTCTGCCAACTTGTGGGGCAGAGGGCAGAAGGCAGAAGGCCTGCAGAAAGGCCAGATTACCGGCTTATAGCAGAGCCGTGTTCAGAGTCAAAAACTCCTCAGAGGCTGACTCCATTGGCTCAAAGTGGGCTTGGAGAAGCCCCTCCAGGACAATTGACCATGGGCCAGCCACCCAGATTTTACATGGGGTGGCTCAGGCTGCAGCACTAGCCTTCTTTTCCTGCCTCAGCAGACCAGGCTGGGGCTGGTAGGTACTGGCCTAGCCCTAGCTCCTCACTGCAGCAAAGGGAGAACAGGCCCTTAGGAGACACCAGGATGTCTAAAAGAAAGGTTTGTCCCTTTCTTTTATTTCTGAAAGATTGCCTCTCTGTGGCAACTAAATGCAGTCATGAAATGTCTGATGGCATGGGCAGTCTGCTTTGAGGCACCAGTGTGGTTTATAACTGCACTAGCTTGTTGTGGATAATTTACTGCTGCTGCTCTCTATGAACTATGGGATGAACTTGAGCCTTTAGAGCCTATTGCCAGTAGAGCATACTACATCCTTGCTGATAGCAAAAAAAAAATCTGTCAGGTGACAGAGATGGCTGCAGCTGCAGGTTAAAAAGTTTTATTTTAGCATTTGCAGGCCAAGTCCAAAACACAAGGCAAAGTCATAATTGTAACAGGCAAGGGCCACACAAACACTGAAGTAGATTCAACCTGATTTAGCCTGTTTCTTGTTATTATGTAAGCTGGGCTGCATAAACACAAACAGAACACATGCAAGTAAGGTGAACACATTTGATCACTGCATAGAAAAACGTTTTTTGTCATGGGTAAAAAGTATAGTTTGATATGATATGTTCTATTGTTGGTTTAGATCACAGTGGCTCTTAATACAAGCACTGCTTCAGTACTGCAGTTTGCACTGGGTAAGTAATAACAAATTCTATAAAAACCCAACACATTACTAACAATGCATGTGTGGTAAATACATTTCACATTTGTTTAAAATAGAGGTTCAGCATGAATTAAATGTAACATACAGTATAATATAATGTATTATATCAAGTCAGATCAATCCCTAAATTTAAACAAGCAATTTAACAATTTAATAAATAAAAAAGCAATTATAGAAATAGAATATGGTTAAGAATTAAGACTTGAAAATAAGCCCATGTCTGTAAAAATGGATTAATAATTAAAAAACCTAATAAAAGTTAATTTGTTTTGTTGAATAGATTTCTGGCATTAGGACATTATATTTATGCCTATTTAGCTAAACCAAATAAGCAAACCAAATTCATATTAAGCATGATACATGCTCAGAAATCTGTACAACTATGAATAGTATGCTTAGTCCTAGTGTTAGAATCACCCCTTATTACCATCAACTTACCATGGATATCTCTTCATTATTTAAAATATGTTTAAATTTCCATCTGTAATTTACTTTTGTTTTTTTATCCCCTGTAAAAAAAAAAAAAAAATGTCACAACTAGCCTGCCTTAGAATTTCTCTCATGTACCACATACCCCAGAGCAACTAAGGTTCAGCCATTGATTTTTTGTAGCATGACAGTGTTGAGGACATAAATTTTTCATGGCCAGAATGAGTAGAGAAGGCAGAGTACTCAGAATACCAATGGAGCACAGCCATCTTATTCAAGGAGATGGAAATAATGGGAGGAAAAAATTCTATGGCCTTCAGCTTCTCTTGATGTTAAGACATAAAATATTCAGTTAGTCAGTTATGAGTGTGCTGTTCCATTCTTGGTTGAAATGTATATTTTTGGTGCATGTTTTTTGGTTTAGGCTCTGGATCCTGCCATTTCAGTTATTCAGATCCCAGCATAACTGTCTCCTATAGACTGAGCAATTCAAGTGCCTGGACCACCTTGGAGAAGATCAGGTTTTTCATTAATCCTCTTTGCACAAACATTTATTTCCAGTCCCCTTAGATCTATTACTTCTATCTGCTGATTTGTAATAAATATTTTTTCCTGTGTTGTTTGAGATGTGACTTTCTGTCAGCTGATGTAATCTTTAATCTATGTTAGAAATGAAGGTTTTATTATATAATACTGTATAAAGTATGATTAATATATTGTAAATATAACTTTTATTTTGTAACACTCAACAAATCTAATTAAGTCATTCAAACATGATCTGAAAATCTAGTAACTTTGTGTTTATTACTCAATTAAATTAATGATGAATGAATTAATGAAATTAATTAAAACTCCTTCTCACTTCTAGAGCACCCACAAACAGCAGCACGGTGGTGCATCTACTTACAGTGCCACCAAGCTGCAAGGAAGAGGCTGTGCACCTGAAGTGGTCCCAGGAGGCTGCACTGGGTCCTAATGGCTATGAATCTTGCTGGGGATTGGATAACATACTACTGGTCAACATGGACCACAGACCCACCCTACTGGAGGATAACCTTGACCCTCCTGATACTGCCAACTGGATCTTTTTTCCTGGAGCAACTATAAAGGTTACAGAGAAATATACAGTTTTGAAGGGTTTGTGAATATAGAGAAGTGGTTCCTAAACATGTTGCTCCTACACTCACAGCTTTTGTTATTTAGGTAATTTGTTGGATCAGGTGTGGTAATGCAGGAAATTACCACAGAATATATGGTAGCAATATTCCAGGACATGGACTGGAAAACTAATATACTTTTATAAATGATCTAATCATATAATCATATAGTCCACTACAGAATGTTTGCCATCCTTCATGTTAATTAGAAAAAAATAATATATGACATTTAAAATACATGCAGTTAGTGATATTTGAGTTTTAAATACTGCTACCATACATAAAGATTGAGTTTTCATTTGCTTCAAAGAAAGTAATTCATAAATCTTTTGAAAACGCATATTATCTGAAGTGGACAAATTGATCATCTTACGCAAATTATCAAAGTACATTTTACTAAGCCCTTACTGAGGAAAAGTGCTTAGTCCAGGAGAATGTGATCTGTCATATTCTTAAATAAAACTGGCTAACCTAAAAAAAATTACACCCTCTTTTTTTTTTTATCATCAGCATGCCTGTCAATCAGATGGGAGCTCCATGTATTTCCATGGTGGAAATGGAGTAGGGCATAGCTATGCCTCAACCAGGGACATTGATCTCCATCGAGAAGAAGGGCACCACTACTGGGAGGAGGACTTTGAGAGCCCACCTAATGGGTGAGTGTAGTTTTTATTAAAATCAAGCATAATCACAAGACATAGGAATTCCACTTATGTGGATCAAAATTAGGCAAGATCTACTGGCTCATTAAATTCAGTGCCTTCTCATATGCTAGTGGGGACCATGTTTTTATAACTGTAAAAGGACAATTGATACTTCTAATAATATATATTACATTATTTTTACTACTATTTTTACTACTATTTTTACTATTAATAATATACACCGATCAGGCATAACATTATGACTACTGACAGGTGAAGTGAATAACACTGATTATCTCATCACGGCACCTGTTACTGGGTAGGATATATTAGACAGCAAGTGAACATTATGTCCTTAAAGTTGATGTGTTAGAAGCAGGGAGAAAAACCTCGCTCAAATCCTTATGCTTGCCCATTATTCCTGCTTCTTACACATCAACTTTGAGGACAAAATGTTCATTTGCTGCCTAATATATCCCACGCATTAACAGGTACCATGATGAGGAAATAATCAGTGTAATTCATTTTACATGTTAGTGGTCATAATGGTATGCCTGATCGATGTATATAAACATATTGTCAAGCTTAAATTGCATATTGTTATTACGTTGATAGCATTTTGAGATGGTGCCTTAGAGATAAGGCGCCATCTCAAAATGCTATCAACGTCATACTATAACCTTTACAGGTGAACTTAATTTGACCTTCTCTACACTTTTGAATGCACATGTCCAACTGTTCAGTATTTCAGTACGTTTTGCATAGCTTGCTGTTCTCTAACAAGGTGCGTAACAGCAAAATTCAGAACTGGGGTTTGATCCATGAATCAACCAATACATTTTCTGGTTCAATTAGAATTGGTATTTAAACAGTCCTCTTCATCATGCTGTTCACATTTTGACATCATGAGACTAAGACGACACCTAAAAATTGATCAACAGTACCTCACCATTGCGAGGCTTCAAACAGGATGTTCTCAGAGGGAAGTGGCCACTGAGCTTAGAGTGTCAGAGTGTCATCAGCAGGTTGCAACAGAGATACAGAGAGACTGGAAGAGTCACAGAAAGGCATAGAAGTGGGCGTCCTTTGGCCACATCCCACTTTGATGACTGCTTCATTGTGAACAGTCCCTTGCAGAACCGGATGATGAATGCCACTCAACTCCAGGCACATTTAAGGAAGGTGAGAGGCACCCAAGTGTCACATCAGACCATTCGAAACCGTTTACATCAGCATGGTCTTCGTGCTAGACGACCTGCAAGGATACCTGACCACACTACTAGGCACAGGCATCATCGTCTTGCATGGGCCAGGGAGCATTTACGCTGGACGAGGGACCAGTGGGTCTAAGTGCTGTTCTCTGATGAAAGTCTATTCACGTTGAGCAGAAATGATGGCCGCCAACGATTTTGGAGACGTCAAGGAGAGCACTATGCATCAGCCACTGTTGTCACCAGACGAGCCTTTGGTGGTGGTGGTGTTACAGTCTGGGAAGGTGTGTCTACTCAATACAGAACTGCCCTACATCTTGTGACAAGCCAATACTACCTGAATAACATCATTAATCCAGTCATTGTGCCCTTGCGTGAACAACACAGGCCTAATTTCATCTTCATGGACAACAATGTTCTAGCTCATTGAGGTCGCATCATTAGGGAATGGCTGCTGGAGGCTGGGGTTCCTTAAATGGAGTGGCCTGCACTTTCTCCAGACCTGAATCCCATAGAAAACCTATGGGATCAGCTGAGTCGCCGTGTAGAGGCTTGTAACCCTGCACCCCAGAACCTCAATGACCTGAGGGCCGCCCTTCAAGAAGAGTGGAATGCCATGCCTCAGCAGACAATAAGTCGACTCGTGAACAGCATGAGACGTCGTTGTCAAGATGTAATTGATGGTCAAGGGCACATGACAAATTATTGAGACTTTGACATTTTTTGTTGTCATATACCCACCACTGTTGTTGGTTTTTGTTTCAATAAATTGTTTGAGATGAGGAAATCACCATTGCATGCTTCTACTTAAATGCTCTACTTTCATGATCTAATATCACTGTAGCGTGAACTTTTTATATTTTCCATAAATTTCACCCAAAAGCCAAATATCCTTAACTTTTTGTGAGTAGTGTATATATATATATATATATATATATATATATATATATATATATATATATATATATATATATATATATATATATATTGTGAATACTAAAAAGAATTAATGACAACACAAGCTATTGTCATTCAATTATGGCAAAATAAATATAATATCAGTGTATTAAGGTTGACAAACTGGTCTCTTGAAGCAATAAACAAATGCCTCAGCTGTCTGAAAATGTAATGTTCACTTGTTAAATTGGTGAATGGCATTCATCAATGATGAAGCAGATGGAAAATTGGAATCCATTTGCAAATTCAGTCTGCAATGCAAACAAATCCAAAACACACTCCAAATAAGACAGAAAACAAGAAATAGTGCAATAGGTCAAAACACAGATAAGCAATGAATCAATTAATGAATGAAACAGCTCAATAAAGTATATAAGCTAATAATACTTCAGCATCATGGAACTGTGAAATAACTTTAAATGTCCGACATATAGGAAGTAAGTGAGTGATTTGGAAGTGGTCAAAACTCAGTCGATGGCTCCCTCTGGCGGACAAGAGGGAAAAAATACAGATGGACCGATTCTACATATACACACAAGTACAAATTTAAATCAGTACTTCTGAAACTTTTCAGTCTGAAGGATTTTTTGTTTGATTTGGTTTATGCAAACATTTACACTTAACTTTAGAAATGAAGCCTATTCTGTCCATGAAAGACCAAGATATGCTGCTAACTGATAAATTGAGTTGTACATACTACTGCTACCTACTGAACAGTTCATATGCTGGGTCACTTATGGTTTAAATAGTCTCCACAAAATAGATTTGAATCCATTACAACATGCATAGGGAACTAGAAACAAAATTTTTTGAACTGATTCAAAGAAGAGTTTGAACCTATTTAAATGGAAACATATACAAGTTTGAACATAATCTCAGAAGGTACAGCAGTATACCACAATTTTGCATTTACTATTGCAAACTGCTGTGTGGCTTTACAGTCATCAAATTTTCATAGTCAGGAGATAAACGCATCAAAGCCCATTCTAGACCCGGCAGATTACAAAGGTAAAAACGTTATTTTTACCTAAATAACGTCAGAAAACGCTCACTGTAAGCTTCCAGCAAGCACTGAATGTTCCAATGAAGTTAATATACTGTACACTATGGTTCTTGACATTTTTGATAAAATAATTCCTAATATTACAGGTTTCATATTTCTGTTTTATATTTTATTTTTATAACCATAAACTAGGTGTATAGACAGCCATATAAAAACTAATACAGAATGTTCACTTATAGTTATTTGAAGCTTTTATTTTAGTTACTACAAAAATTCCTACAGCAGGTATAGTTCAGCATGAAGCAACATTTATTA
The DNA here is from genome assembly GCF_019097595.1 of Hemibagrus wyckioides. Classification (NCBI taxonomy): domain Eukaryota; kingdom Metazoa; phylum Chordata; class Actinopteri; order Siluriformes; family Bagridae; genus Hemibagrus; species Hemibagrus wyckioides. The sequence goes on from NC_080713.1 coordinate 13,465,997, forward strand.
CAATGTTTATTAATACAATATAGCAAAAAATATTGCTCTTGCTTTTATGCATCATTGCAGAAATTTTGAGGTAAAACAGTGCTGAATTTTTTATTTTTATTTTTTTAAACCCGTGAGGCCTAGAGTGGTAACATAGTAGGCAAAGGCAAAATGTTCATGCCCACATATGTAATGTTTATGTTCTCCTTTTTTCTCAGTTTATGTACTTTGCCATGTGTGTTTGTTTTGATTCATGTCTTGTCTCCACCCCTGTTTTGTTATTGGTTGTTCCCTGAATGTGTCCTGATGTTTTCCCTTTCTGAACAGTTTTTTTTTTTTATTTAAACCCTTGTGTGGCCTGTCTGCAATGCCAAGTATTAGTGTTGTTTCTGTGTTACCTCGCTAATTTAAACATAATAATGTAATGTAATTTTGTCTTGTCCTAGCAAATGGCCTATAATAGCCTACCATTTCTAATGAATTACCTCCTATTAAATAGCTGTATAATTGTGCGGTTTGTAATACAGTACACAACTTATATGAACTCAATTTATCATTTCAACTGCACAATTAACATAAAACTTATGAAAACATATTCAATAATTCTGCGGCCTTGACAACTACTAATAGTCTTACTTTTGGAACTTGCTTATTTACAAGACATTCTTCGAGATATTCAGCCAAGATTACAGCAAGATCAGATCTGTGGTGAGCCAGACACATCTTGATTGATACAGTATGAGGGTTGCTTGATACAGACAAGTGTAGGCATCTTTGACAGCACAATTAAACAAGATTGTTGACATCATCAGATCCTGCAACTAAGAAACCAATTGTCATGAAAATGAACTGGTATGGGTAAGCTTCTTTTCACAGTCCAACAAATATGTATACAATCTCGATCAAGATGACACTACATACAACTTTGCACATGTTTATTTATAGTGTAGCACTACAAGCTTTTGATGATATACTGGATGGAAATGATGAGCAGTCTGCTAGAAATATTCAAAATAAGCTTCAATCCAGGTTGTAGTTCAGGAAATCAGGAGATGCATTAAAGGTGGACAGACAGCAGAACACCAAGATTGAGGCCCTGAGTAGGGAGCTCTGTGTCTGCAAGGATGCAAAATGTGGATGTGGATGCAAAATCAGCTCTTGTATGTTTAAAAATAACACACACCAGGCCAACATGGCTGTTCTGATGCAGTGAAGAGAGGTGCACACAGCAACAAAGGCACTGAGGGCTAAACCCAACTGTTCCCACCCTCCAATATTAGATTCTCCAACCAAAGTTGCTGCTAGCATGAGTGGAGATTCAGGCAATAGGCATCTTCTTTTGGCACCCCAGTTACAACACTAATGACACCAATTGGAAGTTGCAGTCCCAATCTCCAGTTTTCTTGAATCCCCCTATAATAATATAGTCAGGGATTGCCGGATAGATATGGTTGTTTGCTCCTCCATTCTAATTTACCACAGTTGTTATATAAAGGGACCAATATTTGGGATAGTTCAAGGGGAAAATCTGCCTTGCAGGCACTTTATGTTGAATACCATTTCCTTGATGTTCCCCTTGATGAGCTCTTAATCTCCCTAGGAAACAATGAGTTTAAGGTCTTTAAAAATCATAATTCTAACATCATTTATAATATTCGAAATGTTTTTTTGTGTCCGCGCACATTACTCATGTGCTGCACTTTTTGCCTGCTCACTGTTGGATACCCACTGAGCAATTCAAAAGCAGAATCAGCTATGAAAACAGACAAGAGACTCATACCTGAAGCCAAAGCTGCTAGACATTCTCTGTATCTTGTTATATTAATTGTCTTAATACAGTAACACAAGGACTGCATTCAAGCTCAACTGAAAGGCTGCTTAGCTGACTTACAAGAATACTGTCACACTCAAAACTTGAGGATGGCTACACATTAGACCATTTTATGCCCAATTTTGTGCCTGATTTACCCCTCCAGTGATCATGAGGGTGTGGCCCAATTTGAGGTTTGTCACAACAAATTATTTGTCTAATTAATCTAAAAGTGGTGTCAATACAATTATTTTACTGCTCTTGATTGAATCTGAGCCTCCCCAATCTCAAATTGTAAATAGCAAACATTCCTGATCGGGAAGGCTCTGGAGGAATGCTTACAATCCCCAATGATAGTGGTCTCCTGGTCTGGTCAAATTGTCTGGTGTATACATTTGGAGGATTAAAATTGGATTGAAACTGTCCTTATGTCTGTGGTCTCCCTCATTTTAAAAATCAGTGAAGATTAGAAAATCATCTAGTGTGTAGCAAGCCTTGACCTTGAGTACTCTAGCCAACTGCAACAAAGAACCTTTTTCACCAGATGTGTTAGAGACTTTCTATATTATGACAGGGTGAACAAATTAATATTCAATAAAGAAGGAAAGCCCACTTATTCAAGATTCTATAAACTTGAGTTAGACTATGGCAGTGTTTGTCAGAAAATCATAGGCATCAGACTGTAACATCTCAGTCCATGGAACACTGATCATCTAGATTCTGACTTCACTTCCTTTGTCATAGTTCACTTCCTGTTCATAGGACATTTAAACCATGCTCACATTAGCCATGTTGTGAAGTATTTTTAGTTTGCCTGCATACCAAGCCATTATTGTATTCTTCCTAGAATTGTGGTGTTTGATCTATTCTCTGTTATTTGGTTATGGTTATTTGGATTCTGTTCTGGATTTGTGTCTACTGTCTGGATGTCTATCAATGCCACAGAACATTGTTCAGTATGTTCAAAAACTAGCCAGCATTATAATGAACATTTTATTATTATTTCATCTACATGGAGTGCATGACTGTTTGAACTACAGGATATCCAACAAAATAATCATGTGGGAAAGTTTGGGAAAGAAGCCTGAGTTTCACTGTTGCCATTGCCTCTACTATTGGTTCTTTGTTCTCAAAGAACCACACAGAGTCAGTGATTGAATAGCAAAACTTTAAAAAATTTACTGAGATGAAAAGGGAGTATTTATACAGAAGAAAGGTGTAATATTCAGTGTTATGTATAGGTAAACAAAACACGTCAGCAGAAACAGATGTGGCAGTTGACCTGTTCACTGGCGGTTTGGTGAGCTTATTATGAAAATGGTCATGTAAATTACAGAAGAAGAAAGTGTCAGCAAGTGTTTGTGTTCAGCACTCACACCAATCATGATAAAATGCTTCGAGAGGCTCGTCAAGAGGCACATCAAAACACAGCTACCACCCTCACTGGACCCCTTGCAGTTTGCGTATCGTCCTACTCGTTCCACGGATGATGCCATCACCACAATCCTCCATCTTGCCCTCACACACCTGGACTATAAGGACACAAATGTATGAATGCTGTTCATAGACTTCAGTTCAGCATTCAACACAATCGTCCCTTAGTAGCTGATTGAGAAGCTGAGCCTGCTGGGCCTGAACACCTCTCTCTGCAACTGGATCCTGGATTTCCTGACTGGGACACCCCAGTCAGTCCGGATCGGGAACAGCATCTCCAGCACCACCACACTGAGCACTGGAGCTCCTCAGGGCTGTGTGCTCAATCCACTGCTGTTCACTCTGCTGACTCACAACTGTGCAACAATGCACAGATCCAACCACATCGTCAAGTCTGCCGATGACACGACCGTGGTGGGTCTCATCAGCAAGAATGACGAGTCAGCTTACAGAGAGGAGGTGCAGCAGCTAACAGCATGGTGTAGAGCCAACAACCTGTCTCTGAATGTCGACAAGACTAAAGAGATGGTTGTTGACTTCAGGAGAGCACAGAGTGACCATTGTCCACTGTCCATCGACGAATCCTCTGTGGAGATTGTCAAGAGCACCAAATTCCTTGGTGTTCATCTGGCAGAGAACTTCACCTGGTCACTCAACACCAGCTCCATCACCAAGAAAGCCCAGCAGCGCCTCTACTTCCTGAGGAGGCTGAGGAAAGCCCATCTCCCTCCCCCCCATCCTGACTGTGTTCTACAGAGGGACCATCAAGAGGGTCCTGAGCAGCTGCATCACTGCCTGGTTTGGGAACTGCACCGTCTTGGATCACAAAACCCTTCAGCGGATAGTGAGGACAGCTGAGAAGATCATCGGAGTCTCTCTCCCCTCTGTCAAGGACATTTACACTGCACGCTGCATTCGCAAAGCTAACAGCATTGTGGATAACCCCAAACACCCCTCACACACATTCTTCACCTTTCTGCCATCTGGAAAGAGGTAGAGCATGATAGAGGTAGAGCCCTAAAGAGCAGTAAAGAGGTAGAGCATCGGTAGAGCCCTCACAACCAGAGTGTTGAACAGTTTCTTTGCTCAAGCTCACACGACAGTCACACTTTAAGGCCACACATTCCAGAGGTCAGAGGGTGGTCCTGTCCAGCAAGAAGCCAGACCTACTTAGTTGTATTGTAGTGGAAGTGCTACATATGTGTTGTTGTCTAGGTTATGTACGGATTGCCTACACTACAGAAATTTATTGAAAAATACATGGTAACAACAAAGAGGCCAAATGATGATCACATCGACTGGTACAATGAAATACAACATCCAGTAGCATTATGCATTGTGAAAATCAGACATATTGTGAGCAATTTCTAAAGAAAAACCATAGGCCAAATTTCCCACCATGCTACTGCTGAGGCATAAGTATACAGTATCTCACAGAAGTGAGTACACCCCTCACATTTTTGTAAATATTTTATTATATCTTTTCGTGTGACAACACTGAAGAAATGACACTGCTACAATGTACAGTAGTGAGTGTACAGCCTGTATAACAGTGTAAATTTGCTGTCCCCTCAAAATAACTCAACACATAGCCATTAATGTCTAAACCATTGGCAACAAAAGTGAGTACACCCCTATGTGGAAATGTCCAAATTGGGCCCAATTAGCCATTTACCCTCCCCGGTGTCATGTGACTCGTTAGTGTTACAACATCTCAGGTGTGAATGGGGAGCAGGTGTGTTAAATTTGGTGTTATCGCCATCACACTCTCTCATACTGGTCACTGGAATTTCAACATGGCACCTCATGGTAAAGAACTCTGAGGATCTGAAAAAAAGAATTGTTGCTCTACCTAAAGATGTCCTAGGCTATAAGAAGATTGCCAAGACCCTGAAACTGATCTACAGCACGGAGGGCAGGACCATAAAGCAGTTTTACAGGACAGGTTCCACTCAGAACAGGCCTCGCCATGGTCAACCAAAGAAGTTGAGTGCACATGCTCAGTGTCATATCCGGAGGTTGTCTTTGGGAAATAGACATACACTATATTGCCAAAAGTATTCGCTCACCTGCCTTGACTCGCATATGAACTTAAGTGACATCCCATTCCTAATCCATAGGGTTCAATATGACGTCGGTCCACCCTTTGCAGCTATAACAGCTTCAACTCTTCTGGTAAGGCTGTCCACAAGGTTTAGGAGTGTGTTTATGGGAATTTTTGACCATTCTTCCAGAAGCGCATTTATGAGGTCACACACTGATGTTGGACGAGAAGGCCTGGCTCTCAGTCTCCACTCTAATTCATCCCAAAGGTGTTCTATCGGGTTGAGGTCAGGACTCTGTGCAGGCCAGTCAAGTTCATCCACACCAGACTCTGTCATCCATGTCTTTATGGACCTTGCTTTGTGCACTGGTGCACAGTCATGTTGGAAGAGGAAAGGGCCAGCTCCAAACTGTTCCCACAAAGTTGGGAGCATGGAATTGTCCAAAATGTCTTGGTATGCTGAAGCATTCAGAGTTCCTTTCACTGGAACTAAGGGGCCAAGCCCAGCTCCTGAAAAACAACCCCACACCATAATCCTCCCTCCACCAAACTTTACACTTGCAGTCAGACAAGTACCGTTCTCCTGGCAACCGCCAAACCCAGACTCGTCCATCAGATTGCCAGATGGAGAAGTGCGATTCGTCACTCCAGAGAACGCATCTCCACTGCTCTAGAGTCCAGTGGCGGCGTGCTTTACACCACTGCATCCGATGCTTTGCATTGCACTTGCTGATGTATGGCTTGGATGCAGCTGCTCGGCCATGGAAACCCATTCCATGAAGCTTTCTGCGCACTGTTCTTGATCTGAAGGCCACATGAAGTTTGGAGGTCTGTAGCGACTGACTGCAGAAAGTTGGCGACCTCTTCGCACTATGCGCCTCAGCATCCGCTGACCCCACTCCGTCAGTTTACGTGGCCTACCACTTCGTGGCTGAGTTACTGTCATTCCCAAACACTTCCACGTTCTTATAATACAGCTGACAGTTGACTGTGGAATATTTAGGAGCGAGGAAATTTCACGACTGGATTTGTTGCACAGGTGGCATCCTATCACAGTTCCATGCTGGAATTCACTGAGCTCCTGAGAGTGACCCATTCTTTCACAAATGTTTGTAAAAACAGTCTGCATGCCTAGGTGCTTGATTTTATACACCTGTGGCCATGGAAGTGATTGGAACACCTGATTCTGATTATTTGGATGGGTGAGCGAATACTTTTGGCAATATAGTGTATGAGTGCTGCCAGCATTCCTGCAGAGGTTGAAGGGGTGGGGGGTCAGCCTGTCAGTGCTCAGACCATACGCCGCACACTGCATCAAATTGGTCTGCATGGCTGTTGTCCCAGAAGGAAGCCTCTACTAAAGATGATGCACAAGAAAGCCCGCATACAGTTTGCTGAAGACAAGCAGACTAAGGACATGGATTACTGGAACCGTGTCCTGTGGTCCGATGAGATCAAGATAAACTTATTTGGTTCAGATGGTTTCAAGCGTGTGTGGCAGCAACCAGGTGAGTAGTACAAAGACAAGTGTGTCTTGCCTACCGTCAAGCATGGTGGTGGGAGTGTCATGGTCTGGGCCTGCATGAGTGCTGCCAGCACTGGGGAGCTACAGTTCAGTGAGGGAACCATGAATGCCAACATGTACTGTGACATACTGAAGCAGAGCATGATCCCCTCCCTTCAGAGACTGGGTCGCAGGGCAGTATTCCAACATGATAACCACCCCAAACACAACTCCAAGATGACCACTGCCTTGCTAAAGAAGCTGAGGGTAAAGGTGATGGACTGGCCAAGCATGTCTCCAGACCTAAACCCTATTGAGCGTATGTGGGGCATTCTCAAACGGAAGGTGGGGGAGGGCAAGGTCTCTAACATCCACCAGATCTGTGACGTCATCATGGAGGAGTGGAACAGGACTCCAGTGGCAACCTGTGAAGCTCTGGTGAACTCCATGCCCAAGAGGGTTAAGGCAGTGCTGGAAAATAATGGTGGCCACACAAAATATTGACACTTTGGGCCCAATTTGGACATTTCCACTTAGGGGTGTACTCACTTTTGTTGCCAATGGTTCAGACATTAATGGCTATGTGTTGAGTTATTTTGAGGGGACAGCAAATTTACACTGTTATACAGGCTGTACACTCACTACTTTACATTGTAGCAGAGTGTCATTTCTTCAGTCTTGTCACATGAAAAGAAATAATAAAATATTAACAAACATGTGAGGGGTGTACTCACTTTTGGGAGATACTGTACATACATTATAAGCTTATCACTTACTTTCTAAGCAATGGTTTAGTCTATCAGGATCACAATGTAAGCAAGTTCTAGAATGGGAGAAAAAGTGTGAGTCAGCTGCTCTGTAAGTAGACGGAGAGAGGCAGAGACATTATCATGCATAATGTTCAACTTTTACGTTAGTGTTTGAGTATAATTGCCAACAATCACCTCCATGTTATCTGAAAAGGAAACACCAGGATTACTTTTAGTCAAAAGGGTAAGAAATGTCCTGAACATAATTAATCAAAGGGAAACATTTTGATTTTATGATTTTAATTGTGGTTTCATATGACTTTGACAAAGAACTTTCACCCTGAATGTTAGCTCCAGCAAAAATCAAGCGCGCATTGATTAGAAATTTGGCAGTTTCAGTGACATTTAGAATACAACATTATTTGTTGAGTTTAATGTGGCCCTGAAGGCCGCAAATCAGTCCGTCCTTGTCTAAAGGCAAACAGTTCTCCAAAACAAAAGTTCCTATTTCATAGCCTGTGTTAAGAGTAAAGATATGTCAATATCTAGTTGAGTCAAAATGTGCGTAAACAGAGAAAATACAGTGGCTGGTTTGTGCCCTCTTTGGCAGCCCATTTTCATTAACTACAGAATTAGTACAAGCCATTTCAGAATCTCCTGGGTTGTGACCCCTGATCTTAACAACAGCTAGACATTTAGGTACCATTAAGGCCTCTAAAAGATCAGAAACCAGTGTAGCATGTGAAATGGGCTTTCTATCAACAGCTTTAAAAGCATGTGTCTTCCAAATTTCACCAAAATTGTGAGCTACACCAAAAGCATATTATGAATCAGTATGCAGTGCTGTGAAAAGGTTATTGCCCCCTTCCTGTTTTTCTTTCTTTTCTTTTTTTTTTGCATATTTGTCACACTTAAAAGATTCAGATCATCAAACAAATTTTAATATTACACAAAGATAATGCAAGTAAATACAAAATGCAGTTTTTAAATGATTATTTCATTTATTAAGGGAAAAAAGCTGTCCAAACCTGCCTGGCACTATGTCAAAAAGTAATTGCCCCCTAAATCTAATAACTGGTTGTGCCACCCTTGCAGCAACAAGTGCAGTTAAGCGTTTGCAATCACTGGCAATGAGTCTTTCACATCACTGTGGAGGAATTTTGGCCCACTCTTCTTTGCAGAATTGTTTTAATTCAGCCACTTTGGAGGGTTTTTGAGCATGAATGGACTGTTTATGGTCAGGCCACAGCACCTCAATCAGATTTATGTCTGGATTTTGACTTGGTCACTCCAAAACCTTAATTTCGTTTTTCTTGAACCATTCAGAGGTGAACTTGCTGGTGTATTTGAGATCATTGTCCTGCTGTATAACTGAAGTGTGCTTGAGCTTGAGGTCACAAATGGCAAGGTGTCCCGGTCCTAAAGCCCCAGACCATCACACTACCACCACCATGTTTGACTGTTGGTATGATGTTCTTTTTATGAAATGCCATGTTGGTTTTAAGCCAGATGTAACGGGACATACCTTCCAAAAAGTATATAACATTATACAACGTTAACATAATACAAAATATTTGCCCAAAAGTCTTGGGGATAATCAAGATATTTTTTGGCAAATGTGAGACAAGACCTCTTTTTGGTCAGCAATGGCTTTTGCCTTGGAACTCTCCCATGGATGCCATTTTTGCCCAGTCTCTTTCTTATTGTTGAATCATGAACAGTGACCTTAATTGAGGCAAGTGAGGCCTGCAATTCTTTAGATGTTGTTCTTGGTTCTTTTATGACGTCCTGGATGAGTCGTCGTTCACCACTGTTACAAGTTTTCTCCATTTTTGGATAATGGCACTGACTGTGGTTCGCTGGAGTCCCAAAGCCTCAGATATGGCTTTATAAAATGGCCTTTCCAGACTGATACATGTCAACTATTTTGTTTCTAATCTGTTCTTGAATTCCTGTAGATTGTGGCATGATGTGTTGCTCTTTAAGCATGCTTTTTAAGTGATTTATTGGTTCATCAGGTCTGGCAGTAATCAGGCCTGGGTGTGTCTAGTGAAATTTAACTCAGCTTTCTAAAATATTGTGGTTAATCACAGTTCTTTCATGATTTAACAGGAGGGGTCAATTAATTTTTCACATAGGGCCAGCTAGGTTTGGACAGCTTTTTTCCCTTAATAAATGAAATAATCATTTAAAAACTACATTTTGTATTTACTCGCATTATCTTTGTGCAATTTGTTTGATGATCTGAATTTTTTAAGTGTGACAAATATGCAAAAAAAAACAAAAAAAAACAGGAAGGGGCAAAAATCTTTTCACAGCACTGTAAATAGTTACTACATCTTGAAACAAACAACATGCCCTTGTTAAAGCAACAAGTTCGGCAGCTTGAGCTGAGTACAGTGAGCTTCATCTACAACATGAGGGAAAGAACAAATGGTTTACTGGTTGATAGTGAGATTTTGTATGGCACAGATGATAGTTTCATCACCTCAATGATGCTGTACGGTCATGTGTTTTGTATAATATGCTATTAAGAATGCTGACTATCTGATATGGTGCATGTAGTGTAAGTGGGTATGAAAGGACAACTCTTTCAGCATCTGAGACCAGTAGAGCAGAAACAGCAACTGAATGCAAACATGTAGGCATACCTTGGACCACAGGATTGAGACATTTAGAAGGATATGCTACTGGACAATAAACACCACCATGCTCTTGGGCCAAGACTCCCACGGCTGTGCCCCCAACCTTGGTGACATGGAAATGAAATAGAATGTTGTAGTCAGGAGTTAGGCAGCCCTAGAGCTGGAGCAGATCTCAGGGATTGGTTGAGGTTAACGGAAAGAGTTTGTCATTTCTTTAGTCCATTCCACAGTATCAGGCATCTGTCTTTGAGACAAGCATATAAATTTGCATATAAATTAAAGAAATTAATCAGTCCCAAATAACTGAGGATATCTTTCTTTGTTTTGGGTGGATGGACCTCCATTATGACTCTCATGTGATCAGATGAGAGTTTGCACTGTCCTTGGCAGAATCTGCAGATACTGCACCAGAGGATAACAGAAATGTTTTGAGAGCTAGAAGTCATACTGGGCCAGGTGTGTGAGGAGAACCTCTTCTACAGAAGTCTCCAAAAGCAGAGAGTCATCTGTGTATTTCAGTAGAGAACAGTCTTCTGTCAGGACGAATGATGACAATGAAAATTGTACCATGGACAAGAATACACCAGGTGAATCGATGAACCCTTGATGTGTGCTTATTCAGGTGTATTGACATTGTTTGAATGTAAAGGCAAACATTAGCTGCAACTGCTCAAAGACAGGGATACTGGAAAAGGCACTACAGAGATCAAGGATAGTAAAATGATTATGATCATTGCAGATAATATAAATTAAACGTCAGTCACAATTGTGCAAATACGTTACACTATTCTGTATCATTGTACAGATGGCGTAAGGATGGTGAGGATGGATTGACAACAAATCTATGATAAAAGAGAATTTCAGGATCATCTGGACTATTTTTAGTGAGTATGTTTTAGGACCGGTGACAGGAACAGTTAATACAGTGATACCTCGGTGTTCGACCTTAAGTCTGGTCGAATACAGATTTGGTCGAAAACCAAATTATTTTTCCCCATAGGAAATAATGTAAAATGAATTAATCTGTTTCAGTTCGATGGTTGATCTCACAACTTTCTTCTTGGCAACAATGATGCCTGATTTACCCTTTGGCTACTGAAATTATATCACAAAAGATAATGTGGGGTTATAACAAAAGCACTACAGTGCTTTCTGAACAGATGACCCAGGTAAACTGCTTCATCTCTATTGTCTAAGCCATTCTGGGCCTTGCAGGGAACTGTCCAGCTGTTCCTGACATAACCCCCCCTCTAAGGCGAGGCTCCTGAAGCACCCACATTAAAACTGAACGGCGCCCCAGGGGTTAGCGGGAGATGTAGTCCATGATACAGGGGAGATGTGAGGGGAGATGCAAGGCACGATGTAGTTCATAATGCAGTCTATGGCGATGCCCCAGGTCCCAGGGGCAAGTTGACATCCGGCCTGGGCAAAAGATGGGAGGGAAGCATCTTCCAACTTGTGGTGCCGAGTGGCGTCCTCCACGGAAAGTCCATCATGGGGCCACGTCCCCAGCTGGCAAGGTGGTGGAACCACGCTTCCATGGGGTCCAATAAAAGGGGGGGTGCCCCCTGAGACATGGGATCGAGCGGCATCCTCAGGCGAACTTCATCGCAGAGCAGCGTCCTTGACCTAAACAAGGATGGAGGCACCTCCCTGGGGAAACAGGGAAAGGAATCCGCCAGATGTCATCCACCAGATGTCCAGGGCTCTAGCCAGCAAACTGCAAATCCTTGCCGGAGACAGAAACTAGCTGGGAATCCTGCTGGGTCTTAGAACGCAGCCAGTCATTCTGTCATGACCGGACACCCCCGCCTTGTGCAGGGCGCGAACCCAGACCTCCGTGGAGGTGTGTGCACTGGCCCGCCATGGATACAGACCCAGATACAGGATTCAAATAAGCGCTGCTTTATTAACATAAACACAAGACATGGGGTAGACTAACCAGGCCCTCTCCGGGCCTGGCAGGGAACTGTCCAGCTGTTCCTGACAATTAGATAAACATGTCAACCAATCAGCTTTAAACATGCATTTGATACAACTTGCATTAAACTTTATCAGAATAGATTGCTAAATATGTTAATGTATGGTGTGTTTATGATCATATCTTTGCAAGTAATGGCTACAGCATCAACTGCCAACAACTGCCAGCATCCATTTTTTGCTGTGTAGAGCTGAATCCCCTACAAAAAATAAATAAATAAAATAAATAAATAATTGTGTGTGTGTGTGTATATATATATACACTGTGTTCGTCTGAAAGAAGAAATTCATGTACACCATCATTTACTTATCCTTGTTATTTTATATTTTAAGCAAAATGTTACACATGGAGAGCCATGAACCATCCCTTTAACGTTGCTAAATCATGAATTAAAGGCTCTAACCAAGCATGATCAATCTTGATGTAGAAGGAAGTGAAAGCCTGGTCTCTGCCGGAGTTGTTGTGACCTAAACACACACATACACAGACACACACAGTTTTTCTAACTGTTACTTATCAATTATATAAATGAAAAAAGGATACTTACATCAGCTAAAAGGAACAGTGATTCCTCCTTTTCTTTAAAATGGGCCATTATCAACAGAACAGCTGCAAGGCCTGGGTCAACATCTCTGCCCTCTGCAATCTATTGGTGAAAGGAAGTCTTTGAGGTCATCTGAGGTGACATATTGGAGGTCATCGTCTGTTTTCACACCAATTCTCATCAATACATTTTATGTGGTTCCTTTGTATGTAGCAGTTGGTGTCAAGAAGGCCTTGCATCCTTACAGCTGCTTGAATGCAGGTGTTGTATATGTGACTGTGAAACTCATCTTCTTCACCTATTTGCACATTTGGAGGAAAGATGGAGGCAGCACTCAAATAGGCTTGCATTAATTGATGTCTTTCAGCTAGCGTACTCCCTAGGTTTTTGAAATTTCGCATTTTTCTAGCGCACTGTTTAAAATAGTTATGCTTACTTTCAAATCGTAAACTCCATAGTCTAATCAGTGGTCTGAAATTAATTGTGCAGAGAGGCTTTTAAACGAGCATGGACATTCAGAAACTGCACACGAAAACATGATTAACAAAGGCATATAATGTCTCCACAGAGACGCCTCAGTGTTTGCATATGAACATTGCGGGTTCTACACTAGCAATAAATGCATGCTGCACATTTATATGGGGTAATAAGTTAACAGCAAGTGATTATATAGAGATTAAAAATTACAACGAAACAACTCAAAATAAACCCACAAAAGATTGGTCTGTTGGCTAACAGTTCACATGAACACTCACATGCACCCAACGTGGTCAAACTCACGACAGAGACCCGTTTATGCTCACACTTCATAGGTAAATTATTCTAAAAAAAAGGAAAGAAAGAAATATGAATTTTCTCACAGAAGTTAAGTTTCCACTACAAAGTTCTCTAGCTCTCTGAGCTTGCCTCTACACCATAAGGTCACTGCACATCATTAAGTGATGCACAGATGCATTTTGTTTTGTGTTATTTTATTATTTTTAATTAATTAAACCAAAATAATAATATATAAGAGAAATATAGAATTATTACAGGAATATTTGTACACATCTTTGCAGCTGTCAGGTTCTTGCATCTGTGTCTTGGTTTTCTTCTTCTTCCAGGCGTGAAACAAATGCCTTTCTGTGATTGGTCAGGTTTCGCTCTCTCAGTTTTTTTTACTGTATTTCAATTTACAGTAAATGAAAAATACTGTATTTTAATGGCACCAAGTGGATTTTTCCTATAATGCAACTATACAATACCATAACATACTGTATAACTGTCCTACAAAAATTGCTAACAGTGCACACATTCATAAGCCTACAATATTAAACCTGGGTGGTGACCAACAGCATGGGTTAAATAGCCCCACACAACCAAAAATAAACACAAGCAAACAAAATAAAGCCAACAATGACAACATCCAAATGATGACCAGCACAAATAAAATGCTAGGCATCAACAGCTAGGTGTCACAGACACACCAGACTCCACTCCTCGCCAGCGCACTCACTTACCTGAGTTTTAATTAAGTTCACCTGCACCGTGTTTCCTAAGCACGCTCACTCCCTTATATAGACTTCACGATTTCACTCTTTCTTTGTCTGGTCTCACACATAAATGCCGACTCATTACTACTAGCACTAGCTTAAAGCTTCGTGTTCTAGCAAACTCCACTAACTTTCTTCGGCTCTCCCTTTTCTCCTCACCGACTCCCTTCTCCAGCTCCACTTACCTCCTTCCCCAACATGGACTTCTCCTGGTTCCTTCTGCCTCTGTTCTCCGGTTGCCACTGCATGCTGGGCTGAGTATCCTACGCTTTCCTCTTTCCACCTGTTCTCTGTTGTGCTTAATAAACATACTGCTCATGGGGTTTAAACTCCAAGTTTGGTCCAGACTGGTGATTTGTGACAGAAGACCAGACTGACGAACAGCATGGAACCAACGGATGCTGACCCAATCCAGCAGCTGGTTAGCGTGTTGCGGAGAGTGCTCCCCGCATTTCAGGAAACCACCGCATCTCGGCCCACAGCCACAGCCCAACCCACCGCGGCAACTCGTGCGCCGCCTGTCCCGGAAACTGTGTGCTCTGCCGATCCTTCTCCCTACTCTGGCCCGGCAGAAGATTGCAGTGGCTTCCTGCTTCAATGCTCGCTCGCACTGGAAATGCAATCCCACCACTATCCAACAGATAAAGCTAAGATCTCATTTATCATCTCTCTTCTCACAGGTAGAGCACTTAGTTGGGCCGATTCCCTCTGGCAGCAGAACAGCCCGGTTCTCCATTCCCTGGACTTATTCACCACTCACATTAGAGAAGTTTTTGGCAAACCGCTTGGAGATGCTGCAGCGGGTGAGCAATTATACCACCTAAAGCAAGGTAAAAGCTCAATTCATGACTATACATTACAATTCAGAACTCTAGCTGCTGCCAGTGGGTGGAACACCTACAGACAAGGACTAGAACCTGGTTTACATCTGCAACTAGCTACTGTAGATGACTCCATTGGGTTAGAATTATTCATACAAAGGGCTATTCGAGTCTCTGAACGCAGGAAGTGCTGTATGGAAGGCCAATGGACTCAACAAACAAACCTCCACCGCTGACCAGAACCAGACTCGGAACCCATGCACATACAGAAAGACAATGCCGTCTGACCCAGGGTCTCTGCCTGTACTATGGCCAATCGGGACATGCGCTGCCAGCATGTCCCATTCATCCAGCACGCCCCATGGTGAGTGCAATTTCATATCCTCTGAATCATTTAAAACCACTCACCACTATCGTAGAACTGATTACTGGCACCCATTCTGTTACAGTTCATACACTCCTTGACTCTGGGTCAGCCGGAAACTTAATCTCTGCCGACCTCTGCCACCAAATGGGCCTCAAGACAAGCATGAACCCTGTTCACTACTGGATCCATTCCATCACCGGTAGTCCTCTAGGATGGGGGAAGATTCATCACTTTTTGGGGCCCATCAGTATGAAGGTTGGCGCCCTTCACTCTTCCTGATACACTTCCTGACTCTGGAGAGATCCACCTCAGAAATAATACTCTGACATCCCTGGCTCATTGAACACATTGTGCCCCTTATGGCACATCCTGATCTCCCCTTCATTGTGAAGGTAGATGCATCCACCACCGGAGTGGGGGCGGTTCTTTCTCAAGAGCACGGTAGCCCAGCACAACTTCACCCATGCACCTACTTCTCGAAGAAACTCTCATCCTATGAACAAAATTGTAATGTAGGGAACAGAGAGTTGCTGGCCATTAAGTTAGCCTTGGAGGAGTGGAGACACTGGCTGGAGGGAGCATGCCACCCATTCACTGTCATCACAGATCACAGAAACCTACAATACCTCTGTGATGCTAAACGGCTCAACTCACGTCAAGCTTGGTGGGTGCTGTTTTTTACCCGGTTTGATTTCAAGGTTACTTACCACCCAGGGTCCAAGAACGTTAAGGCGGACGCTCTTTCCCAACTATATTCTCCAGATGCTCCCTGCAAACAAACTGAACCCATAATACCCCCTAACATGCTGGTCTTTCCCATTCAGTGGGGGTTAGAGGACGACATAGCATCGGCCAGTGTCTCCGAGCCAACTCCCCCAGAATGTCCTCCTGACCTAACGTCCCTTCATCCCTTCACCAACGCTTTGTCCAGTCGGTTCACTACTCCCTGGGCACTGGGCACCCAGGCATCAGTCAGACTCTCTCACTTCTACAGAAAAGGTACTGGTGGCCTGTCCTATCATCAGATCATCAGGGGCTGCCAGGACTATGCCATGGCCAAAACCCCTAGGCATCTCCCATCAGGAAAATTGGTCCCATTACCCACTCTTCAACACCCCTGATCACACCTAGGGGTAGATTTCATCACAGACTTACCTGCCTCAGATGGTCACACCTGCAGTAGACCGGTTCTCAAATGCTTGCCACCTCATCCCTCTGAGAGGTCTCCCCACAGCCTTTGAAACCGCAGAAAGTCTGTTCCAGCACCTCGGGATCCCAGAGGACATCGTCTCAGACAGGGGACCCCAGTTCGTGTCCCGAGCCTGACCTCTGGATATCACCCCCAGTCCAACGGTCAGGGTGAATGTAAGATACAAGAGATCAGTAGATACTTATGTACCTTCTGCCACAACCAGAAGAACTCCTCGCACCATTTCCTTCCATGGGCTGAGTATGCACAGAACTCCCTTTGCCAAACTACCACCGGTGTCACTCTCTTCCAGTGCATACTCGGGTACCAACCACCACTCTTCCCCTGGTCAGAGGAGCCTTCCACAGTACCCTCCGTCCAACATTGGTTCCAGGAAAGTGAGAGAGTCTGGAATTCCATCAGAGGTTGCAGCAGGCCATAAGACGCCACAAGCGGTTAGCAGACACATGCAGGAGTGACACACCCTAGTACCAACCAGGACAAAAGGTTTGGCTCTTCACTAGGGACAGCCGATTGTGTCTGCCCTGCAAGAAGCTCAGCCCCCGATTCATTGGTCCATTCCTCATCACTAAACAGATCAACCCTGTCACTTTTGAACTTCAGCTTCCCTCACACTACAAAATTCACCCCACATTTCACGTTTCCCTTCTTAAACCTTTCATCTCACCTGTCTTTCCTTCTCCCTCCACAGAGTCTGGTGCTGCCACTGATCCCCCTCTCCCTATGGTGGTCGAGGACACCTCTGTGTAGTACCTCGTGAAATGGGAGGGGAGTACCTCGTGAAATGGGAGGGGTATGGGCCGGAGGAAAGGTCGTGGGTCCCCCGGGGTGACATCTTGGATCCCAACCTCCCCATGGACTTTTACACTCTTTCTTTGTCTGGTCTCACACGTAGATGCCAACTCGCTACTACTAGCACTAGCTTAAAGCTTTGTGTTCTAGCAAACTCCACTAACTTTCTTCAGCTCTCCCTTTTCTCCTCACTGACTCCCTTCTCCAGCTCCACTTACCTCCTTCCCCAACATGGACTTCTCCTGGTTCCTTCTGCCTCCATTCTCCGGTTGCCGCTGCGTGCTGGGCTGAGTATCTAACGCTTTCCTCTTTCCACTTGTTCTCCATTGTGCTTAATAAACATACCCCTCACAGGGTTTAAACTCCAAGTTTGTTCCAGACTGGTGACACTAGGGGAAATAAAGGAAATAAAATAAAGAAACAAACCTACACACACACACAGCAAGGTACAGCAACCTCAACACTATCAGCCCATCCAGATGGCATACACAGCCTAGCCTACAAATCAGATATACAAATATTAGTCACTCCCATAATATTAGTCACTAATATTATGGGAGTGACTTCCATTTTTTATTTTATTTTTATTTATTTATAATTTTCATTTATATTTATTTATTATATTAATCTATAAATATTGTTAAAGATATAACAATATAGGTGTCATAGAGGCTAATAGTAAATATTAGGAATACAGACATTTGGGAGAGACATGTTGATTAAATGTAAGAGTTTTATTAAATAGACATATGAAATATAAATACATAAAAAGTAGCCAGAGATTATTTTCATGGCATCACGTTTGGCATCAAATGTCTTTTTGCTGCCTCGGGGTCGTAGGTATGCGGTGGTGTTCTGTTAGACGCCGGTGATGCAGTGCTGCATACTTCTGGCTTCTAGTCTCATCTGCAGCTTAGCACACAGATTGCTGAGCTCCTACCTGCGGATTGATGGAGGCCTCACAATCCACCCCGAGACTCCATCAACGGCACCGTCTTCTTCATCTGACATCATGTCAGTGGTGATTCCCCTCCAGAAACCCACTTCGTCTGCAGCCAGTACACTTTGCCTCGCCTCCAAGAGTTGAAAACACAATTGTTTCATATAATAAGCAACATGTACATCATTACAGTTTATACTGATGCAGCAGTAAAACCAATTTAATTCTAATCTGTCTTACCCTCTTCCTCCTCTGGCGACTCCGGGCTGAGGTCTTATTAGCTTTAGCCACATTTGCTAGCTCTGGCTGGCTGTACTGGAAATTTCTACGCATGGTCTCGAAGTATGTCTTGCATGCATCTAGAAAAAAAATGAATATATATATATATATATATATATATATATATATATATATATATATATATATATATATATATATATATATATATATATATATATTGAATACAAGTGGTAGAACATCTGCATCTGGCAGGACTGTGAGCAGTGTCTGAAGACTGATGTGAAGAGTATAAACAGAAAGGGAGACATGAGTCTTCTGAGGGGCCACTGTGCTGCTAACACTAATGACTGAGACAGTGTTCTGCAGATTTACATACTTTGGTTGAGCTGTGAGGTAGTTGTGAGGTAATCCAGGTCACCAGAGAAGCATCTACTTGCATGTCCAGTAGCTTATCATTGATCAGTGCGGGTCGTATAGTGTTGAAAGCATATGAGAAATTAAAAAAAAAAATGAACCATGACTCTCACAGTGTTACCTGCCTCCTCAATGTGGGTGTAAGCTCTGTTTAGCAGGAAGATAATAGCATCCTCTACTCCAGTACGGGGGTGATAAATGAACTGCAGGGGTACATTTATAGTAATGTAAATATAAATTTATTTACATAGCTTATGGCCATAAATCAAACCAGCTGGATAAGCTATTTTTGTGTGAGCTTTTAAATAATTTAAATTCAGATTTCAGAAGTCAGATTTTATTAATTCACATTGATTCTATTATTTATCAGCAAATGGTCACTTCTGAGTCCCATGGCACATACCCTGATGCCCTCAGAAAGACTGAAAAAGACTTCATATTCATAAAAAAGAGCACCTTTGATATTGAAGATAATATTACACTTCTTGCCTGGTCCCACCATCTCTCAGAGTACAATGTAGGAATACATCTAGACACTTCTCTGTTCTGGCACCAAGGTGGTGAAATGAACTTCCCCTAGATGTCACTGGCTGTCTTCAAACAATAAATGAAGACCTAGATCTTATTTTCCTTGTTTGTTTTATGTATTGTTGTATGCTGTATGTTGATTAAATAAAAGTCTTCGACCTATTGAACCAGTGTTAATGTATTCATTGATAGAGACTTCAAAGAACTATTGTACGTTGCTCTGGAAAAGAGTGTCTGTCAAATGACAGAAATATAAATGTAAATGTAAATTAATTTTGAAAACAGAGACCTGAACTTGTATTGAACTTTATGTGATTAAGTAATAGTATTTTATGGCATTTTATGCAATAGGAAATATTAAACTGTATTTTAATATGAAACATCACCTGCACTAATAAGAAATGTTTACAGCACACTCACCCTGCATCTTCATGCAGCAAGATAGATTCATTAAACACTTACTTCTAATGCTGTTAAATACCCAGCAGCTTCCAAGTTGAATGGATCTTCCATGTATTTTCTTTGTTCTTTATCCAAACTTCTGCAAATTGTGCTTATAGATTTAAGTTATAATGCTTCCATGTACAGTCTTGGTACTAGCTGTGTTTGAAATCAATTGATGAACAACTGTATTAAGCTGTATCATGCACATGCGGAGAAGTATGATTTTTCCAGGGAGTCAGATTTTGGTACAACACCGGAAATGGGCAGGGGTTTGTTGAGTCAGTTTGATTTTATCAGTTTGTACATATTCTATGAAACTTTAGGCAAGCTACTGAGAAGTGAGTCACAGGCTACTGGTACCTAGTGAGCAACATGGAGTCTCCTGCTTTAAAGTATATAATTGTGAGCTTTACCAGTTAAATTCTAACTAAACTCTATTTTTTTAAAGCTGGAACATTGAGGGAGCAGTTTATGGAACTCATTGTGGAGAAATTGAGTCAGGATCTGCTCTAGTGTTTCTTGGGTTTGGAAAAAGAAGAGTGTGCACTCCATACCTGGACACAACCTTGTATGGAAATTTGCGTTTCTACTTCTCTATGGGTAATTTCAACTGAATACTCTTTTTAAGTATATTCTCTATAAATATAAATTCTATATAAATATAATACTATAATTAAAATTTAATTTTACATGAAATACCTTTCTATGTGTGTGCATATATGTATCTAGGTGCTGGTGAATGCGATCCAGGAGAGTCACATGACAACGATATTATCCTTTTTGGTCGGTCAGAAGGCAGAAGACAACATGTTCTATTAGACACACTTCCATATTCAGCCTATAAGGTAAGCATTTTTACTCACGTGTACAAACCCAAATATTGGTAACACACCATTTAAAGGTTTTGTACAATAGGCTTTATAATCATTTCTATTATATGTGCATGAATATTTTATAATGCAATGCTAGATGATTTATGATGTGTGCATAAGGTACAATTTGAAATTTCATACTGCATGGCTTTGACTTTACTGTAAGAAGACTTGCTACAATACTGCAGTCAGCAGGGGCAGAAATTGACCCAGCATAGTTTAGGGATCCACACAGAATCAGATCCTCACAGGCATTTCCTCCAGATTCATGGGGTGGCATTGGGTGCCATGAGCAGCTGACTTGGCTTGGCCTTAATCCTAACCTCCCCATCAGAGTGCAGGGGCCACAGCGGCACTCCATACTTCTAAACTGAAGAAATGTCCATTTTGTCTTCAGGGCAACAACACTCCCATATTCTTCCAACAGTGTATTAATGAAGATGAAAAGGAGGCCATGGATCAATATACTAATGTACATGTATGACATTTTGATTTGCAGTCAGTTGAGAGAATATTTCCTGTTTGTGGAACTGAAAAAGTCTGAGTTTCATGTTCCTGTAGTGTCTTTTTTGGTTTCATTATCTTCAAGGGGATGCTAAGCATGGACCCAGCTCAAATCAGAACAGTTCAGGTCTGGCCCTACCCCACTCCCCACAGACTAATCCAGTGCCTGCTGGGTTTTTTAACTTTCTGGAAGATTGTCTGAAACTTCAGCATGGCCCCTCTAACCTAATCATCTTGGAATCAGAAAGTCTCCAAAATGTAATTTTGGAAGCATTTAAAAAAAAAAGCCTCAACTCTCAAATGAAACCAAAATTAGGTTTGGCACACAGAGACAGAAAGCCATATGAAAAGGTATTTATGCCCAAGGATAATATGGTTGTGGCTCTTTGATGTTTTGTTTTTTTCTCCATTCTCATTATAGAACACTCAGAGCTGTTATCTTTGCAAAGGAAGCAAATATCGCACCAAATATTGAATAAATAAAAAATAAACAAACAAATAAATAAATAAAATACTATTGAAATAACTAACCATCCTTCAGTTAACTAAAATACTATATTTTGATTGTTGAAATTAGTCATGCCTTTACAAAAGGTGCATTTAAAAGCATGAACGTAGATTTAAGCAAGTGAAAATACCTTGGATTTAATAAAATGTATCTCTCTATTATAAGATGCACCAAATATAAGTTTATTATATCTATTTCTAGTTTATTTTCAAATTTTAGGTCTTAAACTGTCATTTTTAATAGACAGATACTTTTTAATGGCTTTTGGCTTAAAATGCTTAAATGCTTAAAATTAACTAAATTTTCTGCTAATAGAATACAAAAAATAAAAACTTGAAAATAGTGAGAAACAAATCAAAATAAACTTAAATAAACTTATTATACCAATAATAGATACATTCCATGATATTTGAGATATTTTCACTTGCTAAGGTATCATAGCGTGAAGATAAACACACTAACTCACTAAATAAGAACTCACTAATATAGTCATCTTCACTGCAAAAGATAAAACTTAGACACAAAATTTTTCTTGAAATGTCATGCATATTTGACCCCTTAAATATTATTATTATTATTATTATTATTATTATTATTCCTATTTCTACTATTATTATTATTATGATTATTATTATTATTATTTGTAGTATTACTCCAATGCAGGGTGTCAGATTTGTATGTTCTATTGTCACTTTAAGCAAGTGTACAGAGAACACAGTTTCATAAACTATAAACTAGAATGAACACAGTAATCACATTTTTTGCTTTATCTCTATCTATGTTTGCAGTGACAAAACTGTAGAAGCTAGCCAGCTTGTTTAGCTATTAATTTTAGCTATTAATGCTAGTGCAGTAATGAGACCTGTTGAACCCACTGTCGCATTTTTCCCACAACACTGGCTGTACAATTAATTCTCTTAACCTATTCAACTCACTAACACTTTAGTCAAAAATAATACTCACAAAAGCTGTGAATAAGAAAAGATCAGCAATCAACCTGAGATCAATTCATCAAGACATCCCAGAATGATCTGATTTAATCCCCCCAAATCCCCTCAAAGTATCATACATCACTGATGCTCCTCCCATATTTTTTCTAACTTTTTAATTCCCCATTGTTTCTGTTGTTGTCATTTTTCAATTCCTATTTGATTCGGTTTTAGGCCTTTTGCTTTTCCAATATTTTTGCCTGCACCTCTTTTGCTATATAAAAAAACCTTTTAGGGACTTCCCCCAGTATTTTCTCATCAGACATCATGCTGAACAGATCAGATGAACAGTTTATTTACAATTGTTAAATCCCACACCACCTCTACATGTCTTTTACAATCATTTTGTCAACTGTATTCAAAAACTATTTATTATTTTCACTCCTAATAGGCATCAGTTTGCAAAAGTTTAATATTTTCTCTATTGACTCCACTATCACACAGTGATTAAAAATGTGGCCAGTATGCTAAATTACTCTGATTACCCTCAATTAAAGATCAGCTGTTTCTGTGGTAGTTTCTTCACATCTTCTTGGTTCCATCCAACTGCTGAAGCCATGGTCCTCAGAGCACATACAACACATGTATGGTATCTCACATGTTGAAAGATGATGTTCAGGGGAAGGGTTTAAAAGAATTTCTACCAAAGAACACTGTAAAGTCAATCTCTCTTATTCTTTACTTTGCTATAGAGTATGATGCTTCGATAAAAGCTCTTACTCTTTTATTTAAAAAACAAACAAACAAAAAAACCCCCCAAAAACCTAAATCACCTCAAGCCACAGGGCAAAATGTGTTATGGTCTAATGACACTAATTTCAAAAGGTATGTGTCGCAGTGGGGGCATCATCAAGAATCACCTGTTGATAGAGAGGAGGCAGGTCAAATTGGCAGGTGTAATGTGTGTGTCACGGTGTTCACAGGTCCAGCCTGCCAGAGGGAGCCATTGCCTGAATATTGACTGTGTGCATGTTGTTTCCGGTTTTCAGGGCTTTTAAGCAGCATGCTCCCTCTGGTCCAACGCGAAGCATCGTTTCCCTGAGTCTCATGCCAAGCCTTGCTGTTACTAGCCATCTGATTGATTTATGTGTATGATCCTTGTCTGTTTTCCTGTTACTATGTTTCCCAGTTTCTGTTTTGGTTTTGTTCATTTAGTTATTGCTTTTCTGGTTTTGACCTTTTTGTCTGCCTTGCCATTTATTATTCTGCCTGTTGTTTTAAATAAAGATCCGCACATGGATTCTAACTCTCCCAAGTCCAGTGAGTCCTTACAGTGTAATTATTCTCACCTGTGTTATAACAAATTTTTCGAGAGAGAGAGAAGAGAGAGAGTGCTGTAATCCAGGTGGAGGGAATAGATACATTATTCATGAATAGTCTGTTGTAACAAAACATTGTGGTATTAGTAAACTGAAGAAAGACTGAAGAAAAGGAAATCCTAATGCATATGTCTAGTAAATAAAATGATTCAGATTCTGATAAGATTTGATGGATTTGACTTGTTCGCTAGTGACTCCTCTCATACTCACTCAAGGAATTTTAATTCTGCGAGAAATGGTTCTTTTTAAAATTGAGTGTAAGTGTAAGATGGGGTTTGTCAATTATCTTCGGAAGGTTTGAAGAAGAGTAAATTACTCATCAAGGTAAATTTAAAAAAAACTTTCAAATTCAAAGAATAAGATCTGAAAAATTGCCATTGTGCATTTTTGAAGCCGAAGGCCATTTCATTAAATGGTAATGACCTGGAGCAGAGCAGGAGAAAGGTTTGGGATGTGGCCTGAGAAAGGAGCAGGGACTGTAACATGGCCTGGGATGTGGCCTGGAACAGGGCTTGGAGCAGGGCTTGGGAGGCCGCAACATTGACTTTGGTGTATAAAAGGGGTTGGAATAGGTGTAAGGATGCACTGGAGGCAGGCATAGCAGAATCCATATGCAGATCTTTATTTTAACAAAATCAGCAGGCAAGTTTCGATATCGGTATGGACAGGCAAAAGGGTCAAAAAGCCGGGAAACAAAACACTGTTCAAACAAAACCAAATTCGCAAAACTGAACAATCATAGAACTAGGGTCAGGCAGGGATCATACACGTAGTAGACACAATATCAAATACAAGGCGTGGTACACAATCTTAGAGAATGATACTTCGCAGTGATCACCTAGGCAGAGCTGTTTAAATAACCAAGTTAGACCGGAAGCAAGTTTGAGACTGTCAAAACTCAGGCGATGGTGCCCTCTGGCGATCTGGTTCTGCAGGCACTGTTACAGAACCCCTCATCCAGGTGTTCTTTGATGTGGATGTCCCCATGGGCGAGGGGCGGGCCGGTTTTGGAAGCTCAGAGGGAACTCTTCCATGAGCGAAGGGTCAAGCATATCCCGAGCATCAACCCAACAGCGTTCCTCCTGGCCGTACCCTTCCCAATCAACCAGATACTGAATGCGGCCAACCTAACGACAGGAGTATGGTGCGTACCTGGTAGGCGAGGGAGCCATCAATGTCCAGTGGCGGGGGTGGTTCAGTGGCGGTGGGGCCGAGGGTACGTGGTTCATGGAAAGGCTTAAGCAGAGACACATGGAAGGTTGGTGAGATGCGATAAGCTGTGGGGAGATCAAGGTGGAAAGAGAATGGATTTACTTGGTGAAGGATCTTAAACGGGCCGACGAACTTGGGGCTCAGCTTGTGACACGGGAGTTTGAGTCTTAGATTTTTGGTGGAGAGCCATACCCTTTGGCCCACCTGGGTGAGGACGTCGACGACGGTTAGCCTGGATCTCCTTTTGACGGATTGCCCTCTGGAGGTGCACATGAGCTCTCTCCCAGACCTCCTGACTACGTCTCGACCAGTCCTCAACAGCGGGCACATCAGAGGGTTCCCCAGACCAGGGAAAGAGTGGAGACTGATAGCCCAATACACATTGAAAGGGTGTTAAGCTGGTGGAGGAGTGGAGCAGTGAATTTTGAGTGTATTCGGCCCAAGGGAGAAACTCACTCCAACGATGTTGTTCACAGCTGTTCTCAGAAACCTCCCAATTTCCTGGTTGAGCCATTCCGCTTGGCCATTAGACTGTGGGTGTAGCTGAGTGTGACATTGATCCCGAGTTGCCTGCAGAATTCTGACCATACTCGGGAGGTGAACTGTGGACCTTGGTCAGAAACAATGTCCTCAGGTAAACCATAGTGACGGAAAGTGTTCTAGAAGATAGCCGTAACAGTTTCCATGGCGGTCAGCAGCCCTTCATCTGGATTATCTTGCATGATTTCGAAAATCTGTCAATAACCACCATGACTGTAGTGAAGCCTTGAGAGTTAGGTAGGTCAGTGAGAAAATCTATAGAGATATGAGACCATGGTCGGCATGGGATTGGTAGTGGCTCTAGTAAACCTTCTGGTAGTTGATGGCTTGTTCTGGATTGTGTGCAGGCCGAGCAGGTATGAACGAACTCCTTGACATCGTGTTTGAGAGATGGCCACCAGAATCTTTGTCATACTAACTGTGTGGTTCTGTGGACGCTGGGGTGTCCTGAACTCAGACTCTCATGGATCCATTGTATTACTTGGAGGCAGAAATCTGTAGGCACATAAACTTTAGACAAAGGACAGGCAGGGGGAGGGGTTTCTGCCAACTGTGCCCATTCTATTTCGTTCATCAGATCCCACTGCACGGGTGCTACTCGGACAGATGGTGGGAGGATGGTTTCTTGACTAGATGGGGGCTCTAGAGTGTGATGGATACGAAATAATGCATCGGCTTTACCATTCTTAGAACCGTGGTGATACGTGACTGGAAACCTGAATCTTGTGAAGATCAGGGCCCATCTAGCTTGGCGGGGGTTGAGGCATTTAGCTTCTTGTAGATAGGTCAAGTTTCTGTGGTCAGTAAGGACCAGGAACGGATGACGGGCCCCCTCCAACCAGTGCCTCCATTCTTCCAGGGCAGCCTTTATCAAAAGTAGCTCCCGGTTTCCTATGTCATAGTTGGATTCGGCCTGCGTGAGCTTTCAAGAAAAGAATGCGCAAGGGTTCAGCTTTCCAGTTTCTGGTCGATGTTGGGAAAGCACCGCTCCTATTCAACAATTAGAGGTGTCCACCTCCACTATGAATGGCAGTTTGGGGTCAGGATGGCAGAGTATTGGGGCAGAAGAAAAGGTTTTCTTGAGCTTCAGAAAGGCTGCTTGGGCCTGATCTGTCCACTTGCGATGGTACTGTAATTACGAATGAATCTTCTGTAAAAATTCGCAAACCCGAGAAAGCGTTGCAACCCCTTAACGGATGTAGGTTCAGGCCAGGACATAATGGCGGACACTTTATTTTGATCCATTTCCACCCCTTCATGCGAGATCACATATCCCAAACTGTTACGGAAGAGCAATGAAATTCACACTTTTCTAGTTTCACGTAGAGGTTGTGGTCAGTGAGGCATTGGAGGACAGCACGGATGTGGGTGATGTGTTGTTCTAGCCTGGCAGAGTAAATGAGGATGTCATCAATGTACGCAATGATGAATTTATTCAGCATGTCTCTGAATACCTCGTGTGATTGGAAGTGATTGGAAGACGGCGGGGGCGTTCGTGAGTCCATAAGGCATGACCAGATACTCATATTGTCCATGTGTTGTGTGAAAAGCCGTCTTCCAATCGTCACCCTCCTTAATCCAGATGAGGTTGTAGGCGCTTCGTAAATCCAGCTTGGTGAAGATCCTCGCTCCCTGTAACTGTTTGAGGGCTGCAGGAACCAGGGGAAGTGGATATGGGTATGGCACGGTGATCGCCTTCAGGCCTCTGTAGTCTATGCAGGGTCGAAGGCCCCCATCCTTTTTTTCCCACAAAGAAAAACCCCGCTGCAGCTGGTGATGTAGACGGGTGGATGTATCCAGCTGCAATATTCACACCTGGTGTTTGATCCATTAATCATGGTGATGTAGATGGGTGGATGTATCCAACTGCAAAATTCACACCTGGTGTTTGATCCATTAATCAACCAATACATTTTCTGGTTCAATTAGAATTGGTATTGAAACAGTCCTCTTCATCATGCTGTTCACATTTTGACATCATGAGACCAAGATGACACCTAACAATTGTTCAACAGTACCTCGCCATTGCGAGGCTTCAAACAGGATGTTCTCAGAAGGAAGTGGCCACTGAGCTTAGAGTGTCACAGAGTGTCCTCAGCAGGTTGTGACAGAGATACAGAGAGACTGGAAGAGTCACAGAAAGGCATAGAAGTGGACGTCCCTTGGCCACATCCCACGTTGATGACCGCTTCATTGTGAACAGTGCCCTGCGGAACCGGATGATGAATGCCACTCAACTCCAGGCACATTTAAGGGAGGTGAGAGGCACCCAATGTCATGTCAGACCATCCGAAACCATTTATATCAGCTTGGTCTGTGTGCTAGATGACCTGACCAAACCACCAGGCACAGGCATCATCGTCTTGCATGGGCCAGGGAGCATTTACTCTAGATGAGGGACCAGTGGGCCTCAGTGCTGTTCTCTGATGAAAGTTGATTCACGTTGAGCAGAAATGATGGCCGCTAACGATGTTGGAGACATCAAGGCTATGCATCAGCCACTGTTGTCACTAGATGAGCCTTTGGTGGTGGTGGTGTTACAGTCTGGGCAGGTGTGTCTACTCAATACAGAACTTCCCTACATCTTGTGACAAGCCAATACTACCTGAATAACATCATTAATCCAGTTATTGTGCCCCTGCATGGACAACACAGGCCTAATTTCATCCTCATGGATGACAATGCTCCAGCTCATTGAGGTCACATCATTAGGGAATGGCTGCTGGAGGCTGGAGTACCTCAAATGGAGTGGCCTGCACTTTCTCCAGACCTGAATCCCATAGAAAACCTATGGGATCAGCTGAGTTGCCATGTAGAGGCTCATAACCCTGCACCCCAGAACCTCAATGACCTAAGGGTCGCCCTTCAAGAAGAGTGGAATGCCATGCCTCAGCAGACAATAATTCGACTCGTGAACAGCATGAGACATCATTGTCAAGCTGCAATTGATGGTCAAGGGCACATGACAAATTATTGAGACATTGACATTTTTTGTTGTGGTATACCCACCACTGTTATTGGCTTTTGTTTCAATAAATTGTTTGACATGAGGAAATCACCATTGTATGCTTCTACTTAAATGTCCTACTTTCATGATATAATATCACTGTAGTGTGAACTTTTTACATTTTCCATAAATTTCACCCAAAAGCCAAATATCCTTAACTTTTTTGTAAGTAGTGTATATAACAGATTAGGAAAGATGGCAAACAAATAATTCAGAAAGTGGGTGCAGCCATGCCCCTGGTACATCACATTGCTTTCTCCGACCAAGCGCCAGCACCCTGTAGCTTGAGTCTTGCGTCCTCTGAGGTAGCACGCCAACTTAAATAATGGGTCTTGCAGGTCGAGTCAGTTTTGGGAGCTCGCTCTGTGATTTCTCACAACCTGGGTGTGGCTATAATGTTATCCGCGTTGGGCTCTGTGGAGATCGATGTAGGCAACAAGTCCATTCTGTGCTTTTCAAAGAGCTCCTAGAGATGATAACATGCACTGTTGCTGAGCTTAGGTTAGATTGGCTTGATGAAAAGTTTAGCATTGTCTGCTCTAAGCAAACACTGCTTAACTTTACACCACGTTTTTTCTCCATCCAGATATCTCCCATTTTTCCAGGTGTCAAGGTTGTAGAATAATCCCTATTCTGTCCGTTTGTTCTCCCCAGCCACTTCTAACTATTCAGCAATTGTGGGCCTAGATGAACACAGATATGTGGTGATACCTAGGGTTGAAGAGACGCTTGTGAGCTATCTCTTTACTTCATCAGCCTCATAGAGAAAGTCTTCACTCCCATGTGCTCCTACATAAGCCCTTATGGGAAGGCCTTCATGTCTGCAGATCAAGCCAGTATGTCATTGAACACAATGGTGGCTTGAGATGCTATACTTGCCCACATGAGGTCCCTGGGAGAATCACCTTCATGTGTGTAGTTTGGGATTCAGCCATGATGCGGGCATAGCTGTCTCCTGCTCAGGTGGATTCCATCCTTTTTTACTGTAAAGAAAATCTGGCTAGGCCAATACTTCTCTACTGCCCAGGTGAAGAGAGTGCCTGGGTCATGGAGTTAACAGCTAAAGTTATTCCTTTGGGTCTAGAGTTAGGTTGTGGACATTGTGAACACTAGTACACCTTCCACAAGTACACTGTACACCCTGAAGCAGAGGTGCAATTGGCTGTGCAGTTCCAGGCAGAAGGGGAGTGGAGACAAGACAGGACCCCAGGAGTATGCGTGGGCATGGCTGGTTCAGGGAGTGTTGTCTTTGCTTTCTTCCACAGGATCTAGAAAACAAACATATGCAGCAGTGAGTTTTGGCACCAGTAAAATTGCTTACCTGCCTGAAAAAGCAGTGCCCCAAGATTCAAGATTCAGTAAGCCTTATTGTCATTTCAACCCCATATAGCTGATGAAGTACATAGTGAAATAAAACAACGTTTCTCCACGACCTGGTGCTACATAAACATACAACATTAAGATCAAACGCAAGAACAACACAAAACTAGGACCGAAAGTTCATCCAAGCCACATAAAGTGTAAAGTGTGCAGCTAGGTGCAAACAAAGCAATGACAAGACAGTGCAAAAATAATAAATACAAAAAAGACAACACAAAAACACAGGACAATTAGCACCGAAAAAAAAGAATGTGCAATGAAATGTAAATGAAATGTAATAAAATGAGATGATGATGAACTTTGGGGCCTGACATGTATTGTGCAAAAATACAATATAGCAGCAGTTGAGGTAGTGCAAAATAGAAATAAACATAAATATAAATATAGCAGCAGATGAAAAATATAAGTGTTGAGGTAGTGCAATAAGTATCAATATAAGTTGTGTGTGTGTGTATCCACACAGGTGAGAGAGAGAGAGTGGGGGTGTGTGTGTGTGAGAGACAGAGTTATGTACAGTTCAGTCCTGAGTGTGTGTGTGTGTGTGTGTGTGAGAGAGAGAAACAGAGTTTTGTATAGTTCAGTCCCGGGTGTTGAGGAGCCTGATGGCTTGAGGAAAGAAACTGTTCAACAGTCTTCTTGTGAGGGCCAGAATGCTCCTGTACCTCCTTCTAGATGGCAGGAGGGTGAAGAGTGTGTGTGAAGGGTGTGTGGGGTCATCCACAATGCTGTTAGCTTTGTGGATGCAGCGTGTAGTGTAAATGTCCTTGATAGAGGGGAGAGAGACTCAGATGATCTTCTCACTGTCCGCTGAAGGGTCTTTCGATCTGAGACGGTGCAACTTCCAAACCAGGCAGTGATGCAGCTGCTCAGGACGCTCTTGATGGTCCCTCTGTAGAACACAGTCAGGATGGGGGGAGTGAGATGGGCTTTCCTCAGCCTCCTCAGGAAGTAGAGGCGCTGCTGGGCTTTCTTACTGATGGAGCTGGTGTTGAGTGAGCAGGTGAAGTTCTCTGCCAGATGAACACCAAGGAATTTGGTGCTCTTGACGATCTCCACAGAGGATCCGTAGATGGACAGCAGAGAATGGTCACTCTGTGCTCTCCTGAAGTCAACAACCATCTCTTTAGTCTTGTCAATGTTCAGAGACAGATTCTTGGCTCTACACCATGCTGTTAGCTGCTGCACCTCCTCTCTGTAAGCTGACTCGTCATTCTTGCTGATGAGACCCATCACGGTCATGTCATCGGCCAACTTGACGATGTGGTTGGATCTGTGCATTGCTGCACAGTTGTGAGTCAGCAGAGTGAACAGCAGTGGACTGAGAACACAGCCCTAAGGAGCTCCAGTGCTCAGTGTAGTGGTGCTGGAAATGCTGTTCCCGATCTGGACTGACTGGGGTCTCCCAGTCAGTAAATCCGGAATCCAGAAGAGAGGTGTTCAGGCCCAGCAGGCTCAGCTTCTCAATCAGCTGCTGAGGGATGATTGTGTTGAATGCTGAACTGAAGTCTATGAACAGCATTCATACATTTGTGTCCTTATAGTCCAGGTGTGTGAGGGCAAGATGGAGGGTTGTGGTGATGGCATTGTCCGTGGAACGGTTAGGATGATGCGCAAACTGCAAACCGCAAACTCTCATTCACTCTCTCATATATAATGGCTTCTGCTCAGATCTCAGCATGTCTGGCAGACATATCATCATGGATAATGGCTCATCAGCTGAAGCTCAATGAAGGTCATCCCAGGTCATTCATTCCCAGGTCTGGATCTTTCAAAATCCCTGATTTTCCCTTTGATCACTGCTCGCTGCCATGGACAATAAACTGTCCTTTTTCTTGCATATTGCTAATTTGACACACTCATGTCAGTTTCTTCTTTATAACATCAAAAGGATTTGATCAATTTTATGAAGGATTTGCCACACAAGCTGCTCAGGTACTTGTTCAGTCTCTTGTCTTTTCAGGACTGGACTACTGCAATTCTGCTGGCAGCTCTAGCTTTGAAGTTCTTCCACACCACCCCATTGTTGCACACCCTCCACTGGCTTCTGTTATCTGCACACATCAGATTCGAAACACTGTCACTGCCTACAAAGCCAAAAATTAACCAGCATGCTCTTACCTTAAAGCCCTCATCATTCCATGCACAGCACCATGCTTTGTTAAATTTTCTAGCACTCCGTGGGGCATTGTTCTGGTATTGTGGGCACTGCTGACAGAAGGCCTTCACCTCCGTGTCCATGCCAAGTCAGAGGAACTAACTCTGCAGCTTCTCTAAGGTGTTCCAGGTGGAAGTGGAGAGGTGACAACGCTGGGGGGTGCATGTGTGCAGCAGGTTCAGGGAACATTGTCTTCGCTTTCTTTCCCAGGCTCTGGAACATACATTTGCATTGGTGAGTTCTGTCACCAATAAACTTGCTTACCTCCATGAAAATGCAATGACCCAAGATGTCCCTGTGACTCCTGGAGGGTGAGGAGTTCTTGCAGCCACTCTGGTAGCTTTATTGGTGCTGAAATGGAAATTTTCCTTCAGCATTCAGGCGGTAGTTGTGTGAGGAACAAGATTCAGCCGCATGGAAGTGGTGGCATGGGCTGTCACAATTTTTTATGTTGCCACCTGTGTTTTTGTTTGAATTCATGTCTTTTCTTTGATTGTTTTGCTTGAGTTATAATTAATCTTCTATGTTTTCAGTTTGCACCATAATTATATATACATATATATTTATACCCTCATGCTTGTAGTCTGCGAACTATAGGCCTGTGCTCCATTCTGTTTAGTCCATGTGTGCCAAATCTTATCTGCAAAGGGCTGGTGTGCGTGCAGGTTTTCATTTCGACCAAGCAGAAGCTACACCAGCCCTTTGCGGAAAAGATTTGACACTCCTGGTTTAGTCCATGACATTACCAAGCCTTTTTGTGAATTATTACCTGTTTTTTGGCTTACTACATGGGTCTTGGCATACTGTATTTTGGCTAGCCCTTGTACTACTGTTTGCACCTCAATCAACCACAGCATGTTTTTAACCTTGACTTTTAATTTTTAGATTTGTCTGTTTTGACTTTTGAACAAATGCTCATCTGAATTTGCATCAACAAGAATATTTTCTTTGTCTTGACCAAGCCCATTTAGTTGAATTCAATGTAATACCCATTTTGATGCAAATATATTTACAGTTGCATTTTGTTTGGCATATTATGTGCAATTAACAGTATATTATTATAATTATAATCATAATTATTTTTATAATCAATTAAAGTGATTGGACATTTTTACAATGTAAATCAATTCATTTTAATTAATTTGTATTGTAGTAGGCATAGCCACTGTTGTTACAGCATGTTTATGAATTAGTAACTTTCCACAATACAATACACAGTATTTTTTTTTGTTTCAGTTTTCTTTTGGCATTGCAGCTGCAGGAATATTACTGTTTTTTAGAAGGTTTTTTTTGGACATCATTTGTCAGTGAAGTATTGCAACAAATTATGTCACATCACCTTGTTTGAAAAGTATTTATTATGTTCAATACTCTTTTTCTTTTTCCCTAAGACCCCTAGTGTAGTGTCAGTTGCCTTGCCTACAGAGCTTCAGACTCCTGTCACTCAGTTCTGTCTGGAGCAGAGGTTTCATGCAGGAGTCAATCGTCATGTCTGGGCACTGGATTACCTACAGCTTCTGCCAGTGATGCCTGCTACCTACACACATATGGCCCAGTTTTCTATTAATATTGGATGTGGCTCTTACCAGCCTACTAACAGGTACTCTCTCTCATCACCAGGCACAGAGGTTGCCTTTTATATTATATTTTATTATAAAATATAGTATATATTTTAGAAAATCTACTAATTGATGCATGGAAATAAAATCAACCTAAATCAAATCAAATCAAAGCAGGAAACCTGTTTTGGTCCTGTTTATCTAGATTACTATTCACAGTGTATTATGTCAGAGTGTATTATGGTCAGAGTGGTATTATTTCTTATATTTTGTAATGACACAATCATTAAACAAAATAGATAATATACTAAAAAGGTGTGGATATATATAATAACTAATATCTTCAGTTTTTCCAGTTTTACATTGTCTTTTCCATAGCTTCACTTATGTGTTTTAATGACAGCATCAGTTTGGAGCTCTCAACCAATCATGGTCGATCGTGGTCTCTTTTGCACATGGAGTGTCTACCTGAATTATGTTCTGGACCACATCTTCCTCACAGCACAGTCTACTCATCTGAGAACTATAGCGGGTGTGTTCATGCATGCGTCTGGATCTCTATATTTTGTTTGCATGTTCTGAATGTTCTGCTGCTTTCAGTAATGCCATAATATTTATTGTAACATTTTATATTTATATATGGAAACTCTCAAGGAGGTGACAGTTAACATAAGTCTGCCTTTAACTAATAATAATTGCATCTTCTAACTTAATCTAACAAATATGCAAAATAATTATGGGTTAAAAGAACCTAAAGGCTATACTCTCTGTACAACTTTGCACCATTTGGACTAAGTAAAATGTTTAATGATAATCCAAATCAGCAGATAGAAACACCACAAAATAAATCTTATAAACCCATTTTAGTCCCCACCCCTTCAAATTACCCTTATAACTGATACTGCATTTTATTAGCATGGCTCAGTGTTATTGGTCAGTCAAGGGCTAGACATCCTGATGCACTGTAAAGCTGGTACACCAATGGTGCACAAGTGAAATGATCTTTAGTATTGTGAAATATATCTAGTTTTTCTTATTATAAAATCAGTATAAATCAGATATAAGATTAAATCTATTTCTAGAAAACTTTAATTTCATGCTTGTAATTTTCTTATTCTAATTGTGGAAAAGCAGTGTAACCAGTAATCAATGTAAGTAGATAAATAGTGCCAACTATTTGAACCCGTTATGTATAGGGTTATTATTATATATACAGGGAGAAGGGGTACACAGTTTCTGTTTCAATGCACCACAGGAGGAGGCAGGGGTTGGTACACTGGCTTTACTTAAATAGAAATGCAAAAACAAGGAGAAAATGCAGGAACAGAGATTCAGGAACTCAAAAGAGACAAACAGAAAATGGCAGCATCAAAGGGTAAATAAGGCGGAATACTAGGAACGGAAATACGAGCAGACTTAGAATAGATACACTATATTGCCAAAAGTATTCGCTCACCTGCCTTGACTCGCATATGAACTTAAGTGACATCCCATTCCTAATCCATAGGGTTCAATATGACGTCGGTCCACCCTTTGCAGCTATAACAGCTTCAACTCTTCTGGGAAGGCTGTCCACAAGGTTTAGGAGTGTGTTTATGGGAATTTTTGACCATTCTTCCAGAAGCGCATTTGTGAGGTCACACACTGATGTTGGACGAGAAGGTCTGGCTCTCAGTCTCCGCTCTAATTCATCCCAAAGGTGTTCTATCGGGTTGAGGTCAGGACTCTGTGCAGGCCAGTCAAGTTCCTCCACACCAGACTCTGTCATCCATGTCTTTATGGACCTTGCTTTGGTCACTGGTGCACAGTCATGTTGGAAGAGGAAGGGGCCAGCTCCAAACTGTTCCCACAAAGTTGGGAGCATGGAATTGTCCAAAATGTCTTGGTATGCTGAAGCATTCAGAGTTCCTTTCACTGGAACTAAGGGGCCGAGCCCAGCTCCTGAAAAACAACCCCACACCATAATCCCCCCTCCACCAAACTTTACACTTGGCACAATGCAGTCAGACAAGTACCGTTCTCCTGGCAACCACCAAACCCAGACTCGTCCATCAGATTGCCAGATGGAGAAGCGCGATTCGTCACTCCAGAGAGCGCGTCTCCACTGCTCTAGAGTCCAGTGGCGGCGTGCTTTACACCACTGCATCCGACGCTTTGCATTGCACTTGGTGATGTATGGCTTGGATGCAGCTGCTCGGCCATGGAAACCCATTCCATGAAGCTCTCTGCGCACTGTTCTTGAGCTAATCTGAAGGCCACATGAAGTTTGGAGGTCTGTAGTGATTGACTCTGCAGAAAGTTGGCGACCTCTTCGCACTATGTGCCTCAGCATCCGCTGACCCCGCTCCGTCAGTTTACGTGGCCTACCACTTCGTGGCTGAGTTGCTGTCGTTCCCAAACACTTCCACGTTCTTATAATACAGCTGACAGTTGACTGTGGAATATTTAGGAGAGAGGAAATTTCACGACTGGATTTGTTGCACAGGTGGCATCCTATCACAGTTCCACGCTGGAATTCACTGAGCTCCTGAGAGCGACCCATTCTTTCACAAATGTTTGTAAAAACAGTCTGCATGCCTAGGTGCTTGATTTTATACACCTGTGGCCATGGAAGTGATTGGAACACCTGATTCTGATTATTTGGATGGGTGAGCGAATACTTTTGGCAATATAGTGTATATGTGCTCATACATTCTTAATGCTCGCCGCTGCCATTGATGAGTGAGGGCTTTAAATAGGTGCTGTAGGAAATTGGGTGCAGGTGGCGCAATCAGAAGACCGGTGATTGTGAGCGTGGGGATGCTGTTGTAGCCGGCATGCCCGTGACAATTTCATTGTTTGAAGAAAATAAATTTAGACACGAATACAAATATACAATATATTATTATTCTTTATTTGGACATTTTGATCTTCCCAACTTAAGCACTTACTTAATTAGCTAATACAGCAAAACTGATAAAATCACATAAATCATCTGAAAAGACTGCCTACTCCAACATAGCCCTTGCACATTATCATATAATATATACCACCAGCAAACAGGGGGAATGGCTCAAGACTGTCCCTGGGGACTTAACTCCAGGAATGCAAAATATCAATCAATCAATCAATCAATAAATAAATAATCTGGTGCCAAAAAAAACAACAACAAAAAAAATCCTGCTAACAAAATAATAATAATAATAATAATAATAATAATAATAATAATAATAATACAAAAGTAAAAAAAATAAATACAATAAAATTATATTAATAAAAATGACCAAACCCAGCCAGGTTTTTCATTCTTAATATTAACTTTCACTTAAATGAGACAGTTTACAATGTTAAACACAGAATTACAAGCCTGAGCACAAGATCAAAGAAACAATGTTACATCATAAAACACCTATTTTTGGGAAGGGTAAAATAGGGGAAATCAGCCAGTAATCCACAAAATCAAAAACTGTTCTAATAAGCAGCAGTTAGCAATACTGGAACTGGTCAGTCCCCAAGATATGATGCAGTCCAGGCAGCACACAAAGGCCCTGGCATATATAAGCTCCTCACTCTTCCTTAATCATCAATCCACACAATGATTAATTAACCATGCCCCACTAATTATAAACTTATCAGTTACAAAATGCTCCATGCAACTTGCCATAGAATATAAAATAACTGCATGACTCATGAAATATTGGTTCTATTTTACTTTGTTCTAGGTTAAGGGATCCTGGCTCAAATGGGTATAGTATTGGAATTACTATAGAATTCTAACAGAATGAATATTTTACAGTTCATCAACTTAATCATACAGCAATAAGTTGATATGTGCATAGCAGTCAGTTCTATTAGTAATATTACCTACGTTGCCACAGGCAATAATATCCTAAATATATAAACACTATATTAACCCTCCTGTTATGTTTGTTTCTCAGGAACAGCAATGATGTTCCTGGGTCAGTTTCACTTGTTTAACTTGACCGCTGTTAATTATCCAAACGTGTCAGAAACCAAAAAATCCCATCCCTTGACACTGATTTTTTTAAAATGTTATTTTACATTTAAAAAAAAAAAAATTTATGGGGTGTAAATGTTGATAAAACATGAAAAGTCTCCAGAGATATTGTGGCACGAATATAGCCCTGCCTGTCTCTGCATCCAACAGACTAGCTGTTGATTCCTTCTTTTGATTTATAGACCCCAGCAAGGATGAGGACCCCCAAACATGCATGTAAATTAATTCTATCCAGCTTCTTCCACTTCTCCCCCCAAAACACAGCTTCCTTCAGATTTTACAGATTTTCTGTATTGAGTTGGGCATGACCAGCTCAAAGCTGACTTCACACAGGTCACTGCCATCCTAGTGGGCCCTGGAACTGTCTTTAATATGTTTTCTGCAAACAGTTTTGCCTGACGCATATTGGGGATGAAGACCACTGTATTTCACCATTTTTTGATGTGAATGTCTTGCTTGGAGGAATATGAATAGCAGTTTCCTCATTTGGTTCCTAATCAGAATAATCAGACTCGGAATTTATCTCAAGATTGTCTTCAGACACATCCTCCTCTATTTCACTGTCATGATCGAAAATTATTTTCAGAGCTGTCATTCGTTCACTTCAGCTGCTCATTTATGATATGCATGACATTTGGCAGACACTCTTATCCAGAGTGATTTACATTTATACAATGCTATACCTTATATCCTTATGTTCTCTTTTGTCCCACTGGCCAGTATTTGTATGACACTACTCAGAAATAGCAGGGTGGAAACACACAAACTGAGAAGTGACTCCATACCTCACATTTTCATCTGTCTTTACTTGAAGATATCTACTGGATATTTTTCAAATGCCCTCATTTCAAATGCCCTCACTTGCTCATATTTATCTTGCTGCTGGGCATTTTTACATTACCTCACTTGTACACAATTGTCTTGCTGCTTGCTGCTACTGGACCTTGTTTGTGGAAGTCTGAAATTGTGCCAATTTATCAGCTTGGGTAAGTCATATGACCAAGCAGTGCATGCCAGCAAGACCATATAAGGGAATCTACATCACATTACTCCAGCATCTACTTTTTCGAGTAGATGCTTGGAGTATGGCAGTTCCCTTCTCAGGGAACTGGGTTACATACAAATGTACAGAGAGGACTAGCCTTCCACAGGGATGAGAACACCCCTGGCTAGAACACTGGAAGAGGTAATACCCCTGGTGTAGTAAGCCCTAACACCCAGAGGCAAATCCACACTCCATGCCTCATAGGCCTGGAAAATACCCATGTGCCTCACACTTTGACCTGAATGGAAGTCAGATGTGCTTGCATTGTGGTTGAGTCACACACTACCAGGTGGTTATCTGAGAAAGAGAAAGCACACACTTCTCTGGGATCAGCCTGAGGCCTAGGACCCCATGAGGGGAAGCACACCTCGATGCTTGGCTGACCCCATCTGTTCACATGCTTTATGGCCCCTTTCCTCAGAAGAGAAGTATGAATGACACATAGTCTGTTACAACCATTGTTATCAAAACACCTAGAAAAGGTGGAGGACATGAGGCAAACTGGATTCTGTAGCTCTTCTCTAAAGTATGCAGGACCCATCGGGACCCACCAGAAGTTTTCACACTGCTAGGTTTAGAGACGTTAGCCACTCACTATTGACACCTGAACTGGTGCCCTGAAACCGGAGGTGACTGGTTGATAGCCCTGACTCCTTGCTGCAGCAAACAATACACACTTTAAATGCCACCTGTCGATGACAGTATTAAAAGCATTGTCAAACAGAGCCTTAGGAGAAACTGGGGTGTCCAAGAGAAAAGCTTTATCTTTGTCTTTAATTACTATTAAATTGGGCCACAGATGCCTCTCTTTGCAACCAATGCAGCCATGGACCAGCCTATGGTGCGGACGATCTGCTTTATGGCACAAAGGGTTAAGTCTGTGGCTCAGCTGAGTTCTGAAACAGCCTCAGGTTTGAACCTATCATGACATTTGAGCTCTTTGAGCAAGTCACCCTAGTACACCTGCAAAACCCACATGGTGTGCAGGGCCACACTGTCTTGGACTGTTTATGCTGTGGAGGCCTTCCCTTTAAGGGCTTACGTGTCCTTACAGTGCTTAGACAGAAGCAGACTTCCTGTATGCAGGAGAGAGATAGCTTACAAGTATCACTTCAACTTAGGCATGGCTGCATACCTCATCTGAGCCCACAATGGCCAGGTAATTGGAGGTAGCCGGGGAGAACAAACAGGCCAAATATGAATTACACCAGGACCTTGTTACTCAGCATGGAGGTGTGGGAAAAATGGGAGGCCCATGCAGACAACATTATATCCTCATTCAGGTCAGGAGAAATTGTGGCATGAACTCCCAAAGAGAAAGAGGATCACCTATTTCATATTCCTTCACGACCTGCAAGCCCCATGATCTAAGTCAGCACTCTGCATTGGCAGATGTGGGATCCAAGCCATGAGGCACATGTGCTTGACTAGAGACAAAGAAGCTGAAGTAATGTGATGTAGATGCCTTTATGTGGTCTTCCTGACACACTTCTTTGTCACATGACCTACCTGAGCTGATAAATCAGCATGATTTCTCATAGATCTTAAGACACAACTTGCTTAGCTTGCCCACCTCCTTTAAAACTGAACTGCTATTTATCCAAGTGTTTTATTATTTTTGGCATTGTGAATGGCTGTGGCATCAAATTCACAACAAGATTTGCTCTAGCTTTGTGGAAAAGTTTGTGTCCCTTTATGCTGATTCTAAGACTTATG
The DNA here is from genome assembly GCF_019097595.1 of Hemibagrus wyckioides. Lineage (NCBI taxonomy): Eukaryota > Metazoa > Chordata > Actinopteri > Siluriformes > Bagridae > Hemibagrus > Hemibagrus wyckioides. The sequence goes on from NC_080713.1 coordinate 13,506,778, forward strand.
TCCAACCACAACAGCCAATGGACAAGTAGAACGATCTAATGAGAGGATTGATGGGAATGAGAGTTTTATGCAAGCTTTCTGTTCACAAGTGTTTGCAGAACTCTCTGTGTGATTCAGTCACACCATTCACACCTTTCCAATGTGTTCTGTCTTACTAGCCACCTCTTCCCAGGTGACATGAATCCCAAAGAGGCACCTGCAGTAGACAAATGAAAAGTGTGGCAGAATGAGCATCAGTACCTAGAACAATTGGTTAAACTCAGAAAATTTTTTTTGCTGACAAACACTTAAGAGAAACCAGAGTTTTAACCAGGCATTTGTCTATTGCTCTCTACCCAAAATCTGAGAAATACTCAGGGATATAAGAAGCTCAGCACATGATACATTGATCTCTATAAAATCCTGTGTTGAATCAACAATGTCAAAATAAGCTAGTCCTACTACATCAGTCAGCTGTCACCCTTGTTCCACATTTCACTTATCAAGCCCATCACACATCTGCCTTGCATCAGAACTTCCCACATTATACAGACATGGACATCAAAGCATCAGAAGTTCTCCCCCATCATGCCATCCTTAGACATCAAAAGGCAGTGTGCTTACCTGGTAAAGAGACTCCTGGACTCACACTGCAAGAATGGGAAGCTGGAGTACCTCTGTGAGTAGGAGGACTGTGGCCCAGAAGAACATTGTTAGATACTGGCACATAATATACTTGGTCTCTGAAGAATTCAAAGCCAAGCACTATGAATGACCAGTGTCGTGTTTTATCTGTGACACTGGGTGTACAATCTTTGTCTGTGTTCAGCTCTAGCAGTGAACTTTGTTGGGGAGGTATTGCTTACTGTCAAGCCAACACCAGAATCCACCAAAAAATTCACTTCCCAGCAAACACTGCGTCTTACAACCAGAACCATCTCAAACTATAATCCACAATACCTCACTTCACCAGCACATTCAACTTCTGGCACATGTGACTGTTTGTGAAGTAATGTTTAGTGTATTTGCATTTTTGTGTACATGCTTACTATTCAGGTTTTTGATACTTGCTCTCTGATTTTGCTTTGAGTTGTTGTTTGCTGATTGCCTGGCATTTTGCCTGTTCCTGCTTAAGAGTTTGCTGCACTAATTAAAATTTTTTTTTTTTAATAGTTTTATAAAATTTAAACTGCAGTTGCATCTGTCTCCAATGCCGTCGCATGGCAATTGAATTGAATGTTCTGCAAGCTTTATCTTTAAGTTTACTAACAGCAGGAATTAAATTTCAAACATCTTTTTTTAGGACTACAAAAAGTGCAATACACAACAGTGTGTGGTGAGTGCAGGACAATAAATACTTAGAACAGAACAATAAATACACAGGGCTAATAAGTACAAAGAACATAAGCAGTAATGTGTTAATTACTGGTAGGGTATCAGCAATTAGTGTTCAGTAATGTCTCTAATGTACACTATATTGCCAAAAGTATTCGCTCACCTGCCTTGACTTGACAAGTTCATCCACACCAGACTGTCATCCATGTCTTTATGGACCTTGCTTTGTGCACTGGTGCACAGTCATGTTGGAAGAGGAAGGGGCCAGCTCCAAACTGTTCCCACAAAGTTGGGAGCATGGAATTGTCCAAAATGTCTTTGTATGCTGAAGCATTCAGAGTTCCTTTCACTGAAACTAAGGGGCCAAGCCCAGCTCCTGAAAAACAACCCCACACCATAATCCCCCCTCCACCAAACTTTACACTTGGCACAATGCAGTCAGACAAGTACCGTTCTCCTGGCAACCGCCAAACCCAGACTCGTCCATCAGATGGAGAAGCGCCTCCACTGCTCTAGAGTCCAGTGGTGGCGTGCTTTACACCACTGCATCCGACGCTTTGCATTGCACTTGGTGATGTATGGCTTGGATGCAGCAGCTCGGCCATGGAAACCCATTCCATGAAGCTCTCTGCGCACTGTTCTGGAGCTAATCTGAAGGCCACATGAAGTTTGGAGGTCTGTAGCAATTGACTCTGCAGAAAGTTGGCGACCTCTTCACACTATGCGCCTCAGCATCCGCTGACCCCACTCTGTCAGTTTACATGGCCTACCACTTCGTGGCTGAGTTGCTGTTGTTCCCAAACACTTCCACGTTCTTATAATACAGCTGACAGTTGACTGTGGAATATTTAGGAGCAAGGAAATTTCACGACTGGATTTGTTGCACAGGTGGCATCCTATCACAGTTCCACGCTGGAATTCACTGAGCTCCTGAGAGCGACCCATTCTTTCACAAATGTTTGTAAAAACAGTCTGCATGCCTAGGTGCTCGATTTTATAAACACATATAGTCATATAAGTGTTAGGTGAGCAATGAGAAGCAGCTTGTGGTGTCATGAATGTTCCTGTACCTTCTGATGTATGGCAGAAAGGTCCATGACAGGGGTGAGAGGGGTCATCAGCAATACTAATAAATTTGCATATACACCAAACAGGCATAACATTATGACCACCTGCCTAATATCATGTTGGTCCCCCTTTTGCTGCCAAAATAGCCCTGACCAATCGAGGCAAAGACTCCATTATATCCCAGAAGGTGTGCTGTGGTATCTGGAACCAAGATTTCAGCAGAAGTCCTGTAAGTTGTGATGTGGGGCATCCATGGATCAGGCTTGTTTGTTCAGCACATCCCACAGATGCTTGATTGGATTGAGATCTGGCTAAATTGGAGGCCAACACCTCAAACTCATTGTTGTGCCCATCAAACCATTCCTGAACCATTTTTGCATTATGGAATGGTGCAATATCCTGCTGAAAGAGGCCACAGCCATAAGGGAATACTGTTTTCATGAAAGGGTGTACATGGTCTGTGACACTGCTTAGGTAGGTGGTATGTGTCAAAGTAACATCTACATGGGTGGCAGAACCCAATGTTTCTCAGCAGAACATTGCCCAAAGCATGACATTCTCTCTGCGAGCTTGCCTTCTTCCCATAGTGCATCCTGGTGCCATGGGTCCCCCAGGTATGTGATGCACACGCAGCCAGCCATCTGCATGATGTAAAAGAACATGTGATTCAACAGATGAGACCACCTTCTTTCATTGGTCCATGGTCTAGTTCTGATGCTCATGTGTCCATTATTGGCACTTTCGGTGGTGCACAGGGGTTAGCATAGGCACCCTGACTGATCTGCAGCTACACAGTCACATGCACAAACTGTGATGCACTGTGTATTCTGACACCTTTCTATCAAAACCAGCATTAACTTCTTCAGAAATTTGAGCAACAGTAGCTTGTCTGTTCAATTGGATCACATGGGCCAGCCTTCACTCCCTACATGCATCAGTGAGCCTTGGCTGCCCATGACCCTGTCGCCGGTTTACCACTTTTCCTTCCTTGGACCACCTCACAAGAGCTGCAGTTTTGGAGATGCTCTGATCCAGTCGTTTGGCACTTGTCAAACTCACTTAAATCAACAAAAAGTTTACTTGCTGCCTAATATACCCCAACCACTAACAGGTGCCATGATGAGGAGATAATCAGTGTTATTCACTTCACCTGTCAGTGATTATAATGTTATGCCTGATTGTTGTACATTGGTTGTTGTATGAGGAGTTAGTGGTGGGTAGACAGACCCGGATGATTTTTCCAGCTAATCTCACAATTTTCTCTTGGTCAGAAATTGTGTCAATCCATTACTGCTGAACTGGAACTAGGCCTACTTAGATAGGCAGGGGATGTTTACAGTCCTGGAGATGTACTCTATCATGTCTATACCAAGAGCTTTTGACATTTATGTGCATTTTTGATGATTATTTCTACAGTATTCTGTGTGTCCCTTAGGTAAAGATCTGAGAGTTCCCATTTGTGGGAACTCAATGCTACGTCATGGCTGAGGCTATGAGGCATCATTGAGGAAGGTGTTTCTGAATCTCTGTGTGCACATATGCCATTTTAATGGCTCAAATAGGACACGTGTTGAACTGAATACACGCAAACAAGTCCATATATAAGGGCATCTACATCACATTACTCTAGCTTCTTTATCTTTAGGTAGTGCTCTGCGTATGTTTGTGTCATTGTTTATCCTGTTTGTTTAGACTAGGGAAGAGATGCTCGTGATAGTAGCCTGCGCTCCATTCTAAGCCGTGTTGAGCCACCCTTAGCCCTTGTGGGATGCCATGGTGGTTTTGCAGGCCTACCAGTCTGACTTGCTAAATGGACTTGACTGTAGCATGGGATTGAACCCTGACACAATCTTTGAGCTCTGCCGAGCCACAGGTCTCATTTTGTCTAAAGGCCTGTTTGGCAAGGCACAGAGTACTGTTGTCAACAGTCACCAGGAGGTGAAATGCCAGGTGGAGCTGTTCAGGGAATCTATCCCCCACCACATTGAGCAGCCTTGGACATCTTCCAGAGACACCAAGCCCCACCTGGCTTGGTCAGAGCATAAAGAAGAGCTAGTATTGCAGCCCAAGCTTCTCCTCCATCAAAGTCTAAGAGAAACAGGTCAGCAGGCTCTGAACTGTGCACTGAAGACTTTCAAGTTCAAAATGCTCATGCTCAAACTTATTGTGTGTTAGATCAGGTCCGAGGTCTGGTTTATGACAATAGACCTAAAAGATGCCTATTTTCATATAGGCATTCTGCCAGAGCACAGGAACTTCCTCTCAGGGGTGAAGCATACCAGTATTGTACCAGTACCTTTTGGTCTAGCCCTATCGCCACACACATTTCCGAAGTGCATGGATGTTGCTCTGGTGCTGCTGCATCTCCAGGGCATCCATGTACTGAATTACCTGGGTGACTGGCTCATTCTGCCCTCATTAAAGGCTATGGCAGCTAGTCATCAAGATGCTGTGCGTGCCTATATGAGGTCTCTAGGCCTCAAGTTGAGCCCAGAGAAGTGTTTACTTTCTCCTTCTGAGGGAACAACCTTCTAGGTTTAGTTTGGGATTCCAGTATGATGCAGGCATGTCTGTCTTCTGCTTGGGTGGCTTCCAACCATCAGTATTGAAAGCTATTCAGCTTTCAAAGAGACACAGAGAGTGCTCAGGCTTGTGGCAGTAGCAACCAACATTATCCCTTTGGGTCTGCTTCACATGAGGCCAATCCAGCTCTGGCTCAGGGGTGTGGGCTTTCATCCCCACAGGCATCCTCTCAGGGTAATAATGGTTACATGCTGCGGGCTTCATTCACTTGTGGAAAAGACCCTGGTTCCTGACCTTGGGTCCCACTCTAGGGGTGTGTCAATGTCACAAGTCTCTTGACGGATGCCTTACTTTTGAACTGGGGAATAGTCTTAGACAGCTGCCCCACTCACAGTTTCTGGAAAGGCCCTTATTTCACATGGCACCTAAATTGTCTGGAGATGAGGGGCATGTTTCTAGCATTTAAACACTTTCTCCCTCACCTCGGGGTCTATCATGTGCACACCACACTATGGTAGTTTCATATGTCAGTCATCACTGTAGTTGCACCCTCTGTACAGGTTGGTGCAGCAGATTCTGCTCTGGGCAGAGACCAGGTTTCTTTTGCTGAGAGCTATTTTCATCCCAGTGCATGTAAATCAGGATGCAGACTTCCTGTTGAGGCAGTTGCTGAGGCCCGGAGAGTGGCCCTCTGGGCCTAAATGCTCTGGTGCAGACATGGCCAAGGCTCTGCCAGTATGCCTTTCCCCCAGTAGCCCAGCTCTCAGAAGTCCTAACTAGAGTGCCATATGCTTACCCTCTACATCACTTAGGAAAACTGATTATGAAATTAGACTTTAGGTAAACTTGTGTGTGCAGGTTGTTAACATCACCTTAACTCTAGACACTGTGTTTTACAAGGATGTTAATCATTCTTCAATTAATGATGTTTTTAAAAAATGGTAGAGAAATAACATAATAGAGAAATAACATACACTCAAAATTGTGTTAAAAAAATGCATAAAAATTTCTGCATAGCTATTTGAATCTTTTTGCTTGTGGGCTGTTTATTGATAATTTCTTTTATTAGATCAATGTCATATGGTATATTTGCTTTGTCTAATTGTCTTTATGTTTAATTCTTCAAATGTCTCTATGTTTACCATATTTAAATGTGGATTATATTGATTGTTAATTAGTTGTTGAGTAATGAAGTACATAATGTTGGTTAACAATTTTATTTGTATATGTATACGTGTGTAGGTGGACAAGGATTTCTGTCCCTCTTCCCAATGCTGCCCTTACAGAGAGCACTCAGTTTCGCTGGATACAGACTGGAACTGGAATTGGCAATATGTGGGCCATTGACAATGGTGATGGTTACCATCTTACTGAATATCAATAAACTTGTTATTCTAAAATGTAATGATAAGAATTTAGCAGCACACACACGTGTGTGTATATATATACATATATATATATATAGAGAGAGAGAGAGACAGAGAGTGTACTGTGCAAAGTTTTAGGCAGGTGTGAAAAAATGCTATAAAGTAAGAATGCTTTTAAAAATAGGAGTGCTAATTTAGCAGTTAACAAAATGGAAAGTAAATGAACAGAATCGAAATGAAAATCTAATCAGTATCTGGTGTTACCACCCTATACCGGCAAAACAGCATAAATTCTTCAAGATACACTTGCACACAGTTTTTAAAGGAAGTCGGCAGGTTGGTTGCCACCAAATCCTTCTGTATCTTCATGTAATCACAGACAGATTTGAGGATGTTGAGATAAGGGCTATGTGGGGACCAAACCAACTCTTCCAGAACTCCTTGTTCTTCCCTACGACATCTTTGCCAGGGAGCAACATGAAACAAACTCACCTTATTAGCAGAGGTTGGCTGTTCCTCATGCAGCTTTAAGCCTCCAACACTACTATATCAGTTAATGAATGTATTTCAACCTACATATGAAATTGGTGGTAATTAGCACCTGCTTGGTATAATTGGTTAATCATACACCTGAAACTGACCCAAAAATATCACTGAATTTGTGTAAGAGTACAAAGTCTGCAAGTATAAGGATTGAGGCTGCTTTGAAGCCAAAGGGTAGTCACACCAAATATTGATTTGATTTACATTTTTTTTCTTATGTTCTCACTTTGCATTCTGTGACAAAACTAATGCAACAACAAAACTTGAACATGAAACAAATACATAACATGTCATGAATACATAAGAGCATCACACAATACCACTTGAAGGCCAAAACAATGACTGACAAACATAGGTATGAAAGGACTAATATATAAAGGACAACACATTAAGGTAAATGGGGAACAGGTGGGAAGGTGGGAAAGCAGAATAATAGGAAAGGCACGGCACAAGGCACATGGGGAAAGCAACAAAAAGCAGGCTATAGTGGAATGCCTGCCAGTTCCCTGGTGGTCTAGCGGAGAACTGTCCCGGGAGCTCCTGGCAATAATAAACAATTAAAATCTATTTTTGAAATATCCTTACTTTACAGCATTTCTTCTCACCTACCAAATAACTTTGCACAATCCTGATATATAATATAAAGCGGTTATAATGCATCTACACAACCCTATTACAATGGCAGGTATTTGTGATGTAAAAATGAAACTAATCGGCATTGTCTGATTTTCCTTTAATTCCTAATTTATTATTTAAGTTTTATACTAAGGTGTGCATGAAATGTGCAACCATAAAATAAGTGAAGACAATGTATGTAAGGAATGAAGATGTGAAGATCCTTTAATTGTTCAATTGCATAAATGACCTGTCACAGAATGCAGCTCTGCAGCTCCCACTAACCCTAATTCTCATCAGCAACTGCCACTTCCGTGCTCTCAAGCCCCGTAATACTAATTATGTACACCCGGAAGGCATAGTATAGTCTATTTTAGTAGCATGACCTAAAAGACTTGTTATATGCTGGGTATTTAGTTAGACAGGAAAAGAGATTTGTATGACAGAACAGAACTCTCATTACACTCCCATATTTATCCAATTAAAATTCACTTATCCAAAAAATTCAGCAGTGTGAAGAGCCAGCCAGACTCCAGACTTATCCTTCCATTTACAATATATATATATATATATATATATATATATATATATATATATATATATATATATATGTATATATACATATATATATATATATATATATATATATATATATATATATATATTGACTATATTGCCAAAAGTATTCGCTCACCCATCCAAATAATCAGAATCAGGTGTTCCAATCACTTCCATGGCCACAGGTGTATAAAATCAAGCACCTAGGCATGCAGACTGTTTTTACAAACATTTGTGAAAGAATGGGTCACTTAGGAGCTCAGTGAATTCCAGCGTGGAACTGTGATAGGATGCCACCTGTGCAACAAGTCCAGTCGTGAAATTTCCTCGCTCCTAAATATTCCACAGTCAACTGTCAGCTGTATTATAAGAACGTGGAAGTGTTTGGGAACGACAGCAACTCAGCCACGAAGTGGTAGGCCACATAAACTGACGGAGCGGGATCAGCGGATGCTGAGATGCATAGTGCGAAGAGGTCACCAACTTTCTGCAAAGTCAATCGCTACAGGCCTCCAAACTTCATGTGGCCTTCAGATTAGCTCAAGAACAGTGCGCAGAGAGCTTCATGGAATGGGTTTCCATGGCCGTGCAGCTGCATCCAAGCCATACATCACCAAGTGCAATGCAAAGCGTCGGATGCAGTGGTGTAAAGCACGCCGCCACTGGACTCTAGAGCAGTGGAGACGCGTTCTCTGGAGTGACGAATCGCGCTTCTCCATCTGGCAATCTGATGGACGAGTCTGGGTTTGGCGGTTGCCAGGAGAACGGCACTTGTCTGACTGCATTGTGCCAAGTGTAAAGTTTGGTGGAGGGGGGATTATGGTGTGGGGTTGTTTTTCAGGAGCTGGGCTTGGCCCCTTAGTTTCAGTGAAAGGAACTCTGAATGCTTCAGCATACCAAGACATTTTGGACAATTCCATGCTCCCAACTTTGTGGGAAAAGTTTGGAGCTGGCACCTTCCTCTTCCAACATGACTGTGCACCAGTGCACAAAGCAAGGTCCATAAAGACATGGATGACAGAGTCTGGTGTGGATGAACTTGACTGGCCTGCACAGAGTCCTGACCTCAACCCGATAGAACACCTTTGGGATGAATTAGAGAGGAGACTGAGAGCCAGGCCTTCTCGTCCAACATCAGTGTGTGACCTCACAAATGCGCTTCTGGAAGAATGGTCAAAAATTCCCATAAACACACTCCTAAACCTTGTGGACAGCCTTCCCAGAAGAGTTGAAGCTGTTATAGCTGCAAAGGGTGGACCGACGTCATATTGAACCCTATGGATTAGGAATGGGATGTCACTTAAGTTCATATGTGAGTCAAGGCAGGTGAGCGAATACTTTTGGCTTTTGTATACACAAAAATGTATAGTGTATACTTTTATATACACTATATACACTATACTATATATATAGTATATAGTATACTATGTATACTATATACACTATATTCACTGAGCTCCTGAGAGCGACCCATTCTTTCACAAATGTTTGTAAAAACAGTCTGCATGCCTAGGTGCTTGATTTTATACACCTGTGGCCATGGAAGTGATTGGAACACCTGATTCTGATTATTTGGATGGGTGAGCGAATACTTTTGGCAATATAGTGTATATATGTATATATATATATTTATGTATATGTATGTATATGTATATATATATATATATATATATATATATATATATATATATATATATGTATATATATATATATATATATATATATGTATTTATGTATATATATATATATATATATATATATATATATATATATATATATATATATATGTATGTGTATATATATATATATATATATATATGTATATATATATGTATGTATATATATATATATATTTATATATATATATATATATATATATATATATATATATGTATACAGTGAAACCTTGACTTACAAGTGAATCAACTTACGAGTTTTCTGAGATACAAGCCGTCGCTCGGTCGATTTTTTTGCTTTAAGATACAAGCTGAGATCTGATTTACAAGCGAGCAATCTTATGCCCCCCACCACTTGGTAGCCCAGTGAGCGGTCAGTTCACGTGGTTATCTTTCCAGGTCGTGTATTGCTGCTGTGTAACGACACTTGCCTCATTCATTTTCCAAACATTTTGAAAGGGAGGAAGAAACAAACCTCCCAAACCAAAAGTCAGTGAAGAAGAAGATTAAGTGAAGTGAAAAAAAAAAAAGTAGCAATTAAGTTTAGCTGTAAAGTGTAGCATAGTGTGCAAGTTAAATTTAGCAAGTAAGTTAAGTTAAGCGATAGAGCACAAAATGAAAAACTATATATATATATATATATATATATATATATATACACACACACACAGCTGCACTGCCTGCTTAGTAAGGCTGGGATTTTAATTCACAACCTTCTAATCAAATGTCTAATGTATTAACTACTGTGCTACCACTGAATCGCCACCCTTTGTATTTAACTAAAGTGTTATTCTGGTGTAAAAAATGACAAACATTATAACATAAACCATAAACCTGGTTGCATGAGTCTGCACATCGTAATTATTGTACACCAGTCTTCAGTGAAATGATTCTGATTAACCTCAAATACAGATCAGTATGTAATGGATCTCAGTGTCCAAAGGAATCAAACCTAACAGAGTTTTAAAAAAAATGATGTATAATGAAGTCCATCATCAACATGAAAATGGGATACCATAGTGACATATACATATACCTTTATTATTGTGACACATATATTGTTAGGCAACTGACGATGTTTCAGCTAAGGTTGTAAAGTACACTACTCACAAAAAGTTAAGGATACTTGGCTTTTGGGTGAAATTTATGGAAAATGTAAAAAGTTCACGTTACAGTGATATCATGAAAATAGGGCATTTAAGTAGAAGCATGCAATGGTTATTTCCTCATCCCAAACAATTTATTGAAACAAAAGCCAACAACAGTGGTGGGTATACCACAACAAAAAATGTCAATGTCTCAATAATTTGTCATATGCCCTTGACCATCAATTACAGCTTGACAATGACATCTCATGCTGTTCACAAGTCGCTGAGGCATGGCATTCCAATCTTCTTGAAGGGCGGCCTTCAGGTTATTGAGTTTCTGGGGTACAGGGTTATGAGCCTCTACACGGCAACTCAGCTGAACCCATAGGTTTTCTATGGGATTCAGGTCTGGAGAAAGTGCAGGCCACTCCATTTGAGGTACCCCAGCCTCCAGCAGCTGTTCCCTAATGATGTGACCTCGATAAGCTGGAGCATTGTCATCCATGAAGATGAAATTAGGCTTGTGTTGTTCATGCAGGGCACAATGACTGGATTAATGTTATTCAGGTAGTATTGGCTTGTCACTGTACCATTCACAAGATGTAGGGCAGTTCTGTATTGAGTAGACACACCTGCCCAGACTGTAACACCACCACAACAGTGGCTGATGCTTGAGGTCTCCAACATCGTTGGCGGCCATCATTTCTGCTCAACGTGAATTGAATTACATCAGAGAACAGCACTGAGGCCCCCTGGTCCCTCGTCTAGCGTATCTGCTCCCTGGCCCATGCAAGATGATGACGTAACCACTTCCCTCTGAGAATATCCTGTTTGAAGCCTCGCAATGGTGAGGTACTGTTGATCAATTGTTAGGTGTCGTCTTGGTCTCATGATGTCAAAATGCGAACAGCATGATAAAGAGGACTATTTAAATAACAATTCTAATTGAACCAGAAAATGTATTGGTCGATTCATGGACCAAACACCAGTTGTGAATTTTGCCGTTAAGCACCTTGTTAGAGAACAGCAAGTTATGCAAAAAGTACCGAAACACTGAACAGTTGGACATGTGCATTCAAAAGTGTAGAGAAGGTCAAATTAAGTTTACCTGTAAAGGTTATAGTGCATTTTAGGTGCATCCTGAAATTTCACCCGAAATATCCTTAACTTTTTTGTGAGTAGTGTTTATATTCTATACAACAAAGGTAGGCCTTCAGTAGAAGAAGACCAACTTTTTGGACTAGTCAGAGGACTTAATTTAAACCCTTTTGAAAACCTGTGGAATAAATCCTGTGATGTGTACAGAAGATCCCACAATTTGTTTTTACATTTGGAAAGAGTGGATTAAAATTCAGATGGAGACCAACCCCCAAAAACAAGAAAAAACTAAAACTTACCCCAAACATTAAATAACATATTACAAACAAAAATTTAGCAAATTATTTTAGTTTTTTTTCTTTTCCCTCTAAAATGTATCTATTTGTTTTTCTCTACTTTTTTTGTTGTTGTATTTTGTTATAAACCCTATTAAAGGTGGATCTGATGTTTTTTTATTTAGGTTTAATTTTTTACATCAAAAAATGTAGGCTATGTAGAATAATATGTTGATAATGCTGTATAAAGCATTAAGGCTGTAAATAAAAAATAATAATTAAAGACTGGTCAAGATAATGCTGTTTAAAATTATGTTAAGCAGTCAGGACAATTATGCTTAAGTTTATTTTAAGCACAAAAAATTCTTTTGTATTACTAATGTATTACTTTATTTTTCCTTTCTTTATACTTTATAGTATATATCGGCCCAGCCTGTCTGCATTTTTGCTCAGGGAGAGGACAATGTTCACGCAGTGGATGCAAGTATGCACACTCCATGTGGATATGTGGATGTTCTAAAACAATATTGACTTTTCTTTGGGGACAACTGCTTTGTTTTGCACAATCTGTACATGGAATATATGGGTTTATTATTATATAAATGTTTTAATAATAATGGTACTCTCTGTTTCCATGATTCTTTTTTAGGTGTGACCCGGGTTTCAGTGGGCAATCTTGTGAGATAGCTACTCAGACATTTCCCGCATTTCTGTCAGAGGGGTTTTCTAGTCCAAGGCTCTCCTCTTACCACAGCTTCTCCTCTCTGCATGGGGCAGAGGTCAGCTTTGGTTGTGGGGTTTTAGCCAGTGGCAAGGCCTTGGTTTTCAACAAAGACAGCAGGAGACATTTGGTTACTGCTCCATTAGACGGCTCTCAAGCCAGGTACAAACATACCTCATACAAACATACAAACTTGTTTATTTGTCTGAATCCTTTATCCAAATAGTATTATAATTACACAGTAAGAACAGTGGCAGACTGCCAGTCCTGATATTTGAATGGACAACCTTCTGAGTAGTAACCCACAGAGCCACCACTACCACCCCCACAAAAAAAGGAAAAAAAAACAAACACATACAAACACATGCAAAAACTAACAATTACTGTACTAACACATGTACTAACACAACTGCTTGCATCGGCAGCATGCAAAAGACAGACACCAAACAGGTGGCATTAATGCAAAAAAAAAAAGTGAAGGGTGTTAGAGACAGGAGGGAAGTGATGGTCTGTTCATGCATCCATTTCATCCATTTGATATTGTTGAAGCTAGTTGTCAGGAAATTGAAGTACGACTGTACTTTGAATAATTCCACCAGATACTTGCTCACTGTTGTTGGAATTTTTTGATGGACTTCTACCAATTCAGATCCCAGTACAGGCAGGTCTGTGGCAGGCCATGGACAAACAGGTAGAAACATATCCCTACTGGTCTATCTCTTTATGTTACATTAAGTGGTCAGTGAAGAGCAATTTCACTGCCGACATTTCTATCAAGTGAGTGGCAGAAGTATTCCACTGGCTTTAACAGCCTTATGAATTGTTTGTACAGCACATACCACATATGCCCTTACCAAGAGTGAGATACTGAAGTGAATTCCTGAATAAAATAAAATTACTGCTGAAAGAAGCCACTACCGTTAAAGAATATTGTTATGGCAAAGGGGTGTAATTAATCTAAAACAATATTTAGGTGGATGGCATAAGTCAAAGTAACATCCACAGGAATGCCTTGAACAAAGGTTTAAGAACAGAACTTTGCCCAGAGCCATTGCCGCTTGCCTTCTTCCCAAAGTGCATCCTGGTGCCATCTCTTCCCCAGGAAAGCAATGCACAGGCACCTGGCTGTCCACATGATGTTAAATAAAATGTGATTCATCAGAACAGAGCACCTTCAAAAATCCAAGATGGCGCCGCATGAGTGGCAGCCAGTCACAGCAGCTCTGCCTTCTTTTCTGCTTTTTTTGTTTTGTTTAATGTTTCTTGGCATGTTTTTTGTATTTTTATGCATTTCATCAAATCCTCATGCAACTAGACAACTAAGGGGTCCAGGCTGGTTACTTTTGCAGTATGCCTTGTACTCTTTTTGGACTATTTGGAATTGCCTTGGGAGACCCTGTCAGTCATGGCTCCATTGTTTACACACGGGACTCGCTGTTAGCTCTAAGTCGCGCTGGACTATGGGCAGAAACCAGAGATTCCTTCAGAGATACAGAGAAGGAGAAGAGGCTGCAGAGCAGGACTAAGATGCAAGGAGAGGAAATGGAAGTATAAACCATGTTTACCATCTATTATCATGGGAAATGTCCGCTCCCTCCCCAATAACATGAATGAGCTAACGGCGCTTGCCCGGCTGCAGAGAGAATACCGGGAGTGCAGCCTTATGTTTTTTACTGAGAATGATCTTACATCTGACTCTATGGTAACTCTGGATGGATTTAAAATTGTACAGGCAGACAGGAAAGTTGCGGAAAGAGGAAAGGAGAGGGTCTGGCGGTGTTTTTAAACGAGAAGTGGTGTAACCCAGTGCACATTAGTGTTAAGGAACGACACTGCACCTAAGACATTGAGTTACTCGCTGTCAGCATTTGGCCATATTACCTTCCGAGGGAGTTTTCACACGTTATCGCGATCAATGTGTGCATACCTCCTTTAGCCGATACTGCAGCTGCACGCAATCTACAATACAGTGTTGTAACTCAGTTACAGACCCAACACCCGCAGTCTCTCCTTCTCATTCCTGGTGACTTCAACCATGCCTGTCTATCTTCCACTCTTCCCACATTCACACAATATGTTCAATGCTATACCAGAGACAATAAAACACTAGACTTGCTGTATGCAAATGTTAAGGATGCATACAGCTCCTTCCCCCTTCTCCCGTTGGGCCGTTCAGATCACAACCTCGTCCGTCTGCTTCCTGAATACACACCCAGGGTGAAAAGAGAACCACCTCAGAAAAAGTCTGTGAAGATCTGGTCCGAGGAAGTCTGTGAGAGACTGAGAGACTGTTTCGATACTACAGGCTGGGAGACACTCTGCAGCTCTTATGGTGAGGACATTGATGGTCTCACCCACTGCATCACAGAGTATATCATTTTTTCTGTGGAGAATACTGTACCATCTTGAAGGGTACTGTGTTTCTCCAATAATAAACCCTGGGTGACCCCTGAGCTCAAAGACCTGCTAAACGAGAAGAAGATGGCTTTTATTTCAGGGAATAAAGATGAGCTTAAAAGAGTTCAGAAGGAACTCGAATACAAGATGAGATGGTGTAAGGACAGTTACAGAAAGAAACTGGAGGCACAGTTATCACATAACAATGTCCGTGATGTGTGGAGATGACTGAAAACCATCTCAGGGCATGGTCAGAGTGGCAGGAGAGGACCAGTTAACAGTGATCAGCTCTGGGTGAACGAGTTGAATCTGTTTTTTAACCTGAATGGTTCCCACTTCTTCTCCCACCCTGCATTCTTCTTCTCCACCCTACTCCAGTCTAGCAACTACCCCCCTCCCTGGACTATCTTCACCTACACTTCACTCACACACTTCCCTATACTGCTCCCCCTACATTTTCTGAACCTTTCTCCCCCATTCACTCACCTCAGTCCTCTCATACCTCCCTCTCCTTAACAACAGACCAGGTGAGGTGTGAGCTAAGGAAGATAAAAGCAAGGAAGGCTGCAGGGCCAGATAGAATTAGCCTGAGACTGCTCAGGGATTGTGCTGACCAACTATGTGGGGTGGTCAGGTACATGTTTAATCTGAGCCTCAGCCTGGAGAAGGTCTCAATGCTGTGGAAAACTTCCTGTGTGGTTCCAGTACCAAAGATTGCACACCCCAAGGAAATGAACCACTCCAGACCTGTTGCCTTAATCTCCCACCTGATGAAGACCATGGAGAGGATCATCCTCTGTAACCTCTGTTCCTTGGTGTGCACAGTGCTCGACCAACTGCAGTTTGCATATCAGCCTGGCATCAGTGTGGATGACGCAGTGATCTATCTGCTGCACCGGGCACTGACTCACCTGGAGTCTACCTGAAGCACTGTGAGAGTCATATTCTTTGACTTCTCTAAGGCTTTAAATACAATTCAGCCAACCCAACAGACCACAGTACATAAGGTAGCGATTGTTGAATGTGTATCTGACAGGAACGAACAAGAATACAGGGACATCATCAAGGACTTTGTTGACTGGTGTGAGTGTAATCATTTGCACTTAAACACCAGTAAGATGAAAGAGATGGTGATTTACTTCCGTAGAAGGAGAACACCGCACCACACACTGGTGACCATCCAGGGCTTGGACATTGAGTTGGTGGATAGGTTCAAGTACCTGGGTGTCCACCTGAACAATAGACTGGACTGGCTGGATAACATTGAGTCTATATAAGAAGGGCCAGAGTCGCCTCCAACTGCTAAGGAGACTAGGGTCCTTTGGACTGAGCAAGACATTATTAAGGACTTTTTATGATTCTGTCGTGGCCTCTGCAATTCTCTACGCCATAGTCTGCTGGGTGGGAGACAGTACAGATTGGGACAGGAAGAGACTGAACAAGCTGGTTAGGAGAGCCAGCTCTGTCCTGGGCTGCCCACTGGACCTGGTAGAAGAGGTGGGTGAGAGGAGGATGTTAGTCAAGCTGAGATCTATTATGAACAACACCTCTCACCCCCTGTATGGGACTGTGGAGATACTGTGTAGCTCCTTCAGCAGCAGACTGCTACACCCCAGTCTAGGAAGGAGCACTACCACAGGTCATTCATTCCAGCAGCTGTCAGACTTTACAACACTGCATTACAGTGATGTTCCAATGTGCAATATTTTAACATTTTATAATTTTAGAATTTTATATAATCTAACTTTCTTTTACTATTTGTATTGTTATTTAGTTTATTATTGTTTGTATTGTGCAATATTTTTACTTCTTCATTTTCTTTTATAATTTTTACATAATTTCTTTTCTTTTACTGTCTTTTAAATTCTCTTTCTTTCTATCTTTAGGTTAAAAACCTGCACGTTAACTGTCTGTTGAACTGCTGTGACAATTGAATTTCCCGACTGTGGGATCAATAAAGTTTTTATCTTACCTTACCTTACCTTACCTTACCTTACCTTACCACGCTACATGGTCCAGTTCTGTTGTTCTAATGCCTACATGCAATTTCAGTGGTGGATATGGATCAGCATTTGGTACGTAGCTTTGCCTCCCCACATGCAGCAAGTGACGATGAAATGTTTGTTCTGACATATTTAACTCATAGCCAGAATTAAACTTTTCAGCAAAGTGTGCCACAATAGGTCTTCTGTGGGATTTTTAGCAGAAAGTCTAGCAGTTCCTGCATGCAACAATGAACTTTGGGCACAGTGACACACTCCTGAGATGGCTCAAAAATGATGAGATGGGAGGCAGGCTTAATACAGCTAAACAGATTTTTATTTATTTATTTATTTTTGCTCATTTTTCTTTTGGTTTTCAGTGGAACATTTCTTTTCTCAGTTGAGTATGAGCATCACAGATTTTGTTTATTCATTATAGTTTTAAGGTGAGAATTTTTAAAGATTTTATGAAAATATACATTGTCCAAAAATTTAATAAATAAAAATTGTTTTTCAGCCTAGTCTGCACCTAGGAATATTATAAAAGGCCAGAAATTCACTAGTAATTCATTGTAACTTTTTGGAATATCAGTAGTAGTATTTTAGACATAATACAAAATTTTTATAGAATCCAATGATAAGATTTACTCCACACATATCCCCATATATCAAGTTCTGTGAGCACCCAGGAGGTGCATGGGCCCTATGCCTCCTCCCTTTGCTGCTGTGTGAAGTCCAGCTTCGACTTGGAGTACCATACTATGATGAAATATGATGAAGGTGGTTCAGTTTATAGTTTGGCCAGTGGAAAACAATAAAAATACTTACAGGACGTGATCCTTGAGCACTTCTGGAGGGAACAATAGAGAGGGTCTGTTGCCACTAGCATCCATGTATGAACCCATCCAGGTAGTGCATTCTTCACTTCTTCCTACTTACAGTTTCAGCCTCAGAGAGCAGGGGTAGGGGATAAGATTTGATTTGATTAATTAGATTCAACTTTATTATCATTGTGCAGAGTACATGTACAAAGCCAATGAAATGCAGTTCGCATCCAACCAGAAGTGCACATATTTACAATAAATTACAATATACAAGATAAGATATACAGCTATGGGGGTGATATGTACAGGAGAATGAATGTCTTGTGTACATATGTAGTAGGTATTATAAATAGGTATAAAAATGATCTATATATGTATGTACAATCAATGCATAGTAATGAAGATTTGTTAAGAATTAACATGCTTGTAATGATTAGCCAGAGGTGGACTGTGTAGGATCCATTAGCAGAAAATAACACACAATCAATAAACCAAAACCAAAGGAGCAAAACCTGCAGTCAATGCATGGGCGGAGGCCTCCATGCTTTTTCCCCCACAAAGAAGAAACCAGCCACTGCTGGGGAAGTTGAGGGTCAAATGTATCCAGCAGGGAGAACCTCCTTGATATATTCCTCCATGGCTTTGCTTTCAGGTAGCACAAGGGGGTAGACCCGGCTTTTAGGTGGCACCTTGTTGGGAAGCAGATCAATGGCGCAATCCCAGGGGTGTTGAGGTGGGAGGTGTGTTGCCCTTTCTGTACTAGAAACCTCCCTCAGGTCATGGTAAACTTTGGGACACATTACTGGAGCTGTGGTTTCAGGGATTTCTACTGAAGTGGTAAGACATGGACTAGGCATAGCATTGTTGAAACCCTCCCCATCCTTGCATGAAATTTGGGAAACGTGCTGTTGAAACCATGGAAATCCCAGTATGATAGGGTTGGCAGGAGAGGAGATGATGTAGAAGGCCAGATGCTCATAATGAAATAACCCGATTTGTATTGTGAGATGCTTGATCTGACACATAGCGGAGGGGTGCATGGAACGGTGGGCAGATGTAAGTCCTCAACGAGTTGACTGTCGATGAGGTTGATGGCCACTCCAGAATCTATCAGTGCTGGAATGGAGAAACATTCTTGAGCATAGTGTAGTTTAGCAAGCAGAGAGAAAGATTGGAAGGGACCAAATTTTTCCCCACCTGAGATGTGGAAGCTCTCTCAGGACATGCGTAGACTGCGTAGGTGGCCACTCTTTCCACAGTAATAGCAAAGATGCTGTCTGGTTCGGTGCTGACGCTCCTCCTTTGATAGACGGGCACAGCCAAGTTGCATAGGCTCAGGTCCCTCCTCTCTGGGATTCAAGAACTCTGGATGGGGATAAGCTTGAGACTATTCCTGCGATATTGGCGCAGGAGGTTTGATAGATAGATAGATAGATAGATAGATAGATAGATAGATAGATAGATAGATAGATAGATAGATAGATAGAGTGAAACCTTGACTTACGAGTGCATGAACTTACGAGTTTTCTGAGATACAAGCCGTCGCTCTGTCAATTTTTTTGCTTTAAGATATGAGCCAAGATCTGAGTTACGAGCGAGTGAGCTTATGCCACCCGCCACTAGGTAGCCCAGCGAGCGGTCAGTTCACGTGGTTATCTCTCCAGGTCATGCATTGGCTCTGTGTAACGACAATTCCTCACTTATTTTCCAAACATTTTGAAAGGGAGGAAGAAAAAAGCCTCCTTGGACAGGTTTTTATTGAAACGCCCTGCAAGTGAAAGCGAGGAAAGTGTGGCAAAAAAGGCAAAAGTCAGTGAAAAAGATGATTAAGTGAAGTGAAAAAAATAAATTAAAAAAAGTAGCAATTAAGTTTAGTGATAAAGTGTAGCATAGTGTGTAAGTTAAATTTAGCAATTAATTGTAGCATAAGGAGGCCAGAGAAGGTGGACAGAACTCAAGGGTCCTAAGCTTTGGGAGCAATCCACCTCATGGATTTAAACCCTAAGGCATACTTTTAAACAAGTGAGAGTAATTGTTGGTAATTACATGGTTGCAGGCTGGATGGATCCCCAGCCTGATTCAGCAGGTACATAAGTGTTTAGGTGTTTAAAACTTTCTTATCAGTGTACATATATTATAGCATGTGCAACAGGAGGACAAAGGACAGCACAGAGGCAGGGAGAAAGTAACATATGAAGAGTCTATAAGGTATTATTTTTTGTGTTAATGCTTATACAACCTTTTACCAAATAAATCCATTTGGATACAGCTTGATAAATAATGCCCAGTGTATTAAACAATACCAACAGCTTTTAGTAGGCAGATTATTGTATAAGACTTTGAATAAGGTAATGAGAACACATCATTTGAAAGATTGACTGACTACAAGAATCTCTTCAGTCTCCATGTAAACCTCCAGGAGAGGATTGTGCTCCCTCTAACAAAAAATAGGTATGTAATTACTTTAGGCATGTTGGGTTTTTCCATAGGTCATCATGCACGTTAGTTGGTGCATGATTCCCACATCTCAGTAGTGTCTGGCGGTCGTATACATGATCACAGTTGTATCTGGTGTCCATATGCCGTGGAAGTCGAGCTATAACAGGACAATAGCACCATTTTTGGTCTGGAGTGGCCTCTGCATCCTACTGCTGCACCGCCATCTTGGAGATGATATTCATCTCTATCATATTTATATTTATCCATTTTATATGTATCCCTAATGAGCAAGCTTGTGGCAAGAAAAAACTCTCTGGGTTGGCAGTTTGGCAGGCTTAGTCCTGTTAGCAGTGAGTCTATGGATAGCTCCATGGATTGTGGACTATTTATCTGGCTTTGATGTGAAAGATGCTTCGAAACAGTGGTTTATGTGGTTGCTTTAGTAGGCTAATAAATGAGCATCCTCACTTTTCTTTCAGCTCCCTTGTTTAATAAATAAATAGATAAAAACTAGTCAAATACATAAATAAGAAATGTAGATAAATAAACAAAGATGTAATAATGAAAACAAATGATTTGTTTAAAAAGTTTAAAAAAGTGAATTAAAACCTTTTTTTAAAAGATCAGAATTCAATGCTGAGACAATGCTTACATACACTACACATGTAAAAAGTTCACGCTACAGTGATATTATGTCATGAAAGTTAAGCCTGCAGTGGTGATTTCCTCAGGCCAAACAATTTATTGAAACAAAAGCCAACAACAGTGGTGGGTATACCACAACAAAAAATGTCAATGTCTCAGTAATTTGTCATGTGCCCTTGACCATCAATTACAGCTTGACAACGACATCTCATGCTGTTGACTTATTGTCTGCTGAGGCATGGCATTCCACTCTTCTTGAAGGGCAGCCCTCAGGTCATTGAGGTTCTGGGGTGCAGGGTTACGAGCCACTACACAGCAACTCAGCTGATCCCATAGGTTTTTTTATGGGATTCAGGTCTGGAGAAAGTGCAGACCACTCCATTTGAGGTACCCCAGCCTCCAGCAGCCATTCCCTAATGATGCGACCTCGATGAGCTTGAGCATTGTTATCCATGAAGATGAAATTAGGCCTGTGTTATTCATGTAGGGGCACAATGACTGGATTAATGATGTTATTCAGGTAGTATTGGCTTGTCACTGTACCTTTCACAAGATGTAGGGCAGTTCTGTATTGAGTAGACACACCTGCCCAGACTGTACCACCACCACCACCAAAGGCTCGTCTGGTGACAACAGTGGCTGATGCAAAGTGCTCTCCTTGATGTCTCCAACATTGTTGGCGGCCATCATTTCTGCTCAACGTGAATTGAGTTTCATCAGAGAACAGCACTGAGCACCAAAAGACATCCACTTCTTTGCTTTCCTGTGACTCTTCCAGTCTCTCTGTATCTCTGTCGCAACCTGCTGATGACACTCTGTGACACTCTAAGCTCAGTGGCCACTTCCTTCTGAGAACATCCTGTTTGCAGCCTCGCAGTGGTAAAGTACTGTTGATCAATTGTTAGGTGTCGTCTTGGTCTCATGATGTCAAACTGTGAATACATAACACAGACAAAGTACAGTGACGCAGACAAACATAGAGCTATAACGCAGATGCAAAAAAATTAAACTATAATTTAAAAATTAAAATTAAACTAAAAAAATTAAACTATACTTAATGTGCAATCTTTAAGGACTAGACATACAACAGAAGTGCACAGGAAGACAAGACAAGACTTTGTGCAATGAACAAGACAATATTTGTCAATGAAAGAACAGTGTATAGAGTGTGTAAAATGACAAACTGTCATTTTACAATGTAAAATGATGTAAACAGGATTAATATAAATATAAATGTAAAGTGACATGTGCATGCAAACAGGACAATTTAGTTTGTTTGCGTGTCTGACTATTTCCAGCACAGTTCAGTTCTTTTTTTTGTGTGTATGTGTTATGTATGTGTGTGTGTCCGTGTCCAGCACAGTTCAGTTCTCCTTTGAGATCAGATCTTGGTTGTATGTGTGTGTGTGTGCATGTGCGTGTGTCCAGCTCAGCTCAGTTCTCTGTTGAGATACCTGATTGCCTGAGGGAAGAAACTGTTTAACAGTCTGGTTGTGTGGGTCTGAATGCTTCGGTACCTCTTTCTGGATGGCAGAAGGGTGAAGAGTGTGTGTGAGGGGTGTGTGGGATCATCCACAATGCTGTTAGCTTTGCAGATGCAGCGTGTGTAGTAAATGTCTGTGATAGAGAGAAGAGAGACTCCGATGATCTTCTCAGCTGTCCTCACTATACGCAGAAGGGTCTTGCGGTCCAAGACGGTGCAATTCCCAAACCAGGCAGTGATGCAGCTGCTTAGGATGCTCTTGATGGTCCCTCTGTAGAAGGTGGTCAGGATGGGAGGTGGAAGATGAGCCTTCCTCAGCCTTCGCAGAAAGTAGATACACTGCTGGGCTTTCCTGGTGATGGAGCTGGTGTTGAGTGACCAGGTGAGGTCCTCTGCCAGGTGAACACCAAGGAATTTGGTGCTCTTGACGATCTCCATGATGGACCCATCGATGTTCAGTGGAGAATGGTCACTCTTTGCTGTCCTGAAGTCAACAACCATCTCTTTAGTCTTGTCGACAGGTTATTGACTTTACACCAGGCTGCTAGTTGTTGCACTTCCTCTCTATACGCTGACTCATCATTCTTGCTGATAAGACCCACCACGGTCGTGTCATCAGCGAACTTGATGATATGATTAGAGCTGTGCATTGCTGCACAGTCATGAGTCAGCAAAGTGAACAACAGTGGACTGAGCACACAGCCCTGAGGAGCTCCAGTGCTCAGTGTGGTGGTGCTGGAGATGCTGTTCCCAATCCGGACTGACTGAGGTCTTCCAGCCAGGAAATCCAGGATCCAATTGCCGAGGGAGGTGTTGATGCCTAGCAGACTCAGCTTCTCGATCAGGTGCTGAGGAATGATCATATTGAATGCTGAACTGAAGTCAATAAACAGCATTCATAGGTAAGTGTCTTTATTGTCCAGGTGTGTGAGGGCCAGATGGAGGGTTGTGCTGATGGCATCGTCTGTGCAGCGATTTGGACGATACGCAAACTGCATGGGGTCAAGTGAAGGTGGCAGCAGGTTCTTAATGCACCTCATGACGAGCCTCTCGAAGCACTTCATGATGATGGGTGTGAGTGCAACAGGATGGTAGTCATTGAGACAGGACACTGGAGACTTCTACGGCACGGGGACGATGGTGGTTGACTTTAGGCACGTTGGGACGACAACGCTGCTCAGGGAGATGTTGAAGATGTCTGTGAAGACATCTGCTAGCTGTTCGGCACAGAACTAGTTTAAAGCGTCTCACAAGTGTTCACAAGTGCACAAGGAATCAACATCCCAGAGATGTGATCTGAGTAGCCGACGTGGGGGCGAGGCTGCGCATGATACGAGCCCGGAATGTTTGTGTTCGCCTCTCTCGTAGCAAAGTCCACATGTTGATGGAATTTAGGGAGCACTGTTCTGAGATTTGCATGATCTCCGGTGATGATAAACAGTCCGTCGGGGTGAACATTCTGCACCTCGCTAATAGCTCCGTACAGCTCACACAGAGCCTCCTTAGCATTAGCGCTTGGTGGAATGTACACTCCAATAATGAAAGCAGTAGTGAATTCTCGGGTTAAATAAAAAGGTCTGCTTCTAACAGTCACAAACTCCACTAGCGATGAACTGTAACTAGAGACAAGCACAGAGTCCTTACACCATTCTGTGTTGATGTAAACACACACACCACCACCACGAGTCTTACCGCACAGAGCTGCATTCCTGTCGGCACGAAACACGGTTAGCCCGGCTATCTGAATGGCGGCGTCCGGAACTGAGCCACGTCTCTGTAAAAACAAAGACGCAGCAGTCTCTGTACTCATGCCGTGCAGTTCGCTGGAGTCAGATGTAGTCCAGTTTATTATCCAGGGAGCAGACATTTGACAGAAGTATGGATGGAAGTGCTGGCCTGCTAGGGTTTGTTTTTAGCCTAGCATGGACACCCGCCCTATTTCCGCACTTCCGCTTTCTCACACACCGCTTCCATCGACTCTTCTCCCGGCCACCGGCATCAGGCAACGCTGAGGGCTTGGGGCCTGGTCTCCGCAGCAAGCCGAGATCACGAAGCTTTCTCCGTAGATTGTGCACGATTCCCATAATCTAGTAGTGTCTGGCGGTCGTACACATGAACACCGTTGTATCTGGAGTCCATATGCTGTGAAAGTCGGGCTAAAACGGGACAATAGCACCATTTTTGGTCTGGAGTGGCCACTGCCTGCTACTGCCGTGCCGCCATTGTGAATTTTGCTGTTAAGCACCTTGTTAGAGAACAGCAAGTTATGCAAAAAGTACTGAAACACTGAACAGTTGTACATGTGCAATCAAAAGTGTAGAGAAGGTCAAATTAAGTTCACCTATAAAGGTTATAGGGCATTTTAGGTGCATCCTATCAAGTCTGCCTGAACTTTTCATGCATTTGTAAATGTTAAAATCTGAAAGGTCCTTGATACATTGTGTTGTGCATTTTGTGTCACTTTGTTTTTCTTGCTTATGTAGATGACAATTTTTGCCTGTCAAAGGGTGGGTAAACCCTGGTACTTTCAGTATTTTCATGTAAACTACATTTACTCATAATCTATACAAGATCTTTCCAGAGGCTGTGTTAAGACTTTTTGATTTTTTTCTGCTTATTCCACTAAAATGACCTAAAACATTTAAACTTTTACTTCTTAACTTTCATACTAGCTTTTCTATGGCTAAGGTGTATATTATACTGGACAGAGAACAGCCTTGCCTAATACCCATACATGCTTTATAAGTTGCATTTAAACCACCATTACATTTCTGTACACTCTCAATGACATGCAAATCCTTGATGATGTCTATGAAATTTGAGTTGAACCTTTCTAACACTCTAACATCCTCCACAAGTATTTGTTTTCAACCTTATCCAAGGCCTTTTTCTGGTCTATTAATTCAAGATGTGTTCAAGCCCAGTAACCTGGAGGCATCCAAAATATTCTAAATTATATATATGTTGATGAAGATTGACCAGCCAGGCACACAGCAAGTCTGGACAAAGTGAATTACTTGCTCAATCATATTCCCTAGTCTTGTTGCTAATTGTTTTCAGATTATCTTACTACATATAACTGCAATGATCCCACAGACATGGAGGGTGTAGAATCCATTAGCAAAGTTTACTAAATCCACAAAAGCAAACTGTCAGGTCGGTTGGACATTTCCCTGCCAGAACATTAGAGGGTGGTCTGACAGGGTTTCTTTATGTTTCATGTGCTTTTGTTTATGTTGTGCCTCTGCACACCTGTTTCTTATATTTCTATGATTACCTTCCCTATTTATACGGGTTATGTTGCGTTTGTTTTTCTCGTTGTTATTGTGTGCCTCTTCTGTTTTCAGGATTCTGTTTTGTGTTGAGTTTTTTCCCCCCAAGTGTTTTCCGTGTATGTGTCTGTTAATTTTAAGAAATAAAATAAATTATCCCAACTGGTTGCTATCCCTGCACTTTGGGTCTGATCCTCCCCTGTGGAGGCACATCGTTACATGAGACAAACAATTCAAAATGACAGGCAGAAACAGAATGATAGAGCAAGCAGTGTGTGATGTGGTGGCAGGATTAGAATCCATTTGCTGGGGTGAGCTGGTTTGAGGAGGGATGCAGGGAACGTGGGGGAGATGTGGTATGTGGGTGGTAAATGGAGGCAGTACAAAACTGGTTTTACTAGGCATATGATTTTAAACAGTGCTATTAACCTTGGGCTCAGTTTTTTCAGGGTAACTTTAACTGACGATTCTTGGTGGAGAGCCATACGAGACTATCCGGTCGGTATTGCGGGTGGGAGCAGCAGTGGTGATTTGCTTGTGTCATGACTGCCCTTTAAAGGCATACGTGGGCCTTTCCATACCTCCCTGCTGTGCCTGAACTTTTCATCTGCCTATGTACATCTGATCTATGTAAACTGTTCCCATATGACACAGTGTCTTCTGGTATTCCATAGACCCAAAATACATTATTGAAGAGCTCTTTAGCTACTTCCATGGCTGTGGGGAGGCCTTTGAGGGATATCAGCTTGCATGACTTCAAGAATCAGTCAACTGCTCCCAAAATGGTGGCATAGTCCTGGGAGGTGGGGAGGTCAGTGCTGTAGTCCACCACAGAGTGTTGCTCTGGAATGGATAATGGTTTGAGGAGATCTGCCGGCAGTTGACGGGGGTTCTGGATTGAGCGCAGTCTGGGCATGCTTGCATGATTCCCTGACATCCGCCGAGACTGTGGGCCACCAGAATGCTATCTGTACCAGGCTGTTGGTCCTGTTTATGCCCAGGTTTCTGGAACTGGGGGACAGGTGTACCCATTGAATAGTCCATTTCCTTAGATTTCTTGGCATGTAAAGATAAGAGGATTGGCATTCTGGGAATTCCATGGGCTTGTTGAATCTCCTCCATGAGATCCCATCATATGGAGGCAATGATTATGGGTCCTGGTTGCTGGCTTTTACTGATAGGGTCATAAATAATAATGACCCTAAATATAAATAGAATTATAAATAAAATAAAGTATAAAGTAAATCTGTAGGATATTCCATAATGTATGTTTATGTACTTCAGTCCTGCAATGTGCAAATGTTCAAAGTGGTTGGTTTGGTGTGTTCCAACACGTGTGAAGGAAACATAAGTCCAATCAGTTGAGTCCTATATGGAGTTCTGGTTGAGAGTCGATATAAACTGTGGGAAGAAGCTTCTCCTCAGTCTCTCTGTGTTTGCCTTCAGAGAGTGGAAGCGCTTTCCTACCCTTAAAAGAGAGAACAGTCCATTGTTGGGGTGGCTGAGGTCTTTCATGATCTTCCGGGCCTTGGTCAAGCACTGCTTGTTGTAGATTGAGTGCAGGTCAGGGAGCTTGGTATGGATGATGTGCTCAGCTGATTGCACCACCCTCTGAAGTGCTCATCTGTCCTGCATGGTGCTGTTCCTGAACCAGGTTGCAATGTTTCCCATCAAGATCCTCTCTGTGGTGCAGGAGAAAAAGGTCCTAAGCAACTTAGAGGGCAGTCTAAAGTCTCTCAAGTGTCTGAGGTGGTAGAGATGCTGCCAGGCCTTTTTCACCAAGGTGTTGATGTGACAAGACCATGACAGGTCCTGCGTGATGTGAACAGCGAGGTATCTGAAGCAGTCCACTTTCTCCACTGGACTCTTGTTGATCACAGGGGTCTGGTAGTTCCTCTTCTGCTTTGTGCTGAAGTCCACTATCAGCTCCTTTGTCTTGCTGAGGAGGTTGTTCCTCTGGCACCAGTTCTCCAGATTCCTAATCTCCTTCAGGTAGGCTGTCTCATTGTTGTCAGAGATCAGTCCAACCACAACAGTATCGTCAGCAAACTTGATGATGGTGGTGGAGTTGGTAGTGGCCACACAGTCATACATGTACAATGAGTACAGCAGGGGACTCAGAACACAACTCTGGGGGGCTCCAGTGAATTTAACTATGAACACAGGTTCTAGCTAGTCAGTGCAGGCTTTGAGGACTTGACCTGAGATTCCATCTGGACCTGCTGATTTCCTGGTGTTCACTCTCCTGAAGGCTGTCCTCACGTCATGCTTGGAGATGATGAATGCATTTCTGGTGTTGGCATTCTCTTCCTGTCTGCAGCCATTAGCATTTGCATCATTAGCTGCAGCTTCGAAGTGAGCATAGAAGGTGTTCAGCTTGTCTGCCAGAGACCCGCCCACATTAGTCATAATGGATGTTGGTGCTTTATAGTCCGTTATTGTCCTTAGTCCCTGCCACAGGCTCCTAGAGTCCCATTGCGCTGCTTTGCCTCCTTCACTGCTTTCGGAATGTTGTATGATACAGTCTTGTATGAGTCCATGTCACCTGACACAAGTCCTTCATAGTAGGCAGCAGCGTGAGATCTCAGAGCATCGCGATTGATCTCATTAGAGCTGTGCCAGAACATGTCCCAGTCTGTGTCATCCAGGGGGGTCTTGTAGAGCGGCCACCGATTGGACCATCCAGCATGTGGCCTCCCTCTGAGCCGGAACTTCCTGCTTGAGCCTTTGTTTATATTTTGCCATGAGGAAGATGGCAGCATGGTCGGATTTCCCAAATAGGGGGTAAGATTGTGCCTTGTAGCCATCTTTGACTGCTGTGTAACAGTGGTCCATTGTCCTTTCACCCCTGGTGGGGCAGGTGATGTGCTGATAAAAGTTCGGCGCTGCATGTTTGAGGTTGGCGCTGTTAAATTCCCCCGCCACAATAAGTGCAGCATCCCAGTGTTGTGTCTGGTGCTGTGTAAGTGCCTCATGCAGCTCGCATAAGGCAGTGTCCGTGTCTGCTTAAGGTGGAATATAAACAGCACTGACTATGACCGAGAAACTCCCGAGGAAGGTAAAAATGACAACATTTGATAGACAATAGTTCCAGGTTGAGTGTGCAGGAGCGTATGAGAGGAACAATGCTCGCGCTGTTGCACCAGCTACTGTTCACCAATAAAAACACACCGACTCCCCTTGACTTCCCCGAATCAATTGTTCTGTCCATGCAGTGAACCGAGAAGAACTCAGTCGGCATGTTGGTGTGCTCTGGCACCGCTGGGTTGAGCCATGTCTCGGTGAAGCAGAGGAGATTGCAGTCCCAAATGTCTCTCTGGAGCTTTACCCTGGTGCTGAGGTCACCTGGGCTTGTTTTCCAACGACTGGATGTTGGCGAGCAGGATGCTAGGCAGAGGTGTGCAGTGTACAGGGCTCTCAGCCTGTTCCTGATGCCGGCTCATTTTCCCTGGGGCAGCCGGGTCGGGTCCCGTCCCTTATTCTCCCTCAGGATCTCACTCAGCCAGCTTGGATCTGGGGTTAAAAACGTCAAATTGTGTGTACATTGTATACCAATAGAAATAAGAGTATCTCTATCATGCATAATGTACTCCATTGTGAAGAATTTCCTGGTTTTAATTTACTGGAAGTTAACTTAAAAAACAAAAACAAAGATAAAGAGGTTGGAGCCGTTGTGACGGCAGCCAATCTCACCAGTGCCATCTGGATCCGTATATGGTTATATGCGCTCCTTAGATCCAATTTTGTTAATACATGTGCCTCCCTGTGTTGTTTGAGAGCAGGTGGGACCAGGGGCAGTGGGTATGGGTAATTTATTGTTATAGTAGTTGATACAAGGTCACAGGCCACCATGATTTTTTGAATAAAAAAGAATCTTGCTGTGGCTGGTGATGTGGAGGGTCATATGATACTGGCCAAAAGAGTTTCATCAATGTATTCTTCCATGGTTTGAGTTTCAGGGAGAGAGAGAGGGCAGATCCTGCTTTTGGGGGTTGTGGTGTTGGGGAGGCTTTCAGTGGCGTAGTCCCATAGCTGCTCCTGGTGAGTGACCATGGCTTACAGCTGCAAAGTATTCTGTGACAGGATTAGAATCCATTTGTGGATATTTAATAGTAAATCCAAAGTACACAGGCAAATTATCCAATACAGCAGATAGTAGTCTGGAACAACAGGCACACAATCATAAATATGGGAGAGCCAGTCAGCATAGCAAACAAATCCTGATCACAATGTCCAAACCTGGCAATGGTTAAGCACAGAAAGCAAATGACAATAATTGTCTCAAAATTGCAGGAAGATCTAACAATACTTGCTGTTTTATTGGCATGAGTGTTGCTTATAAAGTCTATGAACCTGGAAGTGACCGAGAGGGTCAAGTGGCTCAATATTTAGGCGATGGTTCTCTCTGGCGGTTTGGTAAGAGTGGTGGAGATGGTGACACTACACAGAGTTGAAAAATCAGGAAAATATTCAGCATTGCAGATAATCCAAAATTGAGAAAAAACTATAAACAGAATGCAAAGTTCATATACAATGAGGCAATGACAATGGACAAACAAACGGAAATAGGAACTGAGCGAACCAGAATTGATCAAAATTCTGGAGACAGCTCCCTCTGAGTGAGTCACAGGTAGAGCTGTTACAACCACAGACTCTAGCTCACCTCTGTCACATGCAGTGACAACATTGCACTTGCATCACAATTCCAGCCCAGAGTTTTGAGCTCGCCTCAATATTCTCATTGCAGAAGTGCTTAAACACCTATTCTCTATCTTCCTTTTGCTACCTGTATATATAGCCTCACTTACTTTCACTCCTTGCTGGATTATTGTGTACCTTTTGTGCCTGGATTTCTCATGATTTCAATTCAGTGTTTTACTGTTCTCAACTCCGCTCTCAATTCATGCTCTCATCTCCCCCATTGGATTTTCTCTCTGTGGGTTATCGGCTTTGACCTGGTTTGGATTTTTAGTTTCGTTTCTCTTTCCAGAAATGAAAGAGATCCATGCCTCATGATCTATGCCTCATGCCTATAATCTTAACTTTGTTATGTTTCTTTTACTCCCCACGAGTCTTTGAGTTTTCTCGGCAGTCGGCTCTCTCAGCTTATGCCACCAAGTCACGTTTCCACTGATTATATACATTTTCTTCAAGACTTTTTGCAGATTTTTTACTTTTGTGGATCTGTGTTTTGTGAAGTCATTCTATTGTGGATTTTTACTTGTCGATTTATATTTTGTGGATTTTTTCTTCCTGTGATTTATATTTTTGTAGAATTATTGTCACCTCTGTTCACGAACATTAGATATAAGATCACTACTTTTCTGTTGCTTTGCCTCAGTAACCCTCATCTGCTTCCTCTCTCTGCATTTGGTTCCACTCAGCCACATAGCCCCCGTGACAACCTCCTTATCAATCTTGTCTCAAAAATGCAATGTAATGATATACTGGGGACCCGCATATTCCAGATGGCCAGAAACACAGCAATTATAATAGTTTGCACAATCACAATGAGAATACAGGAGACCAAGGAACACTTTTTATCCTTTCCTTATTTAGCTCACTCAAGCAGTTTAGGGAAAAAAGTATAATCACAAACAGAAAGTTAATGGTTATATTGATATGACAATTTACATAAATAGTAGAACACACTGGTTAATTAATCATCCTCTTTTTCTCACTGTCAGGAGCTGGGTCAGTGTTTCATTATAGCATGTTTTTGTTTACCTGAGTTGTTCCCCTGTGTGTTGTCACACCTTTCCTATTGTTCTGCTTTCTAGCCTTGTCACCTGTTTCCTATTTATCGTGATGTTCTGGCTTATATATACCTGCTGTCACAAGGCAGTCTGGGCCTGAACACCAGAGGGAGCCATCGCCCGAATATTAACCGTTTCTGCCCACTTCCGGTCCAGAGGCGTATTTAAGCAGAGCACTATCTCAGCCCCGTTGCGAAGCATTGTTTCCTTTGGCGTTACTTGCCAAGCCTTGATAAAGCCATTGTCTAGTTTTCCTTGTGCATGACCCTGCCTTAGCATTGGACTACGATTTTCGGATTTGTTTTGGTTTTGATCTCAGTGTTGCTTTCTGGTTTTGACCCATATTCTTCGTGACCTCGACTAAGATTTTGCCTTCTGTCCTTATAATAATCTGCATATGGATTCTAACACTCCTACGTCTGACAAGATGTTACAGAATGCTTCGCCAGAAATGAGTCCAGCAGATATGCAAGCGGCATTATGGCGACAGCGAGTCCTCATCCAAGCTTATCAGGCAGAGGTAGACGCACTGAAAGCCGCAAACCAACAGCTCCAGCAACAGCCACTGGATCAAGCGGCAGCTGCGGCACCAGCGCACAACGTACATAGCGAACTTCCTCGTTTTGTTCTGCCGGAGAAGTTCGACGGATCCGCCGATCGCTGCCGGGGTTTCCTTCGTCAATGCAATAACTACTTCTCTCACCAACCTGAGGCATACGGCAACGAGAGAACCAGGTGTGCATTCATATTATCCCTGCTAACCGGCAGAGTGCTAGATTGGGCAGCAGCGGTTTGGGACTCCGACCCTCAAGTCAAATCGTCCGCGGATTACTTCGCTAACTTGATCAAGGAGGTATTCGAATACCCGGCTGGAGGCAAGGATGTTTCCGTACAGCTGCTGGAATTGCGCCAGGGGGTGGACACAGCCGCGGATTATGCCATAAAATTCCGCATGTTGGCAGCTCAGTCGGGATGGAATGCGACAGCTCTCATGGCTGTTTTCCGCGAGGGATTCAACCCGGAATTACAAGCTGAAATGGCATGCCGTGACACCAACGTTACGCTGTCACAATACATTTCCACAGCCATCCGTCTGGATAACCTGTGCAGCCAACATCGACATCCAGCCACCACCTCACGTTCCATGCCATGTCGTATGATGGAGGTTCAACACTACTCAGAGGATTTTTCTGAACCCATGCAACTGGGAAGGGCTCGGGTTACAGCGGAGGAGCGTGAACGGCGCATCAGGCTCAACCTTTGCTTCTACTGCGGGAAACCAGGTCACAGAGTGCTCCGATGTCCTGAAAAACCATCTACGACACAGGTAGAGACCATAGAACGTTTATCCAAAGTTTCTCTTCTGGCGTACCTGTTCCTTGCTCATTCTCAGTTTTTTGTCACAGCATTAATTGATTCGGGCTCGGCGGTCAACCTCATGGACGAGACTCTGGTGCACGATCTCCACATCCCCATGGTCCCATGCATACCTCTGCTCATAGTAACCGCCATCAATGATCAGCCCATCGGAGGAGGTCTCATTTCTCACCAAACACAGCCCATTGACCTCCAACTCGGATTATTCCATCATGAACGATTATCGTTCTTTGTCATCTCTTCCCCGTCCAACCCCATAGTGCTGGGCCTTCCATGGCTGCAACTTCACGACCCAGACATATCCTGGAAGGACGGTGACATCCGAAGGTGGGCTCCTTTCTGCATAAAGAACTGTTTTCAGAATCATACTCCTCGTCCATGCCTCGCTACGTCCATAGAAAGCCCAGGTTCGTCCAGTCTAGTTTCACTCCTTCCTGAATATTATGACCTACGGGAGGTTTTCAGTAAGGAAAAGGCGACCAGGCTCCCACCGCACAGACCATGGGATTGCACCATAGAACTCCTCCCCAACACCGTACCACCCAAGAATAGAGTTTACCCTCTCTCCATCCCGGAAAAAAAGGCTATGGAAGACTACATCGAAGAGGCCCTCGCTGCAGGATATATCCGGCCCTCTACATCTCCGGCTGAGGCCGGTTTCTTCTTTGTGGAAAAGAAGGATGGAGGGCTCCGGCCATGCATTGACTATCGCGGTTTGAACGCTATCACAGTGCCATACCCCTATCCTCTCCCTTTAGTTCCAGCCGCCCTCGAACAGCTACAAGGAGCTAAAGTGTTCACTAAGCTCGATCTGCGCAGTGCCTACAATCTGATCAGGATAAGGGAGGGAGATGAATGGAAGACTGCTTTTCACACCACGAATGGACACTATGAGTATTTAATCATGCCGTATGGACTCACCAACGCCCCCGCAGTGTTTCAGTCCATGATAAATGAAGTATTCAGAGACATGCTCCACAGTCATGTAATAGCTTACATTGACGACATTCTGATTTATTCATCTGACTTTGAGCAACATATTTCCCACGTTCGAGCCGTCCTCCACCGCCTTGCAGCCCACAACCTCTTCGTAAAGTTGGAAAAGTGTGAGTTCCACTGCTCCTCCATTACGTTTCTGGGTTACGTGATTTCTCAAAAGGGAGTGGAGATGGACCAGTCCAAGGTATCAGCGATCACGTCCTGGCCGGAGCCCACCAGTGTTAAAGGCCTACAGCGATTCCTGGGGTTTGCAAACTTTTATCGCCGTTTCATTCGGAACTATAGCACCATAGCCAGTCCTTTAACCTCATTATTAAAGGGAAAACCACAGAAACTAAGGTGGACTGATCAAGCCAGAACAGCCTTCAATAAGCTCAAGCAAAGCTTCTCCTCTGCCCCCATACTCCGGCACCAACGACCGGATTTACCTTTTACAGTGGAGGTGGACGCCTCGAACAGCGGTGTAGGGGTGGTGCTCTCTCAACACCAGCCAGAGTCTGGCAAACTACACCCGTGCGCCTTCTTCTCCTGTAAACTAACACTGGCAGAGTTGAATTATGACGTGGGCAACAAGGAACTTCTGGCCACGAAGGCTGCTCTGGAAGAGTGGAGACATTGGTTGGAGGGGGCAACTCACCCGTTTCTTATTCTCACCGATCACCGTAACCTTGCGTATCTTCGTGAAGCAAAATGCCTTAACTCACGCCAAGCCAGGTGGGCATTGTTTTTCTCATGTTTCAAGTTCACTGTCAACTATCATCCCGGGTCCAAGAATGGGAAAGCTGATGCACTCTCCAGAATTCATGAGGTCATCGAGTCACCCTCACACCCAGACACCATCCTCCCACCATCTGTTCTGGTAGCCCCCATTCGTTGGGACATCATGAGAGAAATCGAACAGGCCTACACCTCAGAGGCACCACTCCCAAATTGTCCACCCTCCAAGCGTTATGTGCCCACTGCGCTCCGTCCTAGACTGATTAGGTGGACCCACAAAAGCCCCAGCACAGGCCACCCAGGCATACATCGTACGACCCAGTTACTGCGCCAGACCTTTTGGTGGCCTTCTCTAAACCAGGATGTGGAGAGGTTTGTACGCTTATGCTCAGTCTGCGCCCAGTCTCGGACTGACCGCCATTTGCCTGAAGGCTTGTTGGAACCACTACCCATCCCACACCATCCCTGGTCTCACATCTCCATAGACTTTCTCACTGACCTCCCCGATTCACAAGGCTTCACGACGATCATGGTCGTCATTGTCCGGTTCTCCAAGGCTTGTAAATTAGTCCCCATGAAAGGCTTACCCACGTCTATGGAAACCGCCTTGGCCATCTTTCACAACGTGTTCCGGAATTTTGGTCTTCCTGAGGACATAGTGTCGGACCGAGGCACACAGTTTACCTCCAGAGTCTGGCAGGAGTTTTGTAAACAGTTGAGGATCAAAGTCAGTCTGAGCTCAGGATATCATCCCCAATCCGATGGTCAAGCCGAACGTCTGAATCAAGAGCTGGGAAGGTTCCTGAGGGTATACTGCAGCAAGGAACAGCACAGATGGAGTGAGTTCCTCCTGTGGGCCGAATATGCTCAGAACTCCTTAACCCATTCCTCTACGGGGCTGACGCCGTTCCAATGTGTATTTGGCTATCAGCCACCGTTGTTCCTGTGGTCCGAAGAGCCCTCCGACGTCCCCGCGGTAGACGAGTGGTCCATGTGAAGCCAAGAGACCTGGGAACGAGCCCATGTCCGCCTTCAAAGGGCAATACGTCAACAGGTAATTCAGGCCAATCACCGACGTCAGCCTCACCCAACCTACCAGGTGGGTCAAAAGGTTTGGCTATCCACACGCAACCTGAAACTCAAACTGCCCTGCCGTAAGCTCAGCCCCAAATTCATCGGCCCCTTCAAAATTGTTCGCCAGATTAATCCTGTCTCGTATCACCTAGAGCTGCCCGCCTCTTATCGCCTCTCACCCACATTTCATGTGTCTCTGCTCAAGCCCTATCATGAACCACAAACTGCAGGCCCCACTGCCCATGAGCCACCCCCTCCCCTGGACATTGACGGCGCCCTCGCCTATCGGGTTCACACCATTCTTAACTCGTGTCGCCAGGGCAGCCGCCTCCAATACTTGGTGGACTGGGAGGGGTATGGCCCGGAAGAGCGCTGCTGGGTCAATGCGCAAGACATCCTGGACCCTGCACTCATAGAGGAGTTTCACCAGAACTTTCCCCACAGACCCGCTCCTCGCCCGAGGGGGCGCCCTCGACCTCGAACACCTGGAGGTGTTCCTAGACGGGGGGGTTCTGTCACAAGGCAGTCTGGGCCTGAACACCAGAGGGAGCCATTGCCTGAATATTAATCGTTTCTGCCCACTTCCGGTCCAGAGGCGTATTTAAGCAGCACGCTATCTCAGCCCTGTTGCGAAGCATTGTTTTCTTTTGCGTTACTTGCCAAGCCTTGATAAAGCCATCGTCTAGTTTTCCTTGTGCATGACCCTGCCCATTTAGCATTGGACTACGATTTTCGGATTTGTGTTTTGGTTTTGATCTCAGTGTTGCTTTCTGGTATTGACCCATATTCTTCATGACCTCGACTAAGATTTTGCCTTCTGTCCTTATAATAATCTGCATATGGATTCTAACACTCCTACATCTGACGAGACGTTACACCTGCCTTGTTGTACCTGTCTTTTTCGGTGATTGTATTGTGTTAGATAAGGTGCAAAACCATTGTGTATCCAGGTATCCATTCAAGAGTTATGTTTTCGTTACTTATGCTTCATTTGTTTTGTATCTTGTTCAAGTCTTGTTATAGTGTTAGTTTTGTTTTAAGGTAAAAAAGCAGTTCTGATTCTCTGTATGGCAGTTGATCGAGACTACCACAGAGATTTGGATTTGATCCTTGCTCTAGGCAACAACCGCTACATCCACATCTCTTTCTCTCTCTCTCTCTCTCTCTCTCTCTCTCTGTCTCTCTCTTTCTAATTATACCCTTCATCCAAACCTTGCAATGATGGCCACAGTAGCCAGAGATATACAAAATTGCAAGTCAGATACTTTTTTTTCTTTTTTCAGCACCCTTTCTTTATTATAGGTACCTGCAATTCACTCTGAGGCTGGGCAGCCGTAGTACCCTTAGTTCCTGTCCTGCCCCAGATCAGCCTGGGGAGGGATTGCTGCTCCATTATTCATCTGATAATGGCATTACCTGGAGCCTGCTACAGCATTACTCCTATGAAGGCTTTCATGAACCCAGGTAACCAAATCTTTCCTACTACAATATTGTATTTTAGCTTTTACTTTTAGTTACAGTTCATAATTTCAGTGGAACAAGTCTGTTTATGACAGCTTATTCTCTGTGTAATTTGTGTAAAAATGGCTGAATTAATTGCTAGCTGCACAGAAACTTTTATAATGCACTAATTGATAGCACCTTATCTCTGTTAGGATTGTGTCAGTTGAGCTCCCATCTGGGGCACAGAAATTTGGTGTACAGTTCCGCTGGTGGCAGCCACATCATTCGGGAAGTGGACAGGATGTTTGGGCACTGGATGAGATCAGTATGACATCTGTGCTCTTTAATACTATTAGTCTGGACTTCAGCAATGTGTTGGATGTCACCCAAAGTCTGGGTTTCTACCTGGGACGTGTACAGCCCTACTGCCAGCAAGATTGGACACTTTGGTACAAGAGCAAATGCACACACATGCACACACACACAAAATCTTTACTTTTATATTGACCTCATTATCCAGAACGATGGACAAAAGTGAATGAATACGTCAGTCCTGGTTCACTAGGATATCATAAGTCTTAAACTCTGTTGGGAAGTAATATAGAACAGAGATAAAATATCTATCTATCTATCTATCTATCTATCTATCTATCTATCTATCTATCTATCTATAAATATATGCAGCTAGTGGTGGGAGCACAGCAATAAGGTGGTGTTCAAGAACTTTAGAAGGTTGAAAGCTGCAGCTGAATTTGCATTCATTTGCAGAGGTGAGAAGATCAGTGTCAAATTAGCGAGAGTATGCATGAGTAAAAGAACAGTTGATTATCCATGGTTACCTAAAAGTAACCCCAAAGGTGTGAGCAGTGGCTGAAATGGAGATCGGCAAGTTGTCCAATGAATCACCTGGGATGAACAACAGTTTAGTTTTGCTGGAATTGAGTTTTATCTGATGATCTGTCATCCATGATTATTTGTCAGACATACTGAAATCTGAACAGTAGATAAGTTGAGTATCATCAGCATAGCAGTGGTAAGAGAACCCTTATGAGGATATAACTTCACCAAAAGAATGAGTATAGAGAGAGAGAAAAGATGAGGACCAAGTACTGAGCCTTGTAGGACACCAGTGGAGAGTCTGAGCATATGTAAATGTTACCTGATATAAACAACCTTCAAGGTAGAAAGCAAACAATTGCCATGCTGCTCCATGAATTCCAAGACTCTTAAGGGTGGACAAGAGGCTTTTTTGAAATTGAGGAGAATGAGGACAGATGGCAGCTAGGTGATATAGCAGCATGTAGTTGATCAGTGACAGTGAAAAGAGCAGTCTCTGTGGAATCTACCACTTTGAAACCAGAGTGGTTGGAATCTTGGTGGTTGTTCTGTGAGAAGTAGAGAGACAGTTAATTACAAACAGTGCATTCAGAGGTTTTAGAAAGAAAAGATAAGATAATGAATAAAAGAGAAATCATACTGATCAAAAGTTGCTAAAATCTGAGGGATCTAGAGCACATTTCTTCAAGATGGGGATAACCCTTGCTCTTAGGAAAGTAGTTAATATATGGTGATTGTTGATTGATGATTGTAGTGATGAATGATAGGTGGTTTTGTGACATGGTCTGGAACCTTGTGGAAGGGATTGGATCCAGTGGGCAGGTAGTAGGAGTGCAGGACAAAATGACTTGCAGGATCTCTTGTGTTGCTAGGGTTGAAAAACATGACTGTAAAGGGATAGTAGGGAAATCCTGTGTATGTATTATAAAGGACGTCAATGTAGAAGTAAAGATCTGGCAGATGTTCTCAAACTTCTCATTGTAAAAGGAGGTGAAGTCTTCAGCAATCAGGGAGGATGAAGCAGGTGGAGCTGAGAGTGGTTGAGTAGTAAAAAGATGTTGTGCCACTTATAAGGATCTTGTGTAGACGCTTCCAGTTTTTTATTGGATAAGGCATTGTTAGCATAAGTCATGTAGAAGGAGAAACTGGACAGGAAGAACATGGAAAAAGGTGATATCTCAAGTAGTATTTGCTTGCACTTTCTCTCTGCTGATCTTAATTCTCTACTATTGCTGCACAACAAATCTGAATGCTAAGGAGCAGGACAAGAAGTCATCCTTGGTTTAGTAGACGGAAGGCAGAGGAGGTCCATGGTTGAAGAACAAGATGAGAGAAAGTCACTGTGTCCAAGGGTGGTAGAATGAAAGGGTACAGAATGGAGGTTTCAGTGGGTTAGAGAGAAATGTTGGAAGTTGGTTTTAGTCAGGTGATGGCAAAGGATACCAGATGATGATAAGAAGTGTGAAGTGTGATGGAAGTCATGTCTGTAGCTGGGGGACAATGAGTGAAGACCATGTCCAGTACATTTAATCTCTTGTGCATGGAAAGGCAGCTGTTGAATGTTAAGGAGAAGGAATTGAGAAGAACCAGAAGGCTTTATACTTTGTTCACTATACCTGTTTCAGATGAGGAACAGCAAAACTCTAAGTAACTCACCTTACTACTAAGGTGAGATTGTGGAAGACAGTTTCATCTCACAGGTCATACACCAGGACAAGTCTGAGCACAGCAACAAAACACAAGGTAGTTGTATTGTATCAGCAAGGTCTCTCCTAGGCAAAGATTTCAAAGCAGACTCAGGTTTCAAGATGTGCTGTTCATGCTATTTTGAAGAAGCACAAAGACACAGGTAATGATGAGGAATGTAGACACAGTGATGGGCCAAGGAAACTTAATGCAGCAGATTAAAGTCACATCATGCTTACTTCCCTTCAACACCAGAAGATGTCCAGTAGTGTCATCAGCAAAGAACTGGCGGAAACCTATGGGACCCAGGTACACCCATCTACTGTCTGGAGAAGTCTGGCCAGAAGTGGTCTTCATGGAAGAATTGCCACCAAAAAGCCATACCTCCAACATGGAAACAAGGCTACACAACTCAAGAATGCACAAAAGCATAGAAAGTGTGGTGCAGAAAAATGGCAGCAGCAGCTCTGGATTGATGATTCAAAATTTTTAATATTTGGGTGTAGCAGGAGGCAGGTTGTTTGCTGAAGGGCTGGAGAACTGTACAATAATGAATGTCTGCCAGCAATAGTGAAGCATGAAGTTCCTTGAAGGTTTGGGGCTGCATTTCTGCAAATATAATTGGAGATTTGGTCAGAATTAATGATGAGAGATAAAGGCAGATACTTATCTATGATGCAATACCATCAGGGAGGCATCTGATTGGTCCCAAATTTATTCTGCAGCAGAACAATGAACCAAAATATACAGCAATTGTCAGTAAAAATTTAGTGTAGAGAAGCTAAGGAGCTAACATAGCGTAAAGAAGAACAAGGAGTGCTGGAAGTGATGGTTTAGCCCCCACAGAGTCCTCATCTCAACAACAATGAGTCTGTCTGGGATTACATAAAGAGACAAATGGATTTGAGGCAGCCTACATCCAAAGAATATCTGTGATTAGTTCTCCAAAATGGAACAACCTACCTGCCAAATTCTTTCTAAAAGTGTGCAAGTGTACCGAGAAGAACTGATGCTGTTTTGCAGGCAAATGGTGGTCACACCAAATATTGGTTTGATTTGGATTTCTTATCTGTTTATTT
Organism: Hemibagrus wyckioides; assembly: GCF_019097595.1. NCBI lineage: Eukaryota > Metazoa > Chordata > Actinopteri > Siluriformes > Bagridae > Hemibagrus > Hemibagrus wyckioides. The sequence goes on from NC_080713.1 coordinate 13,547,634, forward strand.
ACTTTCAATTTGTTAACTGATAAAAAATAAACTATTAACACTATTTTTGAAAGTACTGTACAACATTATGAAATACATAATGCTTATATGATAAACAGTTATGATAACATGCTCATTCCTGCACAGTTTCTCTGGGGAAACTACCCTTGGCTCCAGTATTCGCTATGTGGAGACTCAATCCATGCAGATCGGCGCCTCCTATACATTACAGTTCTCCCTGATAATGGGCTGTGGTCGTGAGCCTTCCCCTCATATTGACACACAGGTTCTACTGGAGTTCTCTACAAATCATGGTTTGACCTGGCACCTAGTAAGAGAGGTAAGAAATATGGTCTTTAACCAAAACTCACACACAAAGAGCAAAAAATATTTACATAATTTATCAAAATTTAAGCAAAATTTGTTTATATAACATTATTAGAAGAAACATAAACAGTATATATCTCTGTTGCTGTGAAGACCAAAAATGAGTTTGTTTTATCAGCTTTAATCAGAAATCACATAATTCATTGAATGGATGTTGAACATAGAAGTGTGACTAAATAATCCAGAAATGTTCACCCTTCGATGGGATAAGCAGTTCATAGCCCAACAGTAGCCTGGATACACTGTAAAACTGGGCTGTATGGAAGACTAGTGAGAAGTAAGCCATTGTTCAAACATATTCATCAGCAGGAATTGGTAAACTGTGCATAATGGGGTCAAACATGGCAATCTTAACAAAGAGGGCAACCTCTGCTCTGTGAACAATTTCTTTGAATTTATTACCAGATTTAGATTATTTCCTTAGTCTAGATTCTTTAGAATTACCCTCCTTACGTAGTGACCTCACTGACCTTTGGTATATGCTCTGGTGTATGGTCAGGTTCAATGTCCTTTCAACATCCATAGAAATAATTAGAAATGTGATACTGGGGCAGAGGTTTACCTTTCTAAAGGACAGTTAATCTAACCATGCAGACAAAGTTCAAAACCAACGATCAAAACTAAGAATATGAATGTGTTAGAATGTCACATTTAAATGTCAGTCCGGTTGATCATCTGTGGCAACACTTGTTTACCAACAGTATTCAGCAGATCTGACAGAGCATGAGCAATTCTTCCAAGACGAATGGGTAAAGATATCAGAATCCAAATGAGCAAAGTGTATATTTACCAGTGGTGGGCCGTCAGGGCCTGCTGGCCTAAACAGCGGTGATCTGAATCACTGACTTGCATTTTAATTTATTTAATATATTTTTCCATGAATGTGTATTAAATTATTCAAAATAGTCTATTTTCTACATTTCATAGCTTTTCTCTTGGTTGTGCTGCTTCCAGTAGTCTATATTTATAATAAGAGTATTTATCCAATTATATTTCAACCAGTGGCTGACATCATGTGTTGCCAGAGTGAAAGAAATGTGCTTTAAGGCCTTCAGAATCAATAGTGCAGGCACCTGTAGCTTAAAATAAGTGGCAATGAAATTGTTACCTTAACCAATCAGATTTCAAGTTGGCATCACTGGGGCCGTCTAGCAGGCATACGATTACGTCAGCAATTTCCTGTCCTTTGATTGGATAATTGGAGTAGTCAGTGGCAGCAAACCGCACAAACTTGACTGAACTTTCTTCATTTCTTATGTATACAACCCCCAGAGTCAATACGTTTCAATACCACAAATGCAGCTACCAGTCTTTCGTCCTCCACAAGGTGGCACACATGATTATGGAGACCTTCTCCTTAATAGAAGTGTTCAAACTGAGACAGTTAGATGGTGTTTGCTGATGGACATTATCCTTTTAGTCAATTAATAGATATTCATTTGAATTTAAGTCAGGGTTTTAACTAACTCCAAACAAAATGTCAGATGGGCTTTTTCTAAAAATGACTTATTGTCACCCTCTCAAATTTCCCTCTGTTGGAAATAAAATATTACAGGTATTACAAAATCATTTGATTCCTGATGGCCTCTCTGACTGAATACCTCCTTTTCTTGGGCATCTAGTTTTTATGGATTCCCAAATTTATACAGTCTATGGATGGTGCTATGTATTTGATTAATGATGAAATTGAAACCTTTGTATATCCCTTACCTGGTAGTAGCTTTCCTCAACTTTGTTGCAGAGCTGTTTTCGAAGGTTTTGGAGCCCATTCTGCTGTCTTTGTGTGAATTTGCATTTGACAAACTATGAAGTGTTGAATACTTATTTCCCACACTGTAAATATTAAAACATGGTGTGCATTAAATTTCTATTTGGTTAATCAAATGATGGCTGTAATGACAACATACGAATCAGTTCAAGGAGCTGATATTTACAGTAATCAGTCTGTTTTATAACTACAGTTTATTTTGATAGATTTTTTCATTACATCATATGTAATAATGACACATTAGTATTATGATCAGTTATGGGTGAGTTATTTATTTTTGTATTACTCACAGGTATGTCTTCCAGGAATGCCTAGTTGTCCTGAATTTACTGCACCTAGTATCTACCACCCTTCTGAGTTCATTAATTGGAAAAGGATTGCCATTCCTCTACATCAAAAAACATGGTGAGTATATGTATATTTGATCAATTATGTCATCAGGAGTATGATGCATGGTTTTAAAGCATGGAGGTGTTTAGACAATATATATATATATATATATATATATATATATATATATATATATTACAGCATAACATTTAATTGAATTACATGGTTATCTAAAAATAACATTAACTAACGTACATGACAATAAATGAGAAATAATGTCCTATGCTGGATCACTTTTTAAAATGCAATTATGCATCACTGTGCTCTTATTCTAAGGAAAAGGTTTGCTCACTACATAACTTTCTCATGTGTATAACATGCCATCATCCAAAAGTGATCGAGCCATTTTTAATCGGACTGATGGGGGCATTTGCCATGTTTGCATGGCTTTCCAGGTCATTCCTGTATTAATAGCATGCTTTCCATTTAAGTGAGTGAGATACGACAGACAGACTGTAACTAATTTTCTTTTCATGTGCATTAAATAATAAGAGAATATGAGATATTTCAAAGTTTCTAAAGACAAACTTCTTATGTCTATGCAACAATTATCAGAATGTGCTTTATTTATAATAAAGAAAAATTTAGAAATACAGATATAAGCAGGGTGGAAATATAAATCAAAACACAGCTACCACCCTCAGTGGACCTCTTGTAGTTTGCGTATCATCCTAACCATTCCACGGATGATGCCATTGCCACAACCCTCCATCTTGCCCTCACACACCTAGACTGGGAGACCCCAGTCAGTCTGGATCGGGAACAGCATCTCCAGTACCACCACACTGAGCACTGGAGCTCCTCAGGGCTGTGTGCTCAGTCTTCTGCTGTTCACTTTGCTGACTCACGACTGTGCAGCAATGCACAGATCCAGCCACATTGTCAAGTTCGCCGATGACACGACCGTGATGGGTCTCATCAGCAAGAACGACAAGTCAGCTTACAGAGAGGAGGTGCAGCAGCTAACAGCATGGTGTAGAGCCAACAACCTGTCTCTGAACATTGACAAGACTATAGAGATGGTTGTTGACTTCAGGAGAGCACAGAATGACCATTCTCCGCTGTCCATCGACGAATCCTCTGTGGAGATCATCAAGAGCACCAAATTCCTTGGTGTTCATCTGGAAGAGAACTTCACCTGGTAACTCAACACCAGCTCCATCACCAAGAAAGCCCAGCAGCGCCTCTACTTCCAGAGGAGGCTATGGAAAGCCCATCTCCCTTCCCCCATCCTGACTGTGTTCTACAGAGGGACCATCGAGAGCGTCCTGAGCAGCTGTATCACTGCCTGGTTTGGGAACTGCACCATCTCAGATCGCAAGACCCTTCAGCGGATAGTGAGGACAGCTGAGAAGATCATCTGAGTCTCTCTCCCCTCTATCCAGGAAATTTACACTGCACGTTGCATCCGCAAAGTTAACAGCATTGTGGATGACCCCACACACCCCTCATCAACCTTCTGCCATCTGGAAAGTGGTACCGGAGCATTTGGACCCACACAACCAGACTGTGTAACAATTTCTTTCCTCAAGCCATCAGGCTCCTCAACACCCAGGACTGAACTGTACAAAACTCTCTGTCTCTCTCTCACACACACACACACACACTCTCTCTCTCTCTCTCTCACCTGTGTGGACACACACACACACATAACTTATATTGTTTGATACTTATTGCACTACCTCAACCCTTGTGTTTATTACATCTGCTGCTATGTTTATGTTTATTTCTATTTTGCACTACCTCAACCACTGCTATTGTATTTTTGCACAATGCATGTTGTCAGGTCCCAAAGTTGTACATCATCTCATTTTATTTCATTTCATTTACATTTCATTGCACATGTTCTTTTTCTTTTTTCGGTGCTAGGTGTCCTGTGTTTTTGTGTTGTCTTTTTTGTACTTATTGTTTTTGCATTGTGTTTTCATTGCTTTGTTTGCACCTAGTTGCACACTTTGCACTTCATGTGGTCCTTTATTTGGTCCTAGATCTTTATGTTGTATGTTTATGTAGCACCAGGTCCTGGAGAAACGTTGTTTCATTTCACTATGTACTGCATCAGCTATATGTGGTTGAAATGACAATAAACCTTCTTGAATTGAATTGAAAATTGAAATAGGGTACTCATGAACAGGAGGCATATACAGGTGCAAAATGTGTAGCTCAGGAGTAAGATGTGTGTGGTTCAATGAAATAAGATTGAACAGTATTGCACTTGTGCCTATACACATACATGTATATATAGATTATTATATTGCACTAGGGGAGATGGCAGACAGATTAATTGTTAAGGAGATGAATGGCTTGAGGGAAGAAGCTGTTCTTGTGTCTGGATTTCCTGGTGTTTACTGATCTCTAACGCCAGCCGGAGGGTAAAAGTTCAAAGAGGGGGTGGGCCAGGTGTGTGGGGTCCAGAGTGATTCTACCTGCACGTTCCCTAATTCTGGATGTGTACAGTTCTTGGAGAGTGGGCAGCAATATTCCTCTCAGTGGTCCTGACTATCCGTTGTAATCTTTGTATATCTGATTTGGTGGCTGAGCTGAACCAAACAAACAGTAATAGTCATAGACAGACAATAGACAGACTCAGTGACAGCTGAGTAGAACTGTGTTAACAGCTCTACAGGTTGAACTTTCTCAGCTGGTGAAGAAAGAACAACCTCTGCTGGGTTTTTTTGACAATGGAGTCAATGTGTGTTTCCCACCTCAGGTCCTGGGAGATGGTAGAGCCCAAGAATCTGAATGACTCCACAGTAGCCACAGTGCTGTCAGTGATTGGAGGGGGGGATGGTGGTAGTGGACTTTCTCCTACCATCTCTACTGTTTCAAATCGAGGTTGTTGAGACTGCACCAGACATCTAACTTGTGTCAACCATGGTGTCATCTGCAAACTTAAGGAGCTTGACAGAGGGGTCTGTAGCAGTGCAGTCATTCATGTACAGCAAGAAAAGTAGTGGGGATAACATGCATCCCTGAGGAGCACCAGGAGCTTACCAGATGTAAGGACCTTACCAGATGTGAGGAGCTTACCTTACTCCAGATAAAATTCATGGTGACAGGTGCAGCAGTAAGGGTCCTGTGTGTTTTCTGTATTTTACAAAGCAAAAGTTTTTATTGTGAGTAAATGCATATAATTGTATGCCATTTTTTTAAACAAGGTTTTTCCTAAAGTGGTTCTCTAACAACATAGTCTGGGGGTCCATCAATTATGAGAGAACAGGTGGTGGCATTTCTGATAAGACTGCATCCTAGAGAGGTCCCGAAATTACACTTCCAAGGAGAGAAATGTTAAATTTAAACTTAGTAAAACACAGTATTGTGGAGGCAAATAGAGCCTATTGAATCAAGGTTTAGTGAACCTTTTCAACTGGAAGAAGAAGGCCTCCAATATATACTGACTGTGTAATTACAAATTCAAATTCAAATTCAAATTTTATTTGTCACATACAAAATCATACACAGTACGACATGTAGTGAAATGCTTTTTACGACTGTCTTACATAAAAGAGGAAAGAGTAAAAAGAAAACGTGTGAACTTGAAAATCAAGTGTCAGATATGCATATGCAAATATATGTCTATGTATATATAACAAATATAAAAATATAAAAAACAAAAACAAAAAAATATAAATGTATATATATATATATATATATATATACACTATATTGCCAAAAGTATTCGCTCACCTACCTTGACTCGCATATGAACTTAAGTGACATCCCATTCCTAATCCATAGGGTTCAATATGACGTCGGTCCACCCTTTGCAGCTATAACAGCTTCAACTCTTCTGGGAAGGCTGTCCACAAGGTTTAGGAGTGTGTTTATGGGAATTTTTGACCATTCTTCCAGAAGCGCATTTGTGAGGTCACACACTGATGTTGGACAAGAAGGCCTGGCTCTCAGTCTCCACTCTAATTCATCCCAAAGGTGTTCTATGGGGTTGAGGTCAGGACTCTGTGCAGGCCAGTCAAGTTCATCCACACCAGACTCTGTCATCCATGTCTTTATGGACCTTGCTTTGTGCACTGCTGCACAGTCATGTTGGAAGAGGAAGGTGCCAGCTCCAAACTGTTCCCACAAAGTTGGGAGCATGGAATTGTCCAAAATGTCTTGGTATGCTGAAGCATTCAGAGTTCCTTTCACTGGAACTAAGGGGCCAAGCCCAGCTCCTGAAAAACAACCCCACACCATAATCCCCCCTCCACCAAACTTTACACTTGGCACAATGCAGTCAGACAAGTACCGTTCTCCTGGCAACCGCCAAACCCAGACTCGTCCATCAGATTGCCAGATGGAGAAGAGTGATTCGTCACTCCAGAGAACGCGTCTCCACTGCTCTAGAGTTCAGTGGAGGCGTGCTTTACACCACTGCATCCGACGCTTTGCATTGCACTTGGTGATGTATGGCTTGGATGCAGCTGCTCAGCCATGGAAACCCATTCCATGAAGCTCTCTGCGCACTGTTCTTGAGCTAATCTGAAGGCCACATGAAGTTTGGAGGTCTGTAGCGATTGACTCTGCAGAAAGTTGGTGACCTCTTCGCACTATGCGCCTCAGCATCCGCTGACACCGCTCCATCAGTTTACGTGGCCTACCACTTGGTGGCTGAGTTGCTGTCGTTCCCAAACACTTCCATGTTCTTATAATACAGCTGACAGTTGACTGTGGAATATTTAGGAGCGAGGAAATTTCACGACTGGATTTGTTGCACAGGTGGCATCCTATCACAGTTCCACGCTGGAATTCACTAAGCTCCTGAGAGCGACCCATTCTTTCACAAATGTTTGTAAAAACAGTCTGCATGCCTAGGTGCTTGATTTTATACACCTGTGGCCATGGAAGTGATTGGAACACCTGATTCTGATTATTTGGATGGGTGAGCGAATACTTTTGGCAATATAGTGTGTATATATATATATATATATATATATATATATATATATATAGTACAATATAGTATATGTATAGTATATGTGAAAAATAAAACAATATAAATAAATATATGTGTAGATAATGTACAGAAGATACAGTATATGAATATATGTAGATAAAATGGTCAACATTGAAATGGTGTTGCAAAAGAATATAGTATGTACAGTGTGCATATGTAAGATAAATATATAAATATATTGTAGATGTGTATATAAGGCAAAATATAGTGACCAGTTTAACAGGGAGTAAAGTGACAGTGCAGTGTGTACACAAAGATGTACAGAGAAGATGTACAGTGAGAGTGTTCAGAGTAGTGCAGAGTACAAAGTAGTGCAATTTTGCATGTGCAACAATCAGCTGAGGTAGAATGTTATGTTATGTTGTGTGGGGTTAAGACTAGAGAGTCCAGATCCTAGGTGTACTGTTTGAGGGCCCGAATGGCCTGCGGGAAGAAGCTCCTCCTCATTCTCTCTGTGTTTGCCTTCAAGGAATGGAAACATTTCCCTGACCTCAACAGAGAGAAGAGTCCATTGTTGGGATGGCTGAGGTCCTTCATAATCTTCCTGGCTTTGGTCCAGCACCGCTTGCTGTATATGGTGTCCAGGTCAGGAAGCTCGGTGCGGATGGTACGCTTGGCTGATCGCACCACCCTCTGGAGAGCTTGCCTGTCCTGCTTGGTGCTGTTCCCAAACCAGGCAGTGATACTTCCCGTCAGGATGCTTTCAATGTTGCAGGTGTAGAATGTCTTTAGCACCTTTGAGGGCAGTTTAAAGTCCTTCAGGCATCTGAGATTATAAAGATGCTGCTGGGCCTTCTTTACCAGGGTGTTAACATGACAGGACCATGTCAGGTCCTGCGTGATGTAGACACCTAGGTACCGGAAACTGTCCACTCTCTCCATTGGGGTCCCGTTGATGGTGAGGGGCTGGTAATTCCTCTCCTGCTTTGTGCTAAAGTCCACTATCAGCTCCTTAGTCTTGCTGACATTCAGGAGGAGATTGTTGACCTGGCACCATGTCTCCAGGTTTTTAATCTCCTCTAGGTAGATCGTCTCATCATTATTGGAGATCAGGCCCACCACCACAGTATTGTCCACAAACTTCACGATGTTGGTGGAGCTGGAAGTGGCCACACAGTCAAAGGTGTACAGAGAGTACAGCAGGGGGCTCAGAACACAACCCTGGGGGGCTCCAGTGCTGAGGGTGAGTGAGGGTGAGACATGGTTGCACACCCGTACTGCCTGAGGTCTGTCTCGCAGGAAGTTGGAGATCCACTGACACAGGGATGGGCTAAGGCCCAGGATCTCCAGTTTAGTTGTGAGTATGGAGGGAATTATGGTGTTAAACACTGAACTGTAGTCGACAAACAGCATTTTGACATAATTCCCCCTTCTGCTGTGCAGATGACTCAGGGCTGCGTGATGGAGGTGTGCGATGGCATCCTCAGTAGATCGGTTGGGACAGTACGTGAACTATAGCGGGTCCAAGGTGTCAGGTAGGGAAGAAGTGATGAAGTCTCTGATGAGTCTTTCGAAGCACTTCATCACCACTGAGGTCAGGGCCACTGGACAGTAGTCGTTCAGGTAGGCGGGCTGGGGTTTCTTGGGGACAGGAACAATGGTGGACCATTTGAAGCACGTCGGGATTGTAGACTGTTCCAGGGAGAGGTTGAAAATCTCAGTGAACACAGGAGCAAGCTGGTCAGCACAGGCCTTCAGGACCCGACCCGTGATGCCATCTGGTCTTGCTGCCTTCCTGGTGTTCAATCTCCTGAATGCCTTCCTCACGTCATGCTCCGAGATGATGAACACCATTAGCGCTCTGAGCTGCAGCCACGAAGCGAGCATAAAAGGTGTTTAGCTCATCTGCCAGAGAAGCGTCTGCATTCACCGATCTGGAAGATGGTGTTTTGTAGTCCGTCATAGTCCTTAGTCCCTGCCACAGACTCCTAGAGCCACTCTGTTGAAATTGTGACTCTAGTTTTTGTCCATAGCGCTGCTTTGCCTCCTTCACCACTCTGCGCACGCTGTAGGATGTAGCTTTATACTCGTCCATGTTTCCGCTGGCGAGCCCCGTGTTGTACGCGGTGGACTGGGATCTCAGAGCGTCGCGAACGGATTTATCCACCCAAGGCTTCTGATTGGGAAAAGTCCTGATGATAGTCTTGTGAACTGTGTCATCTGCTAGTTTCCCGATGAATCCCACAACCGCTTCCGTAAACATGTCGACGTCATCAGAGCTGCGCCGGAACATGTCCCAGTCTGCGTCTTCCAGAGCGTCCACCGATTGGTCCGTCCAGTGTAAGACCTCCCTCCGAGATGGAACTTCCTGCTTGAGCCTTTGTTTATATTTTGGCATGAGGAAGATGGCGGCATGGTCGGATTTCCCAAACGGTGGGTGAGATTGTGCCTTGTAGCCATCTCTGATTGTAGTGTAGCAGTGGTCTAGTGTCCTTTCACCCCTGGTGGGGCAGCTGATGTGTTGGTAAAAGTTTGGCGCTGTGCGTTTGAGGTTGGCACTATTAAAGTCCCCCGCCACAATAAGCACAGCGTCCCGGTGCTCAGTCTGGTGCTGTGTGAGTGCTTCATGCAGCTCGCATAAAGCAGTGTCTGTCTGGGGCAGAATATAAACGGCGTTGACTATGACCGATGTAAACTCCCGCGGAAGATAAAAAGGATGACATTTGATGGTCAGTAGTTCCAGGTTAGGTGTGCAGGAGCATGTGAGAGGAACAATGCTCGCGCTGTCGCACCAGCTGCTGTTCACCATTAAACACATGCCGCCTCCTCTTGACTTCCCCGACTCCAGTGTTCTGTCTATGCGGTGAACCGAGAAGAACTCAGCCGGCTGGATGGCGTGGTCTGGCACCGCTGGGTTCAGCCATGTCTCAGTGAAGCAGAGGAGATTGCAGTCCCGAATGTCTCTCTGGAACTTTACCCTGGCCCTGAGGTCACTGAGCTTGTTCTCCAGTGACTGGACATTCGCGAGCAGGATGCTAGGCAGAGGTGTGCGGTGTGCATGGGCTCTCAGCCTGTTCCTGACGCCGGCTCATTTCCCCCGGGGCCGCCGCTTCGGGTTGCGTCCTTTGTTCTCCCTCAGGATCTCACTCGGCCAGCTTGGATCCGGGGTCAGAAACATCGAATTGTGCATACATTGTACACCAATAGAAATAAGAGTATCTCTATTGTAACAAATGTACTCCATAATGGAGAACTAGCCGGTATTACTGTACTGAAACTTAATTTAACACACAAAAACAAAGAAAAAGTGGTAGAAGCAGTCGTGACGGCAGCTGACCTCACCGGCGCCATCTTGTTAACGACTAACTGCATTCATGACTAACTGCATTCATCAGCTTCCATTAAATTAGAATAGTTGGAAGGCAGGTTAACATAGGAAAGGAGTAAGACAGAACTAGAAAATCAAGTGGGTTTTACTAGCATTCCTTTATATAGCTTGTTTACACTGGAATTTATTGTCATTTCTCCAGGACCAGGGTGAAACACATAACAGTACGAAAGACTACAGAAAGTGCAAATACACAGCTGTGTGAGATGAGTGCAGAAAAAAATAAACAAAAATTGGCTGTTACAACTGTTGTTGTAACAGCAAAAAGTATCTCTAGCAGCAATATGCATGTGCAGTGGTATTGAATCATACCACCAAGGTAATTGACTAAACCAAGTGAGCATTAGGAAGCAGCAGTGTTCTCATTATGGCAGCAGAGTAATCTGACTGCCTTAATGAAGAACCTGATGTTGGTATCACAGATGCTCCCTTACCTTCTGCCAGATATTGGGAGGTTGAAATTGAGATTTGAAGTGTGGTCCACAATATGAGTAGCTTTGTGGATGCAGCCACTGTTGTATGATGTCAGTGGTGGTTACTGAGACCTTGATGATCTTTTCAGGTGTTCTCATAATCCACTGTAGGATCTTGCACTTTGAGACTTTGCAGTTATTGTATCACATGATAAGACAGCTGGTCAGTCTCCAAAAATGCAGCTCTTGTGGGGTGTTCCCAGTCTGCAGTGGTCAGTATCTATCAAAAGTGGTCCAAGAAAGGAACAGTGGTGAACTGGTGACAGGTTCATGGGCAGCCAAGGCTCAATGATGAATGTGGGGAGTGAAGGCTGGCCTGTGTGATCCAATCCAACAGACAAGCTACTGTTGCTCAAATTGCTGAAAAAGTTAATGCTGGTTTTGATAGAAAGGTGTCAGAATTCACAATGCATTGCAGTTTGTTGTGGATGATGCTGTGTATTTGCAGATCAGTCAGGGTACCCATGCTGATGCTGAAGGTGAAGTATTGTTAGTTTAGCTACATTAGTTTTTACAAAAAATTACCTGTTCCTTGTTTCAGTTGTCTGATTTCTTGTGTTTATTGTGTTTATTTTTTCCAGTTTTTTATCATTTTTGGATTGTATTTTGGATTTGTTTGTCATGTTGCCTGCTCTATTGTTGTAGAAACACTTCCTGTTTACTTACGACATTTTCTGCTCACTACGCTGACTGCTTTTCCGGTTTCTGAACTCTGGCTATTTATACACTACATTTTTGCCAGTGGCTTTTGGATTTTATGCTTTATGTATTTTAAATAAAACTGTGCATATGAATTCTACACCTTCCACCTCTGAGGGTTCCTTACAACTGACATGCTGTTCTGTGCTTTGAAGCATATGTAGAAATCATTCATTAGATCTGGAAATGAGGGGTCACCAACACAGACAAGTGGTGTACCTTTATAGTCTGTGATGGCCTGAATACCTTGCCACATATGTCTCTTTGATAGTCATAGACAGATTGGCCCTTACTGTATGAAGAGTTGTCATCAGAGCTGTAGGCAATGTCTCATGTTTTCAGCAACATGTCATCCCTGGTTTTTGTTTTGCAAAGTGGTAATGTCCTGAAGTACACTGTATTGCCAGCAGTTTTGGGACACCTCTCCAAATCATTGAATTCAGGTGTTGTTTTTCAGGGGTTTGGCTTGCCCCCCAGAAGAACTCTTAATGCTTCAGCATTCCAAGACATTTTGGACAATTTCATGCTCCCAACTTTGTGGGAACAGTTTGGGGATGGCCTGTTCCTGTTTCCTGTTCCAATGTGACTGCACACCAGTGCACAAAGCAAGGTTCATAAAGACATGGATGAGCAAGTTTGGTGTGGAGGAACTTGACTTGGAGGCAGCTTTGTTCTATTTTGAGAGCTGAGGCTTCTTTCTAGTAACCCTTCCATAAATGTCATGTCTGTTCAATTTTTGTCTGATTGTAAACGCATGTACATTTACCCCTGATGCTGCCAGAGAGATCTTCAATACTATAGAGGTGATGTGTGTGTTCCACTTCTAGGCAGAGTTATGGTCATGTTGCATACCCTACATTTGTAGATGATTTGTCTTATAGTGGATGGATGGAGCTGGAATCATATGGTCTTTTGGCCTTCCCCAGACTGATTGACAATATTTTTGATGTGCATCCACTTCTAAGCAGAGTCTGGCCTTCCACAGACTGATGGGCTGTCACCACTTTCTTCATGATGCCCTCAGAACTTGTTGGTCTTTGTGGGTACACCTTGGCACTACAGTGTTTTGGTTGGTTTCCTTTCTCCTTTTTGCCCATCCCCCATCCTAACAATGTCTAATTTGATTGGTCTGCTTAACTGATTAAGTAAGTACTCAAATGTGTTTCACCTGAATCTGTTATCCACTTGGATTTACCAATCCAGCTGGGGGTTCACTTAATTTTGCACATACACTAATTCTATCTTTCATGTAGTTTTTGGCTACTCACATAATTCCCTCTAAACAAACACATGCAATTTATAAACATACATCTGACATTTAATATGTATATAAAAACTGGTGATGATAAAATTACAAAATCTTTGTAGAACAACAGAAAACTCTGAACTGCTGAAGGGATTCACAAACTTTCAAGCAGTACTGTATATACATATTTTTCAACTTTTTTTTAAATATTTGAAATACACCTTTAGTGTTAACCCCACAACACAGAATGCAGCATTTGTACAAAGTAAAACATCTTAAAAAAATATGTCAACATACCCTTGAGCTACATAGTCCATAAAATTATCCGAATATGCCTCATGGCAGTTGTGCAATTCCTGGAAGAGCTGACAAAGTCTGAACCTCCTGATCCCATTGAAGAAGGAGCAAATATGCTTCTGCACAGCATTTATTTTGAAGTGATTTAACTTAATTAATTTGACTTAATTTACACTTCAACAGTAAGACTTAAAATTAGAAGCAACATGCACTGTTATAAATTGTGTCATTAGGAGAACAAACAAACTGAGGACAGAAGATCAAGAAATATATCAATTGCAGTGGTGGACTGTCAGGGCCAGCAAGGCCTTTTCTGCTGGCCTAAACAGCAGTGATCTGAATCACTGACTTGCATTTTAATATATTTAAAATATTTTTCCATGAATGTGTATTAAATTATTCCCAATAATCTATTCTCTACATTTAATAGCTTTTCTCTCGGTTGCACTGCTTCCAGTAGTGTATATTTATGATGAGTGTTTATCCAATCATATTTCAGTCAGTGGCTGACATCATGTGTTGCCCGCCCATAAGGCCTTCAGAATTAATAGTGCAGGCGCCCATAGCTTTTTTTTTTTTTTTGCAATTTCCTGTCCTTTGATAGGATAACTGCAGAAACTAAATTATATATATTTTAACTCACAATGGCTGACAGAGGAGGAGAAGAAATCGATTTGGTCACGGACATCCTTACAAATGCATTTTCAAGGTGGACTTTTTAAGGAAATACTTTTGATTCTTCAAAATAGTTGGTAGGCATTTTCAAGAACCATTTATGCTTTTGTGTTTTCTTTTGCACAAAACAGTTTGTCTTCATTCCAGATCCCCGGGGTGGGCTGTGGGTTTTTTTTTTTTTTTGCTGCAGTGAAAGGAAACTTGTGAGATTGAATTGTGTTAATTTGTTTTTTTTGCTATATGTAATGTAACTTTATTCGTGTTCGCTAGAAGAGCCTGTGACACAATGCACTGTTATACAGATTTTCTATATTCGCTGCGTCTCATTTCGGATGCTGCGTCCTCCGGAGATTGCAGTTTGCTGCATACGGCATAAAATTGACTATTCCTTGTGAGGTGTAAGACATTTTAGTCTAATTTCTTTTTTACTTTGTTATTTAATGGTTGATTGGTATCTATTGCCATGGCGTCATAATGATGCTATAGAGGTGGATTAATTCAGGAAGGACACCAGTGAAGGCCTAGGTGTGAAATGCACCGCCTGCCACTGATTAATGGTAATATTACCCTTCATATAGAGACAGAAGGGTAATAGAGGGATCACCATGCCTGGTGGGAGAAGGGATCACCTGTGCTCTGACCCCAGCTTCCAAAGTTGGGATATGCAAAGAAAGAATTTCACTGTGCTGTAATATATATGAGACAAATAATGGCTTCTTCTTCTTCTTTTTCTTCTTCTTCTTCTTCTTCTTCTTCTTAGAACTGCTCCAAATCAGCAACACAGGATGGTTGTAGTTTAAATTTAGCATTCCCTGATTCAGTAATTTCACAGGTGATTTTAAGGAAAAATAACACTGACAAATCTTGATGTCATTACATTGCTTTTATAGTTTTCAAGACTGAGCTTAGAATATTCCACTCTACATACACAAAAAGTGCCAGTGCCAAAATGTTGGACTATTATCTACAATAAAGTCTAAACTTTATTAGCGTGTAGGCTGTAGTCTCTTCTAATCAAATTAAATTTCAAATTTTATTTGTCACATACGAAATCATACACAGTACGACATGTAGTGAAATGCTTTTTACGACTGTCTTACATTTGAAGAAAGAAAAGAGTAAAAATTGAAGTGTGTGGACATGAAAAATAAAGGGATATAGTTAAAAAAATATATAGAGAAAAATAGGGAAAATTAAATGGTAGAAATTAAAGACAAAATAATTGTGAAAAACCAAGTTAGCGGATATGCATATGCAAATATATGTGTATATATGTATATAAATATAAATATGTATATGTAATATCAATATAAACAAACAGTAAATAATGATAAAAATAATATAATATATAATATAAAGTAAAATATAATATAAAAATAAAAATATAAAAATATATAATACAATATAGTATAATATATAGTATATATAAAAATAAAAAATAATATATATGTGTAAACTCTCTATGTATAGAAAGATACAATATATACATGTGTAGATATAAATGGACAAATTTAAAATGGTATGACAATAAATACAGTATGTATAGTACAGTGTGCATACTGTATGTAAGATATATATATATATATATATATATATATTTTTTTTTAAAATGTCGTATGTATAATGAACAGGAATATACTCTGCACTACTCTGCACACACAGTAATCACACTCACTGCACATCTTTGCACTTTTCACACTTTACATACCATATTATTTATTGTCATTACATTTATATTTGACTTTTTTTGATCTACATACATGTATATACTATTTATTATAGATGTAATATGATGTAGTATATAATATATTGTATTATATTATAGTTATTTATTTATTATGTTTATATTATATACATACTTTTATTTTTACTTATATATACACTATATTGCCAAAAGTATTTGCTCACCCATCCAAATAATCAGAATCAGGTATTCCAATCACTTCCATGGCCACAGGTTTATAAAATCAAGCACCTAGGCATGCAGACTGTTTTTACAAACATTTGTGAAATTTCCTGGCTCCTAAATATTCCACAGTCAACTGTCAGCTGTATTATAAGAACGTGGAAGTGTTTGGGAACAACAGCAACTCAGCCACGAAGTGGTAGGCCACGTAAACTGACAGAGTGGGGTCAGCGGATGCTGAGGCGCATAGTGCAAAGAGGTCGCCAACTTTCTGCAAAGTCAATCGCTACAGACCTCCAAACTTCATGTGGCCTTCAGATTAGCTCAAGAACAGTGCGCAGAGAGCTTCATGGAATGGGTTTCCATGGCCGAGCAGCTGCATCCAAGCCATACATCACCAAGTGCAATGCAAAGTGTCGGATGCAGTGGTGTAAAGCACGCCGCCACTGGACTCTAGAGCAGTGGAGATGCGTTCTCTGGAGTGACGAATCACGCTTCTCCATCTGGCATCTGATGGACGAGTCTGGGTTTGGCTGTCGCCAGGAGAACGGTACTTGTCTGACTGCATTGTGCCAAGTGTATAGTTTGGTGGAGGGGGGATTATGGTGTGGGGTTGTTTTTCAGGAGCTGGGCTTGGCCCCTTAGTTCCAGTGAAAGGAACTCTGAATGCTTCAGCATACCAAGACATTTTGGACAATTCCATGCTCCCAACTTTGTGGGAACAGTTTGGAGCTGGCCCCTTCCTCTTCCAACATGACTGTGCACCAGTGCACAAAGCAAGGTCCATAAAGACATGGATGACAGAGTCTGGTGTGGATGAACTTGACTGGCCTGCACAGAGTCCTGACCTCAACCCGATAGAACACCTTTGGGATGAATTAGAGTGGAGACTGAGAGCCAGGCCTTCTTGTCCAACATCAGTGTGTGACCTCACAAATGCGCTTCTGGAAGAAGCACACTCCTAAACCTTGTGGACAGCCTTCCCAGAAGAGTTGAAGCTGTTATAGCTGCAAAGGGTGGACCGACGGTACAAATCGGCTTTACATAACCATTGGTGGTTATTTTTCATAATCTATCATGTCTTTAATTTCTATTATGATAGTTTTTATTCTTCCTATTTTTCTATATATATATATATTTTTATTACCTATATCCCTATACTTCTTTTCTTGTCCACACACTTTACTTTATATTCTTTCTTCAGTTGTAGGCAGTCGTAAAAAGCATTTCACTACATGTCATACTGTGTATGATTTCGTATGTGACAAATAAAATTTGAATTTGAATATCAGTGTCGATGCAGTGTGCACACAAAGATGTACAGAAAGATGTACAGTGAGTGTGGTTGTCATGTGTACAGAGTAGTTCAGAGTATGCATAGTAGTGCAATTATTGTGTGTGCGACAATCAGCTGAGGTAGAATGTCATGTCATGTGGGGGTAGGTCCAGAAAGTCCAGGTTCTAGGTGTTCTGGTTGAGGGCCCGAATGGCCTGCGGGAAGAAGCTCCTCCTCATTCTCTCTGTGTTTGCCTTCAAGGAACAGAAACGTTTCCCTGACCTCAACAGAGAGAAGAGTCCATTGTTGGGATGGCTGAGGTCCTTCATTATCTTCCTGGCTTTGGTCCAGCACCGCTTGCTGTATATAGTGTCCAGTTCAGGAAGCTCGGTACGGATGGTACGCACAGCTGATCGCACCACCCTCTGGAGAGCTTGCCTGTCCTGCTTGGTGCTGTTTCCAAACCAGGCAGTGATACTTCCCATCAGGATGCTCTCAATGGTGCAGGTGTAGAATGTCTTTAGCACCTTTGAGGGCAGTTTAAAGTCCTTTAGACGTCTAAGATGATAGAGACGCTGCCGGACATTCTTCACCAGGTCCTATGTGATGTAACCACCTAGGTACCGGAAACTGTCCACTCTCTCCACTGGGGTCCTGTTGATAGTGAGGGGCTGATAATTCCTCTCCTGCTTTGTGCTGAAGTCCACTATCAGCTCCTTAGTCTTGCTGGCGTTCAGGAGGAGAGTGTTGACCTGGCACCATGTCTCCAGGTTTTTAATCTCCTCTAGGTAGGCTGTCTCGTCGTTATTGGAGATCAGGCCCACCACCACAGTATCGTCCGCAAACTTAACAATGTTGGTGAAGCTGGAAGTGGCCACACAGTCATAGGTGTACAGTGAGTATAGCAGGGGGCTCAGAACACAACTCTGGGAGGCTCCAGTGCTGAGGGTGATTGAGGGTGAGACATTGTTGCCCAACCGTACTGCCTGAGGTCTGTCTTGCAGGAGGTTGGAGATCCATCGACACAGGGATGGGCTAAGGCCCAGGATCTCCAACTTAATGGTGAGTATGGAGGGAATTATGGTGTTAAACGCTGAACAGTAGTCGACAAACAGCATTTTGACATAATTCCCCTTCCTGCTGTCCAGATGACTCAGGGCTGTATGACGGAGGTGTGCGATGGCGTCCTCAGTAGATTGGTTGGGATGGAATGCGAACTGTAGCGGGTCCAGGGTGTCAGGTAGGGAATAAGTGATGAAGTCTCTGATTAGTCTTTCGAAGCACTTCATCACTACTGAGGTCAGGCTTACTGGGAGGTAGTCATTCAGGCAGACGGGCTGGGGTTTCTTGGGGACAGGAACAATGGTGGACCATTTGAAGCATGTCGGGATTGTAGACTGTTCCAGGGAGAGGTTGAAGATCTCTGTGAACACAGGAGCAAGCTGGTCAGCACAGGCCTTCAGGACCCGACCCATGATGCCATCTGGTCCTGCTGCCTTCCTGATGTTCACTCCCCTGAATGCCTTTCTCACGTCATGCTCCGAGATGATGAATGCGCTGTCCTCTCTGGCATGCTCCACATGTGTGCTGCCTATAGTGCTGTTACCACTGCTAACACTGTTAGCACTATGAGCTGCAGCCTCGAAGCAAGCATAAAAGGTGTTTAGCTTGTCTGGCAGAGAAGCGTCTGCATTCACCGATCTGGAACATGGTGTTCTGTAGTCTGTCATAGTTCTTAGTCCCTTAATCAGATATTTATAACAAAAATTTGTAGTTACAAGCCTGTCACCCTGTCACATCTTTCAGTTAAATTAAATGTAGGAGTACCTGGATCAAAACAAACTGATGCACAAGGCTCTGTAAGAGTATGCCAAGTGTATGACAACAAAATATGCCTTTAGTTTCTTACCTATAACAACATTATACAATTTTTTTCATGAATAATTTTATTAGTTTTTTTTTTCACTTTCCTCTTCCATCACAAGAAGAATGTTTTTTTCTGTTTAAAGACAGCAAGCAGAGGCCATCTGTATCAGCTTTATCTATGTTATCAACAAATCTCCATCTAAGGTATGTTAAACACACATCATGGCACACATTTAGCTTGTTCATTGTGTTGAGCGCAGGTCTTAGATGTGTTTAGTATTTCTTCCTTTATTAATAGCAAATGGTGATGACTTGGCAGCATAAACACAAAGCCAAAGCTAATGCAAAGGCTCATCTGTGGGAGCACCGCTCCCCTCTTTTTCATTTGTCTTCATTTACTCTCCTTATTAAGGCACCAACTGAAAATTCCCAAAAGAGCTCTTATTATAGGAGACTCTATTTTATGGCATGATTCAGACTCAGGTCAGGTTTTTCACAGAGGTGCTGCTTCTGGGTATTCTGGGGACTAAAACAAAATGATGTTCTCATGCAGTCCATTCTAATGACCTGACAAGATCCATACCAAGTCAAAGGGGACCTTGAATAATGGGGCAATAGCACTTTTAGAGTGGCTGGTGGATTCAGCATCCACACACCACACACCACTTGTGAACATTACCTTGAATGCCTGTGTAACGGAAGTATTTTAATGGGACTTTCATTTTGACGAGTTACCCCATTTTCCATATGTTCAAGAAAGATGCAAAGGCATCTGGGAAAAAAGGGGAGGAGTTTTTTTCTTTTCTGAGTGGTCTCTTCAAAAAAGGTGTGCCCTGGTCACTGAGTGAGAAGTCTACATTTTTTGCAGCGGAAAACATGAAAATGGTTGAGTCAGTGCATGTCATGGTGGAGCCGCACCATTTGGTTTGAGAAAGTCTCAAGTTTCCCTAGGCTGCGCGGAGTGTTGCTCGTGTGTTACAATCGGTTATCTGCCATCCAGATGATATCTTTTTGCTGTCTCTTCCCAATTGTTAATATCATCATCACAAATCGTTGCAAGTCATCTCAAGTCTTCTGATCAGTTTCACTGTTTCATGTCCTCCTGGGAATGTACATCTTTGTGTTATCAGACACCAGCCTAGAAGCAGAGGAGATGAGAGGACTGTCAGGAATCATTGGAATGAATAATATCAGTGAGTTTAAGTCATTATTTGCCATGGGAGAGGGCATAAAGACAAATAATAAGTATGGACCACTTGCAGAAGCAAAGATAAGAAGTTGGTGGAAAGCAGGCCATCACCATTCCCCCACTAAGTAAAAAGGTGTTTGAGGGCCATTGCAGGGTGCTGCCTAAGGTGAAGTGCCAGGTGTTGTTTGAGCCCACCGCTGATGCCAGTCTCCTGGTAGCCAATGTGCTGACAAAAACTGAGGATGGGAAAGTTTCTGTATGTGTAATGAATTTGAGCGAGCGAACCATCAGACTTAACCCAAGGTGCAGAGTAGCTGTATTGTCTAAGCCTCAGCAGGTGTTAATCAAACTCACACTGGAGTTTGAAGAAGAAGAAGGAGCACTTTATGTAAGACAAGTAGCACACATCCAAACTATCCAGACCTCTGACCATCCCTCAGATCTAGTCCAGGTGAATTACGAAATTATGGAGTCTTCTCCAAAAATGACAGTGATTATGGGTACACACAAGCAGTGACACACATGGGTGATGCCCCACCAATAAAACAGAGGCAACGTAGGGTACCACCACAAGTTTTTCAAGAGTTCAAAAAGCATGTACGGGACCTTGTGTCACAGGGCATACTTAAGGAGAGTACGAGCCCTTGGGCATCTCAAAACATGATTGTTGTGAAGAGAGATGGCAGTGTGCACTTCTGTTGTGATTACAGAAGGCAAAACCTGTTCCCCAGAGTGGAAGAGTCCCTAGACACACTGGGGAATGCTCAGTTGTTTTCTATGTTAGATCTGACAGCTGGCTATTTCCAGGTACCCATGAGCGAGCTTGACCATGAAAAGACAGCTGTCACCACCCAGTTTGGACTGTTCGAGTGGACGCAGATACAGTTTGGGCTGTGTAACACGCCAGCCACTTTCCAGCACCTTATGGGGGTGGTGCTTGGGGACGATATCATAGTGTTTTCCAGAGATTTCAGGGGCCACTGCGAAAGACTAGAGCTTGTCTTTGTGTGACTGAAGCACCAGGGCCCGAAACTGAAACCAAGCAAATGCTTCCTCTTCAAGTCTGATGTGAAATTTCTGGGTGATGTAATTTCCTCCGAAGGAGTCAAAGTTGACAGCAAAAAGGTTAGTGCCTTAGATACTGGGACTGTCCCAAGAAGTGTGAAAGAGTGAGACAACTGATTGGATTCATGAGTTATTACCGGCAGTTTGTGCCAGAGTTTGCTCAAGATGGCTGCGCGGCAGTAGCACGCAGCGGCCACTCTGGAACCAAAATGGTGCTATATCTTTGTTTTAGCCCGAATATCAAGGTGCCTGGACACCAAAGACAGTGGTGTTCACGTATAAGACGATCCTACAGCTCAGAAATCATGCAGTTACTAACCTGCATGATGATGTACTCTACAAACTTTGCGACCTCGGCTTGCTGCAAAGACCAGGCTTTCAGTCCTCGGTGTCACCTGATGCCCGTGGCCGGGAGAGAGGACACCCGCAATGGGCAGGTGTCCGTGCTAGGCTAAAAACAAACCCTACAGATGTGGCATTTAAGAATGCGCGTCAGAGGGACAGGAATCCTGCGACGACTCGCGGCATTGTGCGGCATTGCGAGTGATGCTCTCGCGCAGGAAAGACGACACCAATAGACGGCAGTCGTGTTTCATGTACATTGAAATCGATCAACATAACGTGGCGCTGCGGAGAGCAATTGGTGTATGATATCAAAGTACCACAAAAGCTATTTAAAAGCTTACGGAGCAGTCTGTTCTTGCAGTAGGTTACTTTGATGTCATGAACCGATCAGTCTGCAAAGCACTGCATGAAGTCAAACACATTAAATGATGTGCTTGGATCGTACTGATTCGTAGCAATACGGGATTAAATTCGTAATATTTTGAGAATAATGTCATTATTTACATTAACATGTTTAGAGTGATGAATAATATATTAGGCCTATTTGTGTATAGTGAAATTAATGTATTAATAAAATGACTTAATACTTAAGCTACGTTGAGAATATGCATAAAAGTGAAACTTTACTCGTTGCATGCGCATCTACCTGTTTTAATAATAAGGTAGGTATAACTTATCTGCTTGTTCACATTACTCCAAACATATTGTTGTATATGGCATTATAAATAAAACATTACAACTTAATCCCTATATTGCATAAGTTTAATACTGTTGCATGAAGTCAAACACATTAAATGATGTGCTTGGCCACGGAATTTCTCTCAGAAGCAGATTAAAAGAAGCTACAAAGAAAGTAAACGTGTGGAATTCATATTTAACATTTTCAGCTGTGAGTTTTCAATGTCATAACTTCATGGTGTGAGGTTTTATTGCATGTGATGGAAGCGCGTTGCCCTGCAGGCAGCTGAACACGGAGCGCGAGCATCCATCAGGATACGTTTAAAAAAAATCTTAAGATTCTACAAATGCGCCCTTCTTCTACTTACACACTTGTTTTGAGTGTAATGGATAAAACATATTGTGCCTAAAAGCTATTTTAAGCCATTGTTATAATATTATAGCAATATGTAAAAATTTGTTTATGGACTGGTCAAATGACTCTAACATTTTTATGGCTCAGTTATTAATAGTTTTTACATCATACGTGTTTGATCGTTACTGTAGCACATATATTATCTTACGTCACGTTTATATATTCTCTAAAACACTTCTAAATATGAAATATATCTATCTATCTGAACATGGTCTCTGTTTAATAATCACTGCAGCATCTCACTCCCGCAGCCCGCTGCTATGTACAGTACTGTAAACTCGTGCGCTCTGAATCTTACTTCCCACATTCATCTGAGTTTATGTAGCGCATTTCTTTGACATTAAATAGCATATAAAAAAGCTTTACAAGAGCCTCCACCTACTACAGTAGTTTTGATATACTATCTGATTTAATATTGTTCATTAATTGTTTCACAGCTTAAATATACATCAATATACATAGACAGCAGGATGTTTGTTAGTGGATTAAAATAGGGGAAGTTTTAGGATGTTTTTGAAGTGATCTCTTCACCTTTCTTCCCCAAAGAGGTGCTAAATGTAATTTACATGTAAAAACTGGTTCAAGCGGTGTTCAAATGATCTGAGATATCTTCCCCCACAATGCTTCCCCCACATTGACTTTTAGGGTTGGGGAGGGTTTACTGTTATGAGTTAGATTGTCAGAACACGGTGCCGAATTCGGGGATAAAACTGTACAATAACTCACCTTTGTATGTCACAATCTAGTCTTTAGTTAGTTTTATCAGTTTAATACTTTCTAACCAAAAAACCAAGCTGAAGAGTCTGCATAATGTTTATTTTTTTATTTAATGCAATCAGACCACGTTTTTATTATTTTAAGGTTTTTATTGAGTGTTTACGTTGGGCGGTGGTTTCTTTTATGATAGCTTCCTCGAAGAAAGACCGGTCCATTATCCCTTCAAATATTGCAATCGGTCCTGGTCCAAGTCTGGATATTGCCCCCCAAACAGTGCTTAATTTGTAAATGAATAATTTCCGGAACAAAACCAGCAGTCTCTCGCCACTGTGACCGACACCAACCATACAACTTCAGTTTTCCCTGAACATGACGTCACTAACCGGTGGTAGCACAATT
Organism: Hemibagrus wyckioides; assembly: GCF_019097595.1. NCBI lineage: Eukaryota > Metazoa > Chordata > Actinopteri > Siluriformes > Bagridae > Hemibagrus > Hemibagrus wyckioides. The sequence goes on from NC_080713.1 coordinate 13,571,686, forward strand.
ATAAACATTAATCCATTGCTGAATGGTCTCGTGTATTATTCTGTTCCATATCGATCATATATTTCAGATGATATGTGTTCCTAAATACTGACGCCTGCTACATTAAAATGTATATACGCCCCAAGTCGAAGCCATTTAACTCATTGCCAGGGGCGATTATAGGATTTTCATTTAAGGAGGGCTCAGCCCCCAATGAGGGTAAATAGTAAAAATAAATTTCAATTCAATTCAATTTTATTTGTATAGCACTTTTAACAAAGAGCATTGTCTCAAAGCAGCTTTACATGAGAAACGACATAAGAAAACAACAAACATATATACAGACAAATAGACAGACAGTCCTAGATGTTATCCCAAGTGAGCAAGTCCTTCTCTCCTTCTCTAGCATCTAACCTAGTGTACAACTCATCATACGCCTTCTGCTTGGCCTTAGACACTTCCCTCTTCACTCTGTGCTGCACCTTGTATTCCTGTCTATTCTCTTCAATCCTGTCCATGTCCCACTTCATCTTGGCTAACCTCTTCCTCTGAATACTATCCTGAACTTCCTCATTCCACCACCAAGTCTCCTTATCTTCTTTCCTCCTTCCAGATGACACACCCAGCACCTTTCTTCCTGTCTCCCTGATCACTTCTGCTGTAGTTTCCCAGTCATCTGGCAGCACTACCTGACCACCCAGAGCCTGCCTCAATTTCTGTCTAAATTCCTCACAACATTCCTCCTTTTTCAGCTTCCACCACTTGGTTTTCTTCTCCATCTCTATCTTTGACCTCTGCTTACAGACCATCAAATTTATCCAACACACCACCATCCTATGCTGTCTGGCTACACTCTCTCCCACTACCACTTTACAGTCACTAATCTCTTTCAGATTGCCTCTTCTACATAGGATGTAGTCTACCTGTGTGCTCCTATCTCCACTCTTGTAAGTCACTCTATGCTCCGCCCTCTTCTGAAAATAAGTGTTAACCACAGCCATGTCCATCCTCCTAGCAAAGTCCACTACCATCTGTCCTTCAAGGTTCCTTTTCTTAACTCCAAACTTGCCCATCACCTCCTCATCACCTGTGTTCCCCTCACCAACATGTCCATTAAAATCTGCTCCTATCACCACTCTCTCACCTGTTGGAATACTCTCGATCACCTCATCTAATTCACTCCAGAATCTCTCTTTCTCCTCTAACTCACAACCTACCTGTGGGGTATAACCACTAACAACATTCAACATCACCCCTTCAATCTCCTACTTCAGACTCATCACCCTGTCTGACACTCTCATCACCTCCAGAACATTCCTCACAAACTCCTCCTTCAGGACCACACCTACCCCATTTCTCTTACTATCCACACCATAATAAAACAGTTTGAATCCTGCTCCTATACTACGAGCCTTGCTACCCTTCCACCTGGTCTCCTGTACACACAGTACATCCACCTTCCTTCTCTCCATCATATCAGCCAGCTATCTACCTTTCCCTGTCATAGTACCAACATTCACAGTTCCTATTCTCAGTCCTACACTCTTACCTTTCCTCTTCTCTCTCTGTCTACTACTTCCTCCTCTACTTCTTTGACCAACAGTAGCCCAATTTCCACCAGCACCCTGTAGGTCAATGGCGCTGATGGCGGTCATTGTTAACCTGGGCCTTGACCGATCTGGTATGAAATTTAGAGTACTGACAATTCGCATGGTTAAATTTGGCAATGTTTTACGCCGGATGCCCTTCCTGACGCAACCCTCTCTATTTATCCGGGCTTGGGACGGGCACAGAAGTCACTGGACTGTGACCCGCATGGCTAGATTATACACGTTAATGTAAATAATGATGTTATTCTCAAAATATTACGAATTTAATTCTGTATTGCTACGAATCTCGTGATTTTTACTTTATTCTCATAGTGTTAACTTTATTCGCGAAATATTACTACTTTGTCACACTTTTATTTAGTTTGACTTTTTTTTCTGGAATAACTACCAATTAAATTTTGCATTATAATGACTCTAATCTCAAGAGGTTTTCCATTTTAATTTTTATCTTTGCACAGGCAGCTTTAAAGTTGAACAAAAAAAAGTTATGTGCAAATGGCAGGAAAACACCAGCGCAATTAAGTATTTACAAAGCACATAAAAATACTTCGCAGCTTTACACTCAGTCACGGGTAAATTTATACATATTCATTTAAAATGTAAATATTACCAAAAATGTATTAAAGTATTAAAAAATGTATATAAGAACTGTGTTATACTATATAATGTGCTCTGGCCAGAGTTGTACCATGTGCTAACTGGTGGGAATTCTCTGAAGTACAACACATGCATTTAAATACCAAAGCGCCGACTCGCAGAATCTTATGGCACACTGCGGGCAGACTCGCGGCATGCCGCAGGAAGAGGCGCGCATTTTTAAATGCCACATCTGTAGCTGGCCGGCACTCCCCTCCATCATTTTGTCCAATGTCTGCTCAAAATTGGAATACATCCGCCTCCAGCAAACTACACGCCGTGAATACAGAGACTGCTGCGTTTTTGTTTTTATGGAGACGTGGCTCAGCGACAGACTTATGGACACCGCCATTCAGCTAGCTGGGCTAACCATGTTTCGTGCTGACAGGAATGCAGCTCTGTGCAGTAAGACTCGTGGTGTTGGTGTCTGTGTTTACATCAACACAGAATGGTGTAAGGACTCTGTGCTTGTGTCTAATTACTGTTCATCGCAAGTGGAGTTTGTGACTGTTAGATGCAGACCTTTTTATTTACCCCGCGAATTCATTACTGCTTTCATTTTCGGAGTGTACATTCCACCCAGTGCTAATGCTAAGGAGGCTCTGTGTGAGCTCTACAGAGCTATTAGTGAGCTGCAGAATGCTCACCCCGACTGACTGTTTATGATAGCCGGAGATTTGAATCATGCAAATCTCAAAACTGTGCTCCCTAAATTCCATCAACATGTGGATTTTGCGATGAGGGGGTGAACATGCTGGATCTTGTTTACACAAACATTCCCAGCGTGTACCCACGCCCCACCTCGGCTACTCAGACCACATCTCTGTTATGTTGATTCCAGCATACAAACCACTCATCAGATGCTCTAAACCGGTTCTGAAACAGGTTAAAACCTAGCCAGCAGGAGCCATCTCTGCTCTTCAGGACTGTTTTAAGTGCACTGACTGGGACATGTTCAGGGAGGCTGCAACAAACGGCGACTCTATCAACTTGGAGGAGTACATGGCATCAGTGACCAGCTACATCGGGAAGTGCAGGATCAGGTGCTCTGTCTCACCACAGCTGACGTGAAGAAAACTCTATGTAGAGTCAACCCACGGAAGTCTGCTGGACCAGACAACATTCCTGGCAGAGTGCTCAGGGAGTGTGCAGAGCAGCTATCAGATGTCTTCACAGACATCTTCAACATCTCCCTGAGCAGGTCCACCGTCCCAACGTGCCTCAAGACAATGACCGTTGTCCCTGTGCCTAAAAGTCTACGGTTTCCTGCCTCAATGACTATTGTCCCAGTGCACTCACACCAATCGTGATGAAATGCTTCGAGAGGCTCGTCATGAGGCACATCAAGTCACAGCTACCACCCTTACTGGACCCCTTGCAGTTTGCATATCATCCTAACCGCTCCATGGACGATGCCATCACCACAACCCTCCATCTTGCCCTCACACACCTGGACTGTAAGCACACATATGTATGAATGCTGTTCATAGACTTCAGTTCAGCATTCAACACAATCATCCCTCAGCAGCTGATTGAGAAGCTGAGCCTGTTGGGCCTGAACACCTCTCTCTGCAACTGGATCCTGGATTTCCTGACTGGGAGACCTCAGTCAGTCCCGATCGGGAACAGCATCTCCAGCACCACCACACTGAGCACTGGAGCTCCTCAGGGCTGTGTGCTCAGTCCACTGCTGTTCACTTTGCTGACTCATGACTGTGTGGCAATGCACAGCTCTAACCTTATCATTAAGTTCACAGATGACACCACTGTGGTGGGTCTCATCAGCAAGAATGATGAGTCAGCATACAGAGAGGAGGTGCAGCAGCTAACAGCCTGGTGTAGAGCCAACAACCTCTCCCTGAACATCAGGAGAGCACAGAGTGACCATTCTCTGCTGTCCATCGATGGATCCTCTGTGGAGATTGTCAAGAGCACCAAATTCCTTGGTGTTCATCTGGCAGAGAATTTCATCTGGTTACTCAACACCAGCTCCAAGAAAGCCCAGCAATGCCTCTACTTCCTGAGGAGGCTGAGGAAAGCCCATCTCCCTTCCCCCATCCTGACTGTGTTCTACAGAGGGACCATCGAGAGCGTCCTGAGCAGCTGCATCACTGCTTGGTTTGGGAACTGCACTGTCTCGGATCGCAAGAACCTTCAGCGGATAGTGAGGACAGCTGAAATGATTATCGGAATCTCTCTCACCTCTATGAAGGACATTTACACTGCACACTGCATCCGCAAAGCCAACAGCATTGTGGATGATCCCACACACCCCTCACATACACTCTTCACCCTCCTGCCTGCTTCTCAACACCCAGGACTGAATTGTACAAAAACTCTCTCTCTCTCTCTCTCTCTCTCTCTCACATACACACACACACACATACTTTCACCTGTGTGGACACACACACATAACTTATATTTTTCACTACTTATTGCACTAACTCAAACCCTGTTATTACATTATGCTGCTATGTTTATATTTATGTTTATGCCTATTTCTATTTGCACTACCTCAACCTTTGCTACTCTGTACATCATTTCTTTTTATTCCATTTCATTATATATGTTCTTTTTTGGTGCTGTATTGTTTTTATGTTGTCTTTTTGTACCTACTGTTTTTGCACTGTATTGTCTTGCACTGTTTGCACCTAGTTGCACACTTTGCACTTCATGTGGTCCTTTATTTGGTCCTAGATCTTTATGTTGTATGTTTATGTAGCACCAGGTTCTGGAGAAATGTTGTTTCATTTCACTATGTGCTGCATCAGCTATATGTGGTTGAAATCACAATGAAGCCTCTTGAATCTTGAAATCTTGAATCTCAAATGGCAAGACCACTGCATGCTGTAATGGGCAGCAGAGACAAAAGGAAAGCATCAGAATCATTCATGTGGAGTAGTGAATGCCAGGCTGCATTTGATCAGTTGAAATTATGCCTGATGTCACTGCCTTTCCTCGCTTACGCCAACTTTGGCCACCTGTTTTTACTCACAACAGATGGGAGTCACCTGGGCCTCAGTGCTGTATTGAGTCAAAAGCAAATTGGAGTTGAGTTGGTCATCGCATTCGCAAGCAGGGTCCTGAGAGGTCAGAGAGAAATGACAAGCACTACAGTGCATACAAATTGGAAATGTTGGCACTTAAATGGGCCACAAGGGAAAAAGAGTATTTTTTTGTTTGCCAAATTCACTGTAATCACTGACCACAATCCATTGCGTTATCTGGAAACAGCTAATCTCTGGGTGGTTGAACAAAGCTGGGTGGCTCAGTTAGTGGAGCTTAATTTCAAGGTCCTGTATAAGCCTGGGCGATTGATCACCAATGCTAATGCTCTCTCAAGACTTCCCTCCGGAGAACATACAGAACAAGAGTTCACAGAGAAGAATTTCATCCAAATGAATTCAGAGGAAGTGCATGCATACCTGTGGCCAGCTCAAGAGACCAAGCAGGGAAGAACTTATGTTAAAGTGGCTGTATAAGCATCCATCCAGGAAGTGATAAATGGTTACAATTGGGATGAAATTAAGGCACTGCAGAGAAGTGATCCCTAGGTAGGTTCCATATACCATGCAATGTTCAAAAACGAAAGACCAAGTCGAGCAGGACAACAAAGTAGGCTCCCAGATTGGAAAAAGCTTTGCATAGAGTTTAAGCATCTCCATTTGCATCATGGAGTGGTGTTTAGATGTATCCTCGATCAAAGGGATGGAAAGAAAATAAGGCAGCTAGTTGTTCCGGCTTCCTTATTCCGTTCAGTTTATGACAGCCAACATGAACATGGGGGTCATTTTGGATGGAATAGCACTTTGACATTGATGAAACAGAACTACTATTGGCCTAGCATGTCTAAAGATGTGCAAGAGTGGATAGAACAGTGTAAAAGATGTACTCTTGCAAAAGATTTCTTCCCAAGGATTTGAGCCCCAATGACATACAGTAATGTCACAGCTCCACTAGAGGTTCTGGCCATGGACTATACCCAGTTGGAAATGTCTTCTGGGGGGGTATGAAAATGTACTTGTTTTAACTGACATTTCACTCGGTTTACAGTTATTGTCCCAACCAAGAACCAAACCATGCATGCAAAGGCTCTCATCAAACATTGGTTTGTCTGCTATGGGTGTCCAGCTCACCTGTATTCAGATCAAGGAAGGTGTTTTGAAGCACAAGTGATCAGGGAGCTGTGCAAAGTGTATGGTTTTTGTCTTATGGTAAGAGCTGTACAAGTCTCTACCATCCTCAAGAATACTCTCAATGTGAGAGGTTTAACCACACCATGCATGATATGTTGAGAACATTGACACCTGAGAAGAAGAAGGACTGGAAAACTCACTTACCAGAGTTAGTGATGGCATATAATAACCACGTCCACACCTCAACCGGCCATTCTCCTTTCTACTTAATGTTTGGGAGGGATGCACACCTTCCATTAGATATCCTGGTCAGATATTCTGGGTGGAAAGGATTTGGAGGAAAGTGATGTAGAAAACTTGGATGATTGGGTGAAGAATCACCACAGCTGACTTAAGACTGTAGAAGTTGCAAACACAGTTGCACAGGAGATAGAGGGTGTATGACCGTAAGTCCTATGGAGCACTTGTCAGGCCTGGTGACCGCATGTTGCTGCACAATCACAAACATAGAGGCAGAAACAAAATCTAGGAACACACACTTTTTATTGTAGTTAAGCAGAACCACTCAGACATGCTTGTATTCACCATCAAGCCTGAAAAAGGGGGTCCATTTCCCATATCGCCATTTAGTATATCACATAAAACCTGTTTTGTCCCAATATTATCATCACAAGTCATCACAAGTCATCTCAAGTCTTCTCATCAGTTTCATGGTTGCTACAGACTGGTATTGACATCCTTCACTCACACACACACACACACACACACACACAAACTCTCCACTGAAATAGATTGAGTGAAACTGTAAATGTGAGTTAAGTGAGAATTGTTAGAACTAAACTAAGGACTATTGTTGAGTTGATTTGAGTTTTTCTTAGGTATCCAGTGTTACTGAAAGTCAATTTGTGTGCTTAAGGTTAAACTTAACTCTGGGAAGCCTGGGTACGAAAGGGTTAAATGAGATGGTTGAATGGTTCTTTTAAGCTAACTCCAATTTCAGATAATCTGTTGTTAATTATTTGTTTTATTTTGTTAAAAGAATAAATTACTAATTGCTAACGGGTCTTACAGTCTATAATTATTAGTTTGACTTACCTTGGGGTAGGGGCATCTCACTAACACTATTAGGTTTAGGAGGGTGGGAATGTGAATGATTGAATGGTCTATCTCACAGTCCAACCACTGAAAGGTTTTAAATGACCTATTACTCTATTACAGACCTATTCCTCTGATCAGGATTATGTCTCCTTTCTGGTGTTGCTTGATTTTGATTGCAGCTTTTGACACCAATGATCATACCTTTCTCCAAATGTTTTGGGAGTTAATGGAACAGCCCTTTCCTAGTTCAGGTCCTTATTTAACTGACTTCTCTGTGCATACCATGGTAAAAAAAAAAAAAAAAGATGTTTCACAAGGTTCTATTTTTATTAAATATGCGAAATCTGAGTAAAATTATTTGCAAACCTGGTATTAGCTTCAAGTATTATGCTGATGACACACAGTCAAATGTTTCAGAAAAGCCAAATAAAAGGTGGCAGTTTAATGAAGTTAAGTAATGTGTAAAGGACATTAAACACTGGATGGTTATTAACTACCTCCAACTTAATTCTGACAAGACAGGGTACTTGTAGTAGTACTAGTTTCTGATTAGATACTAACTCTGGATGGCCTTTCTGTTTCATTATGTGCAGCAGAACCTAGTTCATGCTTTTGCTAATGCTAGGTATTATTGTAATGCTTTAATATCTGAATGTTATAGTAGGCCCATAAACAAGCTGCAGTTAGTCTAGAATGTAGCAGCTAGAAAAAGAAAATTTGACCATATCACCCACGATATTATCCACATTATATTTTTATGACTAGTCATGCCTACTTTAAACAAAAAGTACAGGTTATTTGTTGGTACCCCAAATAGTGAAGCCTTCAACAGTTTTTCACTTACAAACCCCCTCTCACCCACTTTCATGCATTCATGCAGGACTGTTGACAGTAGAGTGGCTGTCCACATTATATCTGAATAGCAGTGCTATAGTATTACTCATGTAGCATCTCTCTGTGTCCAGGTGTCAACTTTTGTCATAGATACATCACTTCTTTTTACCAATTTTTACCAAGAGGTGCTTCTGCTGGTTTTATGTCACTTGCTTGACAGGAAATCCAGGAAGTGAAGTTTTGTTCCCCTCTTTCTAAAGCAATCATTATGTTATTGATATTTGCAAGATCTTGGGGCTGAGACAGTTTTATAGATCAAATAACTGTTTCCTCGATTCATGATGGTACATAGAGTTGACAAATTGTGGTATTTCCAGACATATTGATCATTTCCAACCATGAAAGCCAACCATGGTTCACTGTTCATGTAGTAGAACTGACTAGAAGCCATGTCACAGACTGAAATCCAGTGATGTGCTGTAGAAAAGTGTTCAGGATATTGTTTTGATTTGCTATGAGAAGTGTAGTTTTTTAATGCACATATAGCTTCCAGATAATCCACTGTCAAATGATAGTGTATATGATGTAAATATGTACTAATGTGTACTGAAATATGTACTGATCAGAATAATGTCATTCATAAATGTTTAACTGTAATCCAGAAAGCATTATCTTTAATAAGTCTTTTTAGTGCATTATCTTTTTTGGTGTATATACAACTCTGGAAAACAATCCACTGCAAAATAATCAGTTTCTTATGTTTTTTTTTTCTTACAGGTGCATGTATTGGTCAGATGAACAGTTTTGTTTTATTTTTTGTGAACTGCTGACAATATTTCTCCTAAATTCAAAATATAACTATTACAGAAGTCCAGAGAGGCCATGTGATATTATTTTTGCTTTTATTTATTATTATTTTGATATTATTATTTGACTTAATTTTCTCATGATCTCAAGATAAAGTTGTTTTCTCGTGATAACGACTTAATTTTCTCGTGATCTCGAGATAACAAAAGTTGTTTTCTTGTGATCACGACTTAATTTTCTTGTGATCTCGAGATAACAAAAGTTGTTTTCTTGTGATCACGACATAATCAGAATCTAATTACGTATTTTTTCTCTGGAAAATTAGGCGCAGTTTCAACTGACTGTTGCACATACACGTTGGCATCTTCGCCACCACCATGAAAGTTGTCAATCACTGACAGACACAGAGCAATTTCAGACCGCGTTGAAGTTACTTTGATGTTCAGACATCAGACAGATATGCGGAAGCGCTAGTTTAGGGACCATTGACAAATTTCTGTACGATTGAAATGTGGTACTTGTTACCAGGGGCGATTCTAGGATTTTCATTTAAGGGTATGATATTAAAAAATAAATAAATAAAGTAAAATAAATGTTTGATTAACAGGGTAGGATGGTAAACTTATTGCAGCATTTCACTGTATTGCATAGATGTGTATAACATTTGAGTACTGAACAAGCCAAATACGAGTCTTCCTGGTCTCACACACACACACGTCCTGCCCTCTGATCCTCACTCTGGTCTGCGGAAAGAACAAGAACATGCTGAAAGACGGGGAAGAGCCGAATCTGCCGCTGTTCATATGAAATTTAAAGGGGACTGAGGAGATCGCCAATTTGTGTAGAGTTTATGGAGAATCGCAGAATTTTTTGCGGAGCTGAGTAGAAATGTTAGCGACGCCCATGCTTGTTACTTAACTGACTACGTTCCTGTAAGGACTTGCTGGACGCGGGAGGGTTAGAATCCATATGTGGAAGATTTAATGAAAACAGCAGGCAGAATCAGAAATGGGAAAGCAGGCAAAAGGTCAAAACTGGAAAAGCAAAAACTAGTGATCAAAACCAAAACAGAAACTGTAAATAGTAGAAACCAGGAAACAAGCAAGGATCAAACACTAATAACAGTCAGAAGGCTATAAACAGCAAGGTTTGGCATGAGTCAGAAAGAAATGATGCTTTGCATTTAGCCAGAGGAAGCATGCTGCTTAAAAGCCCTGAAACAGGAAACAGGAAACCACATGCGCACAGTCAATGTCAAAGTCAAGGCGATGGTTCCCTCTGGTGGTCTGGATCAGCATACACCGTGACAGAACCCCCCCCCCACTAGGAACACCTCCTGGTGTTCTACGCCGTGAGCGACCCCTGGCATGAGGGGCGGGCCTATGGGGGAAGTTAAGGTGGAACTCTTCAATGAGAGCAGGGTCCAGGATGTTGGATGCGTTCACCCAGCAGTACTCCTCTGGACCATACCCCTCGAGTCAACCAGGTACTGCAGGCGTCCACCTCGGCAGCATGAGTCCAGTAATGCACGAACCTGGTAGGCTAACGCGTCATCAATGTCCAGGGGCGGGGGGGTTCCAGAGGCGAAGGGGTGGAGCCAGTGGGTTCGTGATAGGGCTTGAGCAGGGACACATGGAAAGTAGGTGAGATGCGGTATGCTGAGGATAACTCTAGGTGGTATGAGACAGGGTTAATTTGCCGGATTTTGAATGGGCCTATGAATTGAGGACTGAGCTTTTTACATGGTATATTGGTATATTTACATGGTATATTCCTGATGAGGACATCGCCGCCGACTTCACCTGGATCTCCTGCCTCCTCACAGCCCACTGGAGTCTCACATGGGCCTGTTCCCAGATCTCCTGACTCTTTCTAGACCAGTCCTCCATGCTTGGAACACAAGATGGTTCTTCAGACCATGGGAATAGTGGAAGCTGGTAACCTAGAATACACTGAAACGGGGTCAACCCAGTGGACATATGACGCAGAGAGTTCTGAGCATATTCAGCCCAGGGTAGGAACTCACTCCACCTTTGCTGTCCACGGCTGCAGTAGGTCCAAAGGAACCTCCCCAATTCTTGGTTGAGACATTCTACTTGGCCATTAGACTGTGGGTGGTAACCGGAACTCAGGCTGACATTGATGCCCAGCTGGTGGCAGAACTCGAGCCAGACACAAGAAGTGAATTGAGTTCCCCGGTCGGACACAGTGTCTTCAGGTAGACCGTAGGTACGGAATACATGTTGAAACACAGCCTGAGCAGTCTCCATGGCCTTTCATAGGAACCAGTCTGCAGCCCTTCGAAAAGCGATCTATGATAACCATGACTGTGGTGAATCTGTGAGACTCAGGGAGGTCCGTGAGAAAGTCGATAGAGAGGTGAGACCAGGGGCGCTGAGGAACAGGTAAAGGCTCCAGGAGGCCCTTAGGTAGCTGATGGCTAGTTCGTGACTGGGCGCACCTTATACAAGACCTGACAAACTCCTCGATGTCATGGCGTAGGAACGGCCACCAGAACCACTGCTGGATCAGCTGGGTCATCCTGTGGATACCTGGGTGCCCTGTGCTTGGGCTCTCGTGAGTCCACTGCAGCAGTCTGTTCCATAGCATGGTGGGGACAAACACCTTGGCGGAAGGGCAGTTGGGTGGAGGTGGCTCTGAATGCTGGGCTTGTTCTATCTCCCTCAGAATGTCCCATTGGACTGGTGCGATGAGAACCGAAGGCAGCAGGATAGGTTCGGGGGACTTGGGTTGATTATCGGCATCATGGAGTCTGGAGAGCGCATCGGCTTTACCATTCTTAGAGCCTGGTCGATAAGTGACAGAGAACTTGAAGCGGGAGAAGAACAACGCCTATCTGGCTTGGCGAGGGTTCAGTCGCTTGGCCTCCCATATATATGCCAGGTTTCTGTGGTCGGTGATGATCAGAAATGGGTGGTTGGCTCCGTCCAGCCAGTGCCTCCACTCTTCCAGGGCCGCTTTCATAGACAAGAGCTCTCTGTTGCCCACATCATAATTCACCTCCGCCGGTGTGAGTTTTCTGGAGAAGAAGGCACATGGGTGTACTTTTCCAGAACTGGGTTGACGCTGCAACAAGACTGCTCCTATCCCACTGCTAGATGCATCAACTTCAACAATGAAAGGCACATCAGGTCTAGGATGGCAGAAAATGGGAGCGGAAGTGAAGCTCCGTTTTATGAGCTGGAAAGCTTTTTTGGCTAGATCAGTCCATTGTAGATGACATGGCTTCCCCTTTAATGGGGACGTGAGACGGTTTGCAATGGTGCTATAGTTTCTAATGAAACGGCGGTAAAAGTTGGCGAAACCCAGAAAGCACTGCAGGTCTTTGACAGTAGAACTCTCTGGCCAGGCTGTGATCGCAGACACTTTACTCAGATCCATCTCCACCCCCCTGTCAGAGATGACGTAACCCAGAAAAATCATGGACGGTCGGTGAAACATTTCTCCAGCTTAGCATACAGGTGATGTTCTGCTAAACAGCGGAGGATGGCCTGAACATGCCTGATGTGTTGTTCCAGGTCGGGGGAGTAGATGAGGATGTCATCGATGTAGGTGATGACATAGCAGTTAAGCATATCTCTGAAGACTTCATTAATCAGTGACTGGAATATGGCAGGAGCATTTGTGAGGCCATAGGGCATGACCTGATATTCATAGTGCCCATGCGTGGTGTGGAAGGCAGTTTTCCATTCATCCCTCTTCCTGATCCTGATCAAATTGTCGGCACTGCGCAAGTCTAGCTTGGTGAATATCCTGGCACCCTGGAGCTGTTCGAGGGCCATGGGCACGAGTGGCAGAGGATAGGGGTAGGGAACCATGATGGCATTTAGTCCCCAATAATCTATACACGGCCATAGTCCACCATCCTTCTTTTCTACGAAGAACAAACCTGCTGCGATGGGGGACGTCGACGGCCGGATGTATCCAGCAGAGAGAGCTTCTTGAATATACTCCTCCATAGCTTGTTTTTCCTGTATGGAGAGAGGGTAAACTTTGTTCTTGGGCGGCATGGCGTTAGGTAAGAGCTCAATGGCACAATCCCATGACTGGTGTTGGGGAAGCTGGGCGGCTCTCTCTTTGCTAAATACCTCCCTGAGGTTGTAGTATTCCCTGGGAAGAGTGGTGGAGGTCATGGTGCTGGGGCTCTCAACAGACGTAGAACAACATGGACGTGGGGGATGATGAAGGAAACAATTCTCATGACAGTGAGACGACCATTTCAGGATGTCTCCATCCTTCCAGGAGATAAGAGGATTGTGGAGTTGTAGCCATGGGAGGCCTAGAAAGATTGGGGTGGATGGAGAGGTGATGACATAGAAGATGATGGTCTCATGATGAAATAGTCCAATCTGCAGTTCAGTGGAGGCAGTTTGCTGATGGATAAGGCCTTCCCCTATGGGCTGGTCGTTGATAACAGTGACTCGTAATGGGGGTGTACATGGAATGACAGGAATGTTGAATTTCTGAACCAGGTGGTGAGCGATGAGGTTAACGGCGGCACCAGAGTCAATCAGCGCTGTGGCATGGAAACATGAATCAGTAAGGGATATGCAAACAGGAAGTGATAATCTGCATGACAATGTATGAGTCTGTAACTTGGCTGTGGTGGGCTTCTCGGGGCACTCGTACACTCTGTGACATGGTTTCCCACAGTAGAAGCAGAGCCCTTGCAGAACACAGCGTTCTCATTCCTCGGCTGAGACTCTAGCCCATCTGAGTTGCACGGGCTCAGAGAAGTCCATTTCGTGGCTTTCGAGCGGGCGGCGAACTCGGGTGGAAGCTGGCTGATGTTGACGGCGTAGATTATCAAGACGAATGGCAGTCATGATATACTGGGAGATAGTCATGTTAGTTTCTCTACACGCCATGTCTGCTTTCAGTTCTACGTTGAGCCCTTCATGAATAACCGCCATGAGTGAGGTCGCATTCCACCTTGATTGAGCTGCTAATGTGCGAAACTAGATCGCGTAATCCGCCACGTGTCTATGCCTTGGCGTAATTCCAGTAACTGTACAGAAATATCCTTACCCCCTGCTGGATATTCGAACACTTCTTTTATCTGATTGGCGAAATAATCCGCTGATGCTTTAATTTGGGGGTCGGAATCCCTTACTGCTGATGCCCAATCCAGCACCTTGCCCGTGAGAAGAGATAGCATAAACGCGCACCTTGTACTTTCTCTGCCATAGGCCTCTTGTTGCTGGCTGAAGAAATTATCACACTGGTGCAAAAAAACCCGGCATTTATCAGCTGAGCCATCTAATTTTTCAGGGAGAGAAAAGCGGGGTTGCTAACTGCGAGGAACAGAAGCCGGCGCGGCATCCGCAGCTTGGCTGGCTGGCTGTAGTTGGAGCTGTTGGTTGGTGGCTTTCAGCGAATCCACTTCCATCTGGTATGCTTGGATGAGGATGCGCTATTGCCACAAAGCCGCTCACATATCTGCTGGACTCATCTCTGGCAATTTGTGTAGAGTTTATGGAGAATCGCAGAATCTTTAGCGGGACTAAGTAGAAATGTAAGGACTTGCTGGACGCGGGAGGGTTAGAATTCATATGCGGAAGATTTATTGAAAACAGCAGGCAGAATCAGAAACAGGAAAGCAAGCAAAAGGTCAAAACCAGAAAAGCAAAAACTAGCGATCAAAACCAAAACAGAAACCATAAATTGTGGAAACCAGGAAACGAGCAAGGATCAAACACTAATAACAGTCAGAAGGCTATAAACAGCAAGGCTTGGCACGAGTCAGAAAGAAACAATGCTTCACGTTTAGCCAGAGGAAGCATGCTGCTTAAAAGTCCTAGAAACAGGAAATAGGAAACCACATGCGCACAGTCAATATTTGGGTGATGGTTCCCTCTGGTGGTCTGAATCAGCATATAATGTGACAGTTCCCCAGTTATTCTAATTTCTTCTTAAATATACATATGGCATGCAGCATTGCAAACAGCATTAGTTTATTTATAAATAAAAATTGAATTAATTGATAGTATTAATTATGTATCATGTGAATTAATTTGCTATTATTAATTTATTTATAATTAAATAACTATTTTTTAACTACTTTTAACTATTTCTTCAATAGCTTCTAGGTCATGTGACCCTGTGACCCCAAACTAGTACTAAAATAATCTACTTGAACACCTCCACAAGGTACACCTCTTTGTATCCCAAAAAATCTTTTATTTTTATTTTTAAAAAACACAATTTCTTCAGTAGCTTCTAGGTCATGTGACCCTGTGACCCAAAACTAGTACTAAAATGATCTACTTGGACACTTCCAAAGTGTACACCTCTTTGTTATTACAAAAATGTCTTCTTTTATTTTTATTTAAAAAAAACACTATTTCTTCAATAGCTTCTAGGTCATGTGACCCTGTGACCTTTTTGGAATAACAAAGAGGTGTACCCTGTGGAGTTGTCCAAGTAGTAGTACTAGATTTGGGTCACAGGGTCACATGACCTAGAAACTATTGAAGAAATAGTTTTTTTAATTAAAAAAAAATTAATAATAGCAAATTAATTTACATGATACATAATTAATACTATCAATTAATTCAATTTTTATTTATAAATAAACAAATGCTGTTTGCAATGTGGCATTCCATATGTATATTTTAGAAGAAATTAGAATAACTGGAGAATGTAGTAAATTAAGTAACAAGCATGGGCATTGCTAGCCCATTTTTTTTGCTTTAGCCCCCTAACATTTCTACTCAGCCAGCCTAAAAATTCTGGGATTCTACATAAACTCTACACAAATTGGTGATCTCCTCAGTCCCCTTTAAATTTCAGATGAAAACGGCGGCAGACTTCGGCTCTTCCCCGTCTTTCAGCGCGTTCTTCAATCCACAGACTGCGGCATCACAGAGCGAGGATCAGAGGACAGGATGTGTGTGTGTGATCAAATGTTATACACATCTATGCAATAGTGTAACGCCTCGTCAGACGTCGGAGTGTTAGAGTCCATGTGCAGATTTCGTTAAGGACGGCAGGCAAAAATCGTAGTCGAGGTAATATAGGCGGAGGATCAAAAAACCAGAAAGCAAACACTAGAATACCAAAGCCAAAAACACAAAGTCCGAAAATCATAGTCAGAAGGGGTAAACAGGCAAGGTCATACACGATGAAACTAGAACTCACAGAAATAAGGCTTGGCAAGGACCGCAATGGGAAACAATGCTTCGCAATAAGGCAGAGGTGGCGCGCTGCTTAAATACGCCTCAGTACCGGAAGTGGGCAGAGATAGCTAATATTCGGGCGATGGCTCCCTCTGGTGTTCCGGCCCAGACTGTTGTGTGACAAATAGAGTGAAATGCTGCAATAAGTTTACCATCCTACCCTGTTAATCAAACATTTATTTTATTTTTATTTATTTATTTATTTATTTATTTATTTATTTTTTACTATTATACCCTCATTGGGGGCTGAGCCCCCCCTTAAATGAAAATCCTAGAATCGCCCCTTGTAACAAGTACTACATTTCAGTCGTACAGAAATTTGCCGAAGGTCCCTAAACTAGAATATGACGAGAAAATTAAGTCATGATCACGAGAAAACAACTTTTGTTATCTCGAGATCACAAGAAAATTAAGTCATGATCACGAGAAAACAAAAGCAAAAAAGCAAAAATCACATGGCCTCTCTGGGCTTCCGTAAACTATTGTTATTTAGAGTGTATATTTAAAGGAAATGACAACACATCAAAATAACCCAAGATCATGCAGAATTTGCAGATTTTCAACAATACTGCCTCACTAAACAACTTGAGAGTGACAAATGATATATGGCTAGATACTGAACAAGCACTAAACAAAGAAATCAGAATCTTTGCTCTACCATTTATCAGCACAACTAATCACCTCAGATTCAAAAGCCCACTGACTGTAGCAATTTTATACCAATTCACAATTCAACATATGCAACACACCAGTACAACACAGTAAAATGAATAAATAAATAAATACACATCACACATATAGCAATGGGTTAGACTTTTGCATGCCCGTACTTGATTCTAGGGAGAGATTATATATATATATATATATATATATATATATATATATATATATATATATATATATATATATATATATATATATATATATATATATATACAGCTCTGGAAAAAATAAGAGACCACTGCCCAATCTCCAGATTTGAACCCTATTGAAAACCTCTGGAATGTCATCAAGTGGAAGATGAATGGTCACAAACCATCAAGCAACTTGCATTTTTGCAAAAAGAGTGGTATGAAGTTACCCAACAGCAATGTGAAAAACTGGTGGAGAGCATGCAAAAATGCATGCAAATCGGGGTTATTCCACCAAATACTGCAATAATGCAATTTAGCCAAAGCATTAACACAATTTGTTTACAACTTATTTGCATTTTGTTTTATTTGAGTTATTAAAGCACTGCAAATACCGCATGATCATGGGTTATTTTGATGTGTTGTCATTTCTTTTAAATATACACTCTAAATAACAATAGTATAGTAATAACAATAGTAACAATATAATAGTTATATTTTGAATTTAGGAGAAATATTGTCAGCAGTTCACAAAAGTAAGAAAAAAAACATAAAAAAGTGATTATTTTGCAGTGGTCTCTTATTTTTTCCAGAGATGCATATATACTGTATATATGTATGTATATATATATATATATATATATATATATGCCAATTGAGAGAGGTTGGAAGGACATCTGGCATGTACCACCCGCTTCAGGTCTAACCACAACATTTCAATTGGATTGAGATCCGGACTCTGACTAGGCCAATCAAGAGTGTGAAACTTCTTTCTTTTAAGCCATTCCTTGGTGGATTTGCTTGAATGCTTAGGGCCGTTGTCTTGTTGCATCACTCATTTTCGGCCCAGCTTCAGCTGTCTGACTGATGGCAGGAGATTCTCTTCAGGAATTTGTTGATAGGTCTGAGAATTCAAGTTTTCCTGAATAATATGGAGTTGCCCTGGCCCAGAGGCAGAAAAACAGCCCCAGAATTCAGTGTTGGCTTTTCTCCAAACATGATTATGACCAAATAAATCTATTTTGGACTCATCTGTCCAAAAAATGGACTCCCAAAACTCAATTTTTGTCTGATTGTAGACGCATGTACATTTACCTCAGATGCTGCCAGAGAGGTCTGCAACTCTCTAGAGGTGATGTGTGGGTTGGCCTTTACCTCATTTATTATTTTTCTGGTGCTTCTTTATGATAGTTTTGATGGGCATCCACTTCTAGGCAGAGTTGTAGTCATGTTGAATGCCCTCCATTTGTAGATGATTTGTCACAAGTGGAGCCAAGAGTGAGACCTGAAGCCAGAGGACTCTGAGTGCAGTTTGTCCCACAGGGCAGGTCAAGCATGCTGACCTTGCCTGATGCCTGATGAAGGGGTGACATCCCCAACCCCACCATCTCTGATGTTTCAGGGGGCAGATGCAGCTTTATGGCCCTTCCTCTCAACCCCTGCATCTAGATTCAGCCTCACAGAGGAAAGCTCTGTCACCACACACCTTTATGCAGTGTGTGTGCTGTTCTGGCTCCTTTGTGTTTCCAGGGTATCCAGCTAATAAATTACAGTGATGGCCCACATATTTTGGCTCAGTCTAGAGAGCTGGCAGCAAGGCACTGTGTCTTGCTTGCACATATCATGTGCCTGGGGCTCAGGATGAACCCAGGAAGCATCTTTATCTCAGAAAACCACATTTACAGGAGTAATATGAGATTCAATCCCAAAGCAGGTTTGTATGGATTAAATCCTTGCCACTATAGGCTACAACAGGCTAGACCAATACCTTTTGGTCCTTTGTACCAAGAAGATATTAGGTCTCTTGGCAGGAGCAACCAACATTATATCTGTCTAAGCATATAAGGGTTAAATGCTATGGGCCTCATAATCTTCATACTGTATGTGGGAAAAAACAACCTGGTTTCATACTTTGGGTCCCAAAGGCCAGGATTTGACTCTAAATGTCCACCTCACTTATAGCATATGAGGGTGTGGGGGGCTCATCTGTCATGGCACATAAACTGCCTGAAAATGAGAGATGTGTTTCTAGCTTTGAAACACCTTTATCTGCCTCTGTTGGTCCAGGGACAACACTACACTTAAGTGCAAAGGTTTCACTATCTAAATCACCCTTTGGAGTGCAGTGTTATGGGCTGTTGGTCTCATAACCTTCATGTGAGGAAGACCCTGGTTCCAACCTTAGGTTCCGCTTGTGGGGTTTGGTGCCATCATCAGAACTCTTCCTATGGGTGCCTCTCTCATGGGCTGTGGTGCGATTCTCCTTTTCCAACCCGCTCATGGCATGTGGAGGGGCTGAACATCTCTCATGGCACATGAACTGCCTGAAAAAGAAGGCTGTGTTTCTAGTTTTAAAACTCTTTCTTCTGCCTCTGAAAGGCTCTGAAAGGCTCTTCTTGCCATTGTCATACCTTTTGGGGAGCCCTCATCTCTCATGGCAAATACCTGCTTGGAAATGAGGGCTGTGTTTGTAGCTTAGGAACACTTTTTTTCCACTCTGAGGGCCCCTATCTAATACCATATGGTTACACACTGCAAACTGTGTACCCTTTTTTATGGAAGGTCCCGTTTACAACCTTGAGTCCACTGTTGGGGCATGCTGCCATCTCAGAAAATTTCCAAGGGGTGCCTATCCCTCTTGTTGGGGTGTGGCATTCCTTGGCAACCCCACTCTTGGTAGATGGGAGAGGCTCTCATCTCTCGTGGTTCAAAAACTAGTTTTGAAACTCCTGCCTCTGAGAAGCTACCATATGTTGGTCTATAGACAACTCTATGTTCAAGTGCGGTTTTCACCATCTGAATTGTGCACCCAAGGGCATAGGGTTCCAACCTTGGGTCCCACTCTTGCAGCATGCTGCCATCACAGTACACTTCTGACAGGTGCCTCTCTTATTGGCTGTGGTGTAGCTGTCCTTGTCTGCCCAGCCCACAGCCTTGGGGAGTCCCTCATCATTAATGGCACATATGCTGCATAGAAGTGTGGGCTGTGTTTCTAGCATAGTAACACACCTTCCTCCAACATTAGGCGGTCTGCAAGTCTGAGCAGAGTTCCTGTCAAGGCAGGAGCTGAGGCATGGGGGATGGCAGCTCAACCCACTTGTGGTGGATGCCACATAGCAGAGATACAGCTGAACTGAAGTGGAGATGACCAACTGTTCACTGTAATTCCTTATGCAAAAACTAGGTTTTTCCAAGAAGAGTAAAATGTCATCATAATATAAGCTGATTTTGAGTACATTTTATCTTATTGCTGATGGTGATCAGGGACAGAAAGTTTGGGCCTCCTTGTCTACTGCTTCTGTGCAGTATGAAACTTTGTGATATGAGTACATTAGAGATGACTGTTACCATTAGTAATTCTTATTCATTTAAATGATTCATATTGTCACTATTGCTGATTCTAGATTTTTATGTGATGTGTAATACATTTGAAGAAGGTTGAAAGTGGTTGAGGAGTCTATGCATGTTGGTGGCTGACTGTCTGCTGTTATAAAATCTGATTTGATTAATCTGGTTTGGTTACTGAATGTATAACTGTTTCAATTCAATTTGTTAATTTGTTGAATTGTTGAGTCTTGCTGTTTTTTATTTTTGTGCCAGTGTTGATTAGTAATACTAGCAGTATACTAGGGAAGTGAGTGGAAAAAGAATCATACAGTGTTTTCCTCACGTTTTCCCTGATTTGTCTCCTTATATATACAGTGAGGGAAAAAAATTATTTGATCCCCTGCTGATTTTGTACATTTGCCCACTGACAAAGAAATGATCAGTCTGCAATTTTAATGGTAGGTTTATTTGAACAGTGAGAGACAGAATAACAACAAAAAAATCCAGAAAAACACATTTCATAAAAGTTATACATTGATTTGCATTTTATTGAATGAAATAAGTATTTGACACCTTTGCAAAACATGACTTAGTACTTGGTGGCAAACACTTGTTGTCAATCACAGACATCAGACATTTCTTGTAGTTGGCCACCAGGTTTGCACACACCTCACATCTCAAGGAATTTGGGCCCACTCCTCTTTGCAGATCCTCTCCAAGTCATTAAGGTTTTGTGGCTTACCTTTTAGCTCCCTCCACAGATTTTCTATAGGATTAAGGTCTGGAGATTGGCTAGGCCAGTACAGAACCTTTATGTACTTCTTTTTGAACCACTCCTTTGTTGCCTTGGCCGTGTGTTTTGGGTCATTGCCAGGCTGGAATATCCATCCACGACCCATTTTCAATGCACTGGCTGAGGGAAGGAGGTTCTCATCCAAGATTTAACGGTACATGGCCCTGTCCATCGTCCCTTTGATGCGGTGCAGTTGTCCTGTCACCTGGGGATAGTGTACTTTGGGTCATAGGCAGCATTCCTCCTCTTCCAAACACAGCGAGCTGAGTTGATGCCAAAGAGCTGGATTTTGGTCTCATTTGACCACAACACTTTCACCCAGTTCTCCTCTGAATCATTCAGATGTTCACTGGCAAACTTCAGATGAGCTGGTACATGTGCTTTCTTTAGCAGGGGGACCTTGTGTGCGCTCCCTGAGAGTGCTCCTACTGTAATCTCAGCTCATTACCTGTATAAAAGAGCCAGAACTCTTTCTGATTGATAGGGGATCAAATACTTATTTCACTCATTAAAATGCAAATCAATGTAGAACTTTCAGAAATGTGTTTTTCTGGATTTTTTTGTTGTTATTCCACCTCTCACTGTTAAAATACACCTACCATTAAAATTACAAACTGATCATTTCTTTGTCAATGGGCAAACATACAAAATCAGCAAGGGATCAAATAATTTTTTTCCCTCACTATATATATATATATATATATATATATATATATATATATATATATATATATATATATATATATATATATATATATATATGAAATTAGGCCTGTGTTGTTCATGCAGGGGCACAATGACTGGATTAATGATGTTATTCAGGTAGTATTGGCTTCTTTGCATTGGGTCACTGTACCATTCACAAGATGTCCACTTCTATGCCTTTCTCTTTGATTGTGACTCTTTTCTAGTCTCTCTGTATCTCTGTCGCAACCTGCTGATGACACTCTGTGACACTCTGAGCTCAGTGGCCACTTCCCTCTAAGAACATCCTGTTTGAAGCCTCGCAATGGCGAGGTACTGTTGATCAATTATTAGGTGTCGTCTTGGTCTCATGATGTCAAAATGTGAACAGCATGATGAAAAGGACTGTTTAAATACCAATTCTAAATGAACCAGAAAATTTATTGGTCGATTCATGGATCAAACACCAGTTGTGAATTTTGCCATTAAGCACCTTGTTAGAGAACAGCAAGTTATGCAAAAAGTACTGAAACACTGAACAGTTGGACATGTGCATTCAAAAGTGTAGAGAAGGTCAAATTAAGTTCACCTGTAAAGGTTATAGTGCATTTTAGGTGCATCCTGCACACGAAAGCCGAATATACTTCACTTCTGAATATATATATATATATATATATATATATATAATATATATATATATATATATATAAAGAAAAAAAGGCATCAGGAGATAGAGATGTGGTGGTTGACATTTTACTGCATTTAGTTTATTAAGAAGAGGATTATTTAAACTATTGAAGAGAGAGTAGTAACTGTTATGAAGTGCCTGTGCTAAAAAATATGTTTATCAGAGCAGAAAAATAATGCATAGAATGCATAGAATAACACAATTACCACTCTGAATGGCTTTCCTGTTTCCCATAGTAATGTTGATGTTGGTTGCTGATAGGGTAAATGTGTGATTTATATAACTGGTATCACTGAGTTAGTTGATGCATAGCACCAGATGGAAAGTTAGATTAATCCATATGTGGTATTTAATGGAAATGCAAACACAGCAAACAGTCCAAAACACAAGTAGCAAAAGAATAGTCAAGAAAATGCACAATTCAAAACCTGGAAACATCTAGAGGTGAGCATATCCTATAATATGAAATCAAATATTAGCTTGCAACTACTACGGATTTAATTGTATATGTGAATAAATCTGTCTTTATCTTAATTAATACATTTTATTTAGCTAAGTAAGCTAAGTTAATCAGTAACTCTTGAGCAGTAGCCTGTGTTAACATTTGACCATTCACCAAGAATTATTTTTTAAGTAAAGCAGGATAAGTTTAATGCACAAATACTCGAATTGCCCATTACACACCAAAACATTAATGAACTATATACTGATATATTGACTTTGGCTGAATTTGAACTTTTTTCTTCTGAATCTGCAGGGCTCCCATTCTTTTTCAGAGTTCATTTTCCAGGACATTTTAAATTTTATTGCAATGAGAATACAAGACAACAATCACAGATTCATGGCCTAAAGTAATATGTTCTTTAGTTTAAGTTTTCAAAAAAAAACCAAAAAAAAAAACCATTAGGTTTAGTTTATTTTATAGTTTATTTTCATTTAACATTCCAACCTTCTGGCTTTTTGAAATACTTACAAAAATAAGAAAGAAAGAAAATTGTAGTCAATTGCAACTGTTTTATAGATCAAACAGAGGAAAAAAATATGGAATCACTCAATTCTGAGGAAAATATTATGGAATCACCATGTACTTTGCAGTTCTAAAACAAACACCTGTATCAGATTACATCTGATAATTAGTCTGCAGTTAAAAAAGAGTGCTTGCACACCTTAGTGAGCTGTTGAACGAAGCTGATTGACATAAATCATGGCTCCAACACAAGAGATGTCAGTTGAAACAAAGGAGAGGATTATAAAACTTTCTGAAGAAGGTAAATCTTCACGGAATGTTGCAAAAGATGTTGGTTGTTCCCAGTCAGTGTCTAAAATCTGGACCAAGAACAAATCAAATGGGAAGGTTGTAAAAGGGAAGCATACTGGTAGACCAAGGAAGACATCAAAGCATCAAGATAGAAAACTTAAAGCAATATACCTTGAAAACAGAAAATGCACAACAATGAGGAACAAATGGGCAGAAAGTGGAGTCAATGTCTGTGACTGAACTGTAAGAAATCGCCTAAAAGAAATGGGATTTACGTAGAGAAAAGCCAAATGAAAACCATCATTAACATCTAAACAGAGAAGAACAAGGTTTCAGTGGGCTAAAGAAAAGCAATCATAGACTGTGGATGACTGGATGAGAGTGATTATTCAGTGATGAATCACGAATCTGCATTGGGCAGGGTGATGATGCTGGAACTTTTGTTTGGTGCTGTTCCAGTGAAATTTATAAAGACAACAGCCTGAAGAAAACATGCAAATTTCCACAATCATTAATGATCTGGGGTTGTATGTCAGGAAAAGGTATGGGAGAGATGACAGTCTGTCATCTTTCCGCCTTCTGTGCTGGTTGCTCCCATACGTTGGGATTTCATGAGTGAGATTGAATGGGCCTGCACCTCCGAGGCACCCCCCCCAAACTGTCCACCCTCCAAGCGGTTTGTGCCCACGACACTGCGTCACAGACTGATTAAGTGGACCCACGAGAGCCCCAGCACCGGCCACCCAGGTATGCACCGCACTACTCAGACCTTTTGGTGGCCCTCTCTAAATCAGGATGTTGATTTGTACGTTCCTGGAACCGCTACCCATCCCCCGACGCCCCTGGTCTCACCTCTCTATAGACTTTCTCACAGACCTCCCCGAGTCACAGAGCTTCACCACGATCATGGTCGTCATAGACCGGTTCTCCAAGGGGTGTAAACTCGTCCCTATGAAAGGCCTACCCACGTCTATGGAAACCGCCATAGCTATTTTTCATAATGTGTTCCGAAATTTTGGCATCCCTGAGGACATAGTATCAGACCGAGGGCCACAGTTTACCTCTAGAGTATGGCAGGAGTTCTGCAAGCTATTGAGGATCAACATCAGTCTGAGCTCGGGGTACCATCCCCAGTCCAACGGACAAGCCGAACGCCTGAATCAAGAGCTGGGGAGGTTCCTGCGAGTATACTGCAGCACGGAGCAACATAGATGGAGTGAGTTCCTCCCGTGGGTCGAATATGCCCAGAACTCCTTGACCCATTCCTCTACGGGCCTGACGCCATTCCAGTGTGTACTAGGCTATCAACCACCTTTATTCCCATGGACCGACGAACCCTCCGATGTCCCCGCAGTGGACGACTGGGCTAGACGTAGCCAAGAGACTTGGGAGCGAGCCCATGTCAGACTTCAAAGGGCAGTACGAAGACAGGTAATTCAGGCCAATCGCCGACGTCGGCCTCACCCAGCCTACCAGGTGGGTCAGAGAGTTTGGCTATCCACGCGTAATTTGAAACTCAAACTACCCTGTTGCAAACTCAGCCCCAAATTCATCGGCCCCTTCAAGATCATTCATCAGGTTAATCCTGTCTCATATCTCCTGGAACTGCCTGCCTCTTATCGTATCTCACCCACTTTTCATGCATCTCTGCTCAAGCCCTATCATGAACCTCAGGCCGCACGCTCTGATACCCATGAACCACCTCCTCCCCTGGACATCGACGGCTCCCTCGCTTATCATGTTCGCACCATTCTCAACTCGCGTCGACAGGGTGGTCGCCTCCAATACTTGGTGGACTGGGAGGGGTATGGCCCGGAGGAGCGCTGCTGGGTCGATAGGCAGGACATCCTGGACCCCGCACTCATCGAAGAATTTCACTTGAACTTTCCCCACAGACCGGCCCCTCGCCCGAGGGGGCGCCCACGATGACGAACACCTGGAGGTGTCCCTAGACGGGGGGATTCTGTCACACAACAGCCTGGGCCAGAACACCAGAGGGAGCCCTTGCCCGAATATTAACTATCTCTGGCCACTTCCGGTTCGGTGTATGTCCGGTTAGGTGTATTTAAGCAGCGCGCCACCTCAGCCTCATTGCAAAGCATTGTTTCTGTTTGTGTCACTTGCCAAGCCTTTATTCTGTTATCGTCTAGTTACCTCGTGTATGACCTTTCCAGTTTACCTCTTGACTTCGTGTTTCGGATTTGTGTTTTGGATTAGTTTTCTGAGTGTTAGCCTTCTGGTATTTGACCCTTTGCTTACGTTATCTTGACCACGCTTTCTGCCTACCGTCCTTTACTAAATCTGCTCATGGACTCTAACACTCCCCCGCCTGACGAGGCGTTACACAGTCATTATATCCTCAATAAATACACAAGTTTATATTGAGATTTTGGACACTTTACTTATTCCATCAATTGAAAGGATGTTTGGTGATGATGACATCATTTTTCAGGATGATAATGCATTGTGCCATAGGGTAAAAGCTGTGAAAACTTTCTTTCAAGAAAGACATATAATGTCAATGGCATGGCCTGCAAATAGTCTGGACCTCAATGAAGAATACTGTGTGTCGATAGTTAAATCCATGCCTCAGAGAATTCAAGCTGTTGTAAAAGCCAGAGGTGGTGCAACAAAGTACTAGTGGAGTTTTTGTTTGGTGATTCCATAAAATTGTCCTCAGAATTGAGTGATTCCATATTTTTTTCTTCTGTTTGATCTATAAAAACAGTTGCAATTGACTGCAATTTTCTTTCTTTTTTATTTTTGTAAGTGTTTCATAAAGCCAGAAGGTTGGAATGTTAAATGAAAATAGTTTTGTGGCATGTCTGTGACTGTTTTTATTTTCTACACAATTAAACAATTGAATGAACATCTTCCAAGAGTGGTGATTCCAAAATTTTGCCAGGGGTTGTATTCATGTTTAACTAAGTTCCACAAGGGTATAAATGCTGTTGTGCCAAAGACAAAATTTCCAAGAAATTTGTCAAGCCTGGAAATATACGCAAAATTTTGGAGCTCTGTTTTATGGTTTGTGTACATGTGTGTTGAGAATGTTTTATACTGTGCAAGAATCTAATCACACTGAGGCACTGAGCAAACCTTCTAAGAGATTCTGAAACATTTATCTTCAATTTTCTCCATCTGCAACCATGGTCACTGGGTCAAGGGGTGTGCCACACAGCTGGGTACATTAGGGGACTTCTCGCCATCATTTTTTCATAAGAAAGGAAGTAATAGAAAGGAAGGAGACACATTCTTTCTTGAACAATTTTTCCAACAAATGCAAAGAAATGGAGCTTGGCCACAAAAAGACGGTCTGCAGTGGCCTCCTTTACTGTGCAGTATGATGCAGATGATGGAACTTTACTTTTCGGAAGTTTCCCATGGCTGCTGATGTATGTCTGCTCTGCGGGAGAAATTTTGATTGTTCTCTCTTCTACCCAACGATGAGCACAGAACTTCAGAGGAAATGTTGATGTTTTGGTCATCTCTATGAAATCCTCACATCTGGCTGGTTAGTCATGGAACAACTGCCAAAGAGCCCTCATCACATCTCCCACCTCCCAACCTGTTTCTTTCTCTCCACTTTGAAAGCTTCCATGCACAACATGCAAAGCAGTTTCCCAAATTCAGCAACTTTGGTGCATCAGGGTCCAACTGACTCGTCTTCTTGGAACACTTTCAGGAATTTCCAGATGACCATTGGGTCAGCCATTGAGATCTGCAGAAGCTTCTTGGGATCAAGTGGTGACAGGGTTCTCTTAATTTTCTCCAAAAGCTTCTTTGCCTGAGTATGTCCCATAAACTCTGAATCAAAATAATGCAAAGCTACTTTCTCTTCATTTTCACTCCAGTAATGGACAATAATATCCATCTGTTCCATCTGTGTAACTTTATTCAAGCATTCATCAAATGACATTACATAGCATTGTGCCTGTCTAACAGCTCTGATCAACTCCTTGTTGAAATATGGTCACAGGACAAAGGACAAGGGGTAAGCAGATTTGGTTGCACCACAGGAAACCATTTGGCAATATCACTCTCTGGGAGCAGGAAATAATTCTGTACTTTCTCACTATTTTCTATGCACATAGCTGCAGCATGCAAGTTCTCACATGCACACACACAGAGATGCGTTTCAGACCACACAAACAACAAACTGATTCCTCATGTCTTCATGTCTTCATATGCTTGAACAGACACATACAAACAACATTGTCTAAATATCTGTCTCAGCAATCAATCTCAATACAGCTGTTTGTTTTAAGTGAATGAAAATAGCTTAGAGAGAAATAAATACCTGCTGTTGTCTAATGTTAAACAAAGAACAAAACACAGATCTATATTTAATTTATACAGTTAACACTTTGCAGCGTCATTTTACACATAATTATTACATTTCTGTAGCTGAATACTACTGTTTTATTTGTAACTTTTTATACTGTATTTATTTATGCTTGTAATTTGTGCTGATTATTAATCGTGTTTGAACTTTATTAGGCTACTAGTAGAAAAAATGTTCATGTAACCATAGTGTTATATTGTGTGATGTTTATCAAAAAACTGATAAAATACATATGCCCACTTTATTGGTATTTAAATATTATAGACTTATGTTTAACTTTATACTTGTACATATGGTGTTGTATTAAGTAGTAACAAAGTACTGAATGAAAAGTGTTTCTGTTGCTTCATGAAAACATCTGAAATGGCTGTATATCTGACAAATGTTGTTTACTACTTTGAAAAAGTAAACAAACACTGTGTATGCATCAGGAAGCAAAAAGTGTACGACTCTGTTTTCAATGCCTATCCTGATTGCAAGCACACCTTGCCAGTCTGTGCAACAACGATTCAAGATGAACACACCTAGTTTGCTAATTGTGCCCTGTTTGAAATGCACCTCTGTGTGTGTGTGTGTGTGCATCACTCTGGTAGTTAAATTTTAAAACTAATCTGCGAATCATTGAAATGAAATGGCCTTTATTTGTCATTACAGCACAGTGAAATTCTTTCTTCACATATCCCATCCTTGGAGGTTGGGGTCAGCTTGATACAGTGCCCCTGGAGTAGAGAGGGTCAAGGGCCCAACAGTGGCAACTTGGCCGTGCTGGGGCTTTAACCCCCAATCTTCTGGTCAACAACCCAGAGCCTTAACCACCTGAGCCACCACCACCACCCTGGTCCTGGTGTAAACTGGTCCTTACAGATCATGGATCAGCAATACATTTAACGCATATTAACGAGTTTAGACGTGTGCTTACCAGACAGATTTGCTGCAATCATCAGAGTTTCTGCTAAAGTGAATCTGCTTAGATTGCTTATCATTAGTTTAAAACTGATTCCTTGGACACAGGGGTGCCCAGCATGCATTAGTTATTCTGTATGAGTTACCAAGTCAGACTGTCCTGCTATAGTATGTACTATTTTCTTCTGCCATGATATATGTTTTCATATTTAAGCATTTTATGTAGGAAACATAAATTTAACTTATGTAGGAAACAATTTATAAGCCTCAGACCCTGTCTTTATATAATGGTCCTTTTTGCACCATGCACAAATATCTAAAATGTTTACCAAATGTTTACCACAAACTTTTCCAGAAGTTCATCGTAAGTTTGCTACAAACCTAATTTGCATACGAAAATATGAACTTGTGGCAAATTTGTAGAACCACTGCAAGAGGTTAACCACAACTGTGTGCAAGAAACCCATAATTTTTGTAAGGGTGTGCCCTGTAAACACTGGCACACACACAAACAAATGTGTTACAACATCTGCATGGTAAAATGATCAGGTATTAATTTATTATAAAATACAATATAAAAGTATAAAATACACTAATCAGCCATAACATTATGACCAACTGCCAAATATTGTGTTGGTCCCACTTTTGCTGCCAAAACAGCCCTGATCCATTGAAGCATGGACTCCACTAGATTCCTAAAGGTGTGTTGTAGTATCTGGGATCAGAATGTTAGCAGCAGATCCTTTAAGCCCTCTAATGCCAAGTTCACACTGCACGATTTTCAAATCAGATCACTGTTGTTTTCACACTGCACAGCTATCTGGGGTAGCATTCAGTTACTGCTGTGTTCACATTGTATGATGGATTGGTGACAGGAGGTTGTACACTGCATGACTTCACAATAGGATGAATCGCCAACAACTCTATCTGGTCCACAAACCTCTTTCACAACCAAACGCACACAAGAAGTGATAAGCCATGCTGCCCTGTATCTTGCTCTCTCATTGGCTGTAGGTCATCGCAATGTATTTTTTGCCAACAGGTCCAGATATTTAGCATGCCAAACATTTCACAGGC
The DNA here is from genome assembly GCF_019097595.1 of Hemibagrus wyckioides. Lineage (NCBI taxonomy): Eukaryota > Metazoa > Chordata > Actinopteri > Siluriformes > Bagridae > Hemibagrus > Hemibagrus wyckioides. The sequence continues at coordinate 13,601,911 of NC_080713.1, forward strand.
ATCGGCAATGCATCAAAGATTCTCTCAGATTGCATCTTTGATCATCACTGCATGTTTGTTACTCATGTAAACAAACACCAATTTGCCTCCAATTTCGGGCATTTGTCAGCGTTTTTGCAAAACCTGTCTGCGAGTGAAAATCAGGGCTAAAATCGTCCAGTGTGAACTTGGCATAAGTTGCGAGGTGGGGACTCCATGGATTGGACTTGTTTGTTCAGCACATCCAACAGATTCTCGATTGGACTGAGATCTGGGGAATTTAAAGGCCAAGTCAACAACTAAAACTCATTGTTGTGCTCAGCAACCATTTTTGAACCCTTTTTGCTTTGTGCAATGGCACATTATCCTGCTGAAAGATACATGGTCTGCAACAGTGCTTAGGTAGGTGGTATGTGGTGCACAGGGGTCCTTATGCTTGCCCATTTTTCCTGCTTGTAATACATCAACTTTGATGACAATGTTCACTTGCTGCCTAATATATCCCACCTACTAACAGGTGCTATGATGTGGAGATAATCAGTGTTATCTGTCAGTGCTCATAATGTTATGACTGATTGGCATAAATCTTAGGAAATCTTCATTGTTCTTAAATCCTAATATTTCACAGCCACCCATATACCCCTTGTGTGCCTTGACTGCTCAGAATAATGTCAACTGACATCTGTATCATGTTAATTTCTAAGAACTTGCATTAGCAGGCATGTGTGAGTAGAGTGACAGATTCTTCTCACATAAAATGGAAGTATGATTGTAGCATAATGAGCGAGGGACACAGAACAACACACACAGAGCCAGGAGAACAGGTTAACCATGACCTTTAATGAACTCAAGAGGTGATAAGCAAAAGGAGAGAACAGAAATGAAACTGGAACTAAGGCGATCTTGCAGTTCAACGATGGTCATGGTCCTTGTGGGAGCTGGAACTGAGGCTGGCGGTGGCTGGGGTTTGGCAGTAGTCTATTGGCGTCGGTCCAGAGATCTGCGCGCTAATTCAGCATTAGTCCAGTAGGGGGCATAGCTTACCATGTGAGACCAGTGAAGCCTGGCTCTTAACTCTACCCTGCTGCTGAAGGGTGAAGAGTTCAGCGGCGCTCCTGATTGGCCCGCTGCGGTTTGGCGCGTTTTTTTCTGCTTCGCCTCGCACTCTCGATTAGTGGCCCTGAATCACGGATGCACCAAACCCAGCCATGCAACCATGCCCCCAGTCACCTGAGTTCTAGCACTGACACCTGGACCCAATTACCTGAACACTATTTAGCACCCTCATGGTGAGTATTATTGTGGCTTTTTGAGAGACTGTGCTTCCTGCTCACATCAAGATTGGATTTATTGTCGATGCCTCTTCTATGTTAATCTCCCAAGAGATTTATTTTGCTTTCCGTCTTCTGTGCTTCAGATAAGACTGCTTTTTTGTGATCTTGCCTAGTGCTCCTTTTTTCCCAGTTTCAGTTTCACTTAGTTCATTGTATTTTTGCTTAGTGTGCTCATCATTAAAAGTACTGTGTTAACTTACCTGCTTCCTCTCGGTCCTTATCCTTGGTGGCCCGTTAAATATATACTGTGCTGCCTGCTATTGCTCATTTGCCCCACAGTGAATGATCTCTGCTAAGGCATGCAGACTTTCCTTTAGTGAAACAAGTCTGCTTTCGTTCTTTCTAGAACTCTCAACTGTCTGGATGTGCAATCTACTCCATCAGAAAGCAAATATACAATTATCACAAATATAAATATCACCAATGAAGACAAATGGGGGGTAGTTTTTAAATTGTTGCCATATGGCAACAATGTGCAGTGGTGGAAAGTGTCATAATGTCTTGTTTTTCTTAGAAAAATGAATCTCTCACCTTACATTAGTCAGATTCGAGTTTGAGACTGAACAGTACTGCAGTATATGTATTGCAGAGAGTTTTTTTGTCTCTGCACGTGTCACAGAGTTTGCTCCAACAAAGGTGCTCAGAAGTTTGACAGGGTGGTTGACAAACCATGTAACAGCCCTCAGGTTCACACCATCATGAGTGCTAATCTTCTCATTATGTGTGCCTCGTCCTTTTTGTCTGACTTCTGTGCTGTGGATCTTTTTTTTCAAAGAGTACTTGAAAATCCATGCTGCAGAATCAGTTGTCCTAGAAGATCTTGTATGTTGCAGGGTACAATAGAGGCCAGCATCTGCACCAATGTCAGCGTATCCATTAGGTGGATGAATTGGCCTTGTGTAGAAATCAAAGTTACAAACAGCACCTCCTAGTCATGTGACGTGATATTTTTTTGTTTTTTTGTCAAAGTTAAAACCCCTTTTTTTCTAGTTACATAGAAAAAAGTATCATTGTCTATCAAAACAATTGGAGATAAATTAATAGTTGCCATATGGCAACACCATGCAGTAAAGGGTTAGGAACAGTCAACAGTCCACTTGGAACAGTCATCACCCTGAAGCATGTCCAAGTGAAAGTAATTGATGATCATCTTGTCAAGCCAGACTTTGCACTGTTCCACCTCACTTTTCTTTTATTAATGTAAGGTTATATTTTGTAATATGGGGCACTCGTGATGTGGCCATCTTGTTTGCAAATTTTAACATTTATTTATATATAATTTGATTGTTCTTAATAATATGACACCATTTATCTGGCTACAAACCAAAGAGGAGTATGTAATATTATGTTTTGCAAATGCAAATTATCTTAAATTGGAATGGACAGTGACGAAATAGTCCAAAATGCAACTTTTTAACTTTATAAAGATACATGTAGAATCAAATATCCATGTAATGAGACAGCGGATGCAGAAGGAATGGAATCCATAGACAGGGAGTTTAATAGGGAAAAAAAATCACAGTAGTTTGAAAGCATCCACTTCAAGTCAATCATCAAAAGATGTGATGCAACCTTAAGCCCTCACTAGAATTCGGACACTTCCAATTTGTTTAACTCACTTCTAGGTTTCTGTATATTTTAGCCATGCGGTAACTATTGTACCCATGAGGCTTTTAAGATTTTAATACCTTCTGGCTAATCCAGCCCACCAGAGGTTTTAACCAGGCCAAGTTATCTTTGGGACAACAGGAGACTAGTTCTACCTCCTACTAATTTGCATCTTACCTTTTAGGTCACAGACATTGTTTTCCCACACTTTTTGGGGGTTATAGAATAGAATAGAATAGAATAGAATAGAATAGAATAGAATAGAATAGAATAGAATAGAAACCCTAAATTTACATAAGTGCAAATGATTTGGAGTATAACTACTCCTCTGATATATACTACAAATAACAGTACTATTTTCTGACCAAAGAAAGTGACTATGATAACAGACAGAAATGGAATTAAGTGGCTACAGAAATAAACAAACAAACAACAAATAAATAAATAAAAACAAGAGTGACAATAAAGTGACCAGGACATGATATTACATATGATATTCCAATGCTTGTGAGACTTTTAAAAAGTAACAGATTGAAAAATGGAATAAAGTGATTGTTGGAACTCAGAGCCCCCTCCGAGTGGACATATCACAGAGTGGAATTTTAGATTGTGTCAGTTTTTATTGTGTCCATAATCTTACCCAATGACCTCAATTAACGATCAAATACTTAAATAAAAGTAAAAATAACAGAGCCAAAATTACAGAGATCTCAGTCAGCAGATGAGAAGAAGCAGGTTTCTTTATTCAGATATAGTGCAGATATTGTGCAGTCAATAACATACATTTCTGAAGAGAGCAGCTGGTCTGAAAAAACACGAAAAATTCCCCTATACTTATACCCCAGGCACCCTATGGCGCCTACTTGTCTCTAATTTGAATATTTTTTTATGAAATTGAACATTTCACATTTTATATCTTACATATGGGTCATTTCGTCCGCACACACTACTCCTCACAGATCATCTTGGCCTCGCTTGCTGCCTTCCACAACAATGTTTAAGTACCCTGATCTCTTCTTGTACGTTATTTTGACATTATTATTTTTTATTTTGACTGCTTGATCCAGGTTAGATGGTTAAATGCGCTACTATGTTTAAGTAAGCCTTGCAATTATGCTGTCTCATATCGTTCCAATGCTGTTGTTTACCTTAGACTAGATCACATTGCCCTAACAGCCCACCACTATCATATCACAGTAACCTGGCTCGCCACCCACTGTTTTCCCCTTGCCTTAGTGCATATCTTGGGCCCTGAGCCTTTAAGCGTTTCATTGCCTTTTTTCTTAGTGCCTGCAAAGCTTTATTTATGATTACATAGTCACACAATATGCACCTCACTCAGTTGTAACTTCTAATGTTTTCTCTTTTTCTATGTCCAGTCTCAGTGTGAATATTATACTAGCACGCTAATATTAATGGTTCTGCATGATTATTATAAAGGTTATACTTGATTGTTATAGACTTGTATTAATCAAAGCAAGCCAGCTATTTAATCAATAGGTAAATAATTTTGATAGATAGATACTACTTTTAGGCAGAATATTGCTAAATTGAAGCTAAGTATATTACTTTTAGGCCAATTCAAAGCTAGGTATATAATTCTAAGCTAGGTATATAATTGCTCTCCGACATCACTCCCCCCTTTGAGATTCTTGAGTCTCACATTCAACTTGTCTTACTACTGTGTTTTCTTATCCCTCATGGTATTTACATCAGCTTCTGTGACAATATACAACATGGTTTTCATGCGCAATGTCCTTATAGATGAGGCTCAGTTTCTTCTGACCCAGGCACTTTACGTGCCGAGGACAGTCCGTTGGAGCTCCTGGGAGAGGTTACCAGCACTTCACCGGGGGCTCATCACTACACGTGGACACTATCTATGTCGGGTAGACATCAGCAGCATTTATGACGATGAAAAACTCTAAGTTCCACATAATTAGATTCTTTTGTATTTCTAACGTATCAGGTACGCTTTTATAACACTGTTTTAACATTTTCCATCTATTGTACCTGTCCTCTATTTTCCTGTTATTTCACATCCACATCACTTCCCCCTATTAATTCATTACACAAGCTTCTTCTCAAGGTGAACCAGGAGTGGGCGAAAAACCCTCAGGTGCCAACTGCGAGGGAGAATTCCCACTCTGCCCACATCTTATTTGTGCGACAGTGTGTTCATATCACCAGGTTCACATAATCAATTAAATGAACATTTAAACATAATAAAGGCATACATAAAATGTGATATATGACATAAACAATCAACATATATGGGTGTGTGGGTGTACATGGCTGGTCTCTGGTAATCTACAGACGTTCAGTATCCGCCATCAGCATGAGACAGGCTAGGCACCAGCGATATGGATTTAACGTGTAGGTCAACCTGCTGTCACTTGGCTCCAACACAGCACATGTCCCCAGCGGTGCTGCGGATCATCACTATCGACATTTGCCATACTTCTGCACACAACACTTAACCTAAGATAGAAACAGCCTAGACAGACATGAACATACAGAAAACAAGTAGCACAGACTAGACAAACAAAGCAAACAACATCAAAGTCTTTGAATACTTGTTATCAGTTCTCAACTCCATCTCCAATCTCGTCTATCAGCAAGGGACTTGATTCTGACCCTGTTACTGGCATTGGTTGCCCCGTAAGCATTGCATGTGGTGTCAAATGAGTGTTTCTGTTGGTTTGAGAATGCATTTTCATCAATGCTTGTACCCAATTCAGCTTAGTGCTCGCACAGATTTTAGCTATTTTCTCTTTCATGTTCGCAGGAATTTGTCCACCATACTTGCCAATTATGGAGACCACCAGTCCTTCCAAATTGTTTCAATGATTTTCCTGCGATCACAATGATCCATCCCATGTGTCTCTTTAATTAACATTGGAAGAAAACCTAGTGGGGCTACAAACATGCCATCACAACGTCTCCATATCCTAGACTTAGGATCTAACACTGCTCCACGTTTCTTCCACAACTCTCTCTCTTCTGCTGAAGCTGACTCCTGGAAGGCTCTGACATCACCTATTGTGACCTGCATCTGCCCGTCATCATCTGGCTCTCCCGATTGCATCATTACCATGACACATGTGTCTCCTACTGCTGCCTTTATAGCTGCCTCATCAGCTGCTGAATTTCCCCTACTGACCCACTCCCCATCTGACTTGTGAGCTCTACATTTTACGATTGCCAATTCTTTAGGGAGCATCTTCGCTCCTAACAACTCTGAAATCGCCGGTCCATGTACAATAGCTGACCCATCTGCTCTGGAAACCTCTCTGTGCCCAAATTGGCCCAAACACATTACACACTCCATAAGCATAGGCCGAATCAGTGTATATTGTGCATGTCTTGCCTGTCCCCAGTTTGCACGCCACTGTTAGTGCTTTTATTTCTGCCAATTGGGCAGAGCACGGTTGTGGCACTGCCACAGTCACCACTGTGTTAAATACTCCTGCTTCATCATCATATTGAATTACTGCATAGCCAGCTTTGTTACCCTCATTACTACGATAGCATGATCCATCCACAAAGAGGATACACTGAGCAGCAGGCAGTGGTTGTGCTTCTAAGTCTGACCTAGCTTTTAGGTATTTTTCTGTCTCTTCAGCACACTCATCAGGACAATCTGCAGGATTTATTGTGCAGCATTTCCCAATTGTTAGTTCAGGGGCTGATAGGATGACATCATAGGCTGTTTTTCGAGCATTAGTTATCACAAATTTTTGACTAGTCAGCAGTGCATGCAAGGCATGAGACGTGTACAGGGTCACTGGATGCCCCATTGTGATTGATGATGCCTTCTGGCAAATTCCACTGCTGCTAATCCTCCATAGCAGGGTGGCATACCCTTTTCCATACTATCGAGCGCTGTACTAAAGTATGCTACTGGTCTTTTCCCCATGCCTTCTTGTTCCTGTGCTAGCACTGCTGAGGCAAACCCTCTTCTTTCAGACACATACAAATAGAACGGCTTACCATAATCTGGACATGCCAGTGCAGGTGCAGATGGCAAGGCAGTCTTTAGCATATCAATTGCCGCTTTTGCTTCCTCTGTCCATGTCAAGGTGGCACTAGACTTTGTCTGGTCTGCTGCTTTCACTATGTCTCTAAGTGGCTGCATTTTCATAGCAAAATCACAAATCCACGGTCTGCTAAAACCAGCCAAACCCAAGAATGATAGCATTTGCTGGACGGTCTGAGGTCTAGGAGCTTTTTGGATTGTTTCTACATGCTCTGGGGAAATTTTTCATGTAGTGCCTTCGAGCACTCTACCTAAGTATTCTACCTTTTGCTGGCAGAATTGCAACTTTTCTTTATTTACTTCATGCCCGTTTTCCCCCAGAGTTGCACTGAGTCTTGTACACATTGCACTTGCACTCTTTGGTTTGACTGCAGATTAACAGATCATCCACATACTGCAATATTGTGCTGGACACATCCAAATTGGCCAGATCTCGAGCCAGAACTTGGTTGAAAACTGATGGACTTTCACAATAGCCTTGCGGCAATCTTGTGTATGTATATTGCTGTCCACCATAGGTAAAAGCAAACAAAAACTGTGAATCTGGATGCAATGGTACACTAAAGAATGCTGAGCACAGATCAATTACTGTGTACTATTTTGTTCCTTCTGGAATGTTAGACAAAATAGTGTGTGGATCTGGGACTACTGGATTTTCTGCTATCACCACATGGTTTACTGATCGCAGATCATGGACCAGCCTCCATTTGTCTGAATTTGGTTTTCTGACCGGAAAAATGGGAGTGTTGCACTGACTTTTTGTTGGGACCAGAACTCCTGCTTCTGCTAGTCCCTCAATTGTTGGCTTTATCCCCACTATTGCCTCCTTTGACAAAGGGGTACTGTTTTTGATATGGTAACCGTGCTGCTGGTTTAAACTGTATCTTAACTAGACCTGCTGACTTTATCAGCCCTACATCTGTGTGATGTTTGGTCCATAACTGGTCTGGTGCTTGTGCCAATGCTTCCCCCCTTTATTCCCCTGTGAGCTCCTGCTATTCTGCCCATTGGGGCAGTTGTTTCATCCTGCTCTTCACCATTCTCATATTTTCAGCCTTACTTATCAGCACAGTCTGCGGCCTTACCTCATCTATCGCTACCTGCTCTATTCTAAGAAACTTTCTATCTGGGGACACACTGACTCCCTGTCCTACCTGTGTCCACTGTATCCCCTGACTTGCTTCCCTCACCATTGATTCAAAACCTCGCCCAATCAGCAGGGAGACATGAGGAGCAGCATCAGGAATCTGGTACCACTGTCGCAGTTGAACTGTCGCAGCTACCCCCTGAGGTCCTAATATTAGGTTGATAGTCTTCAGAGTGTACTGTGTTCTTGCCACTCATTCATCCCACATGGCCTCGTATTCTTCATTTTATCATTCACTTCATCATATATCATCGTGCAATGACATGGTTTTCTGCTTTCTTGACAATCAGGCCGCATTCTGATAAACCAGGACTTCCACTGTACGTACAGGTCCCTTATTCCACTATGCAGGTCATTTAATTCCAACCAATACACCTTGTCCATTGTACATAGTTCTAGTTTTGTCTCCATCATGACATACTGTTGAATTAGATGCTCTGGGAGCTCTACCCTACTCCTCTTTCCCCACAATGTATTTTAGCTCCTAGCTTACAGAGCACATCCCTTCCAAGTAGATTTGCTGGAGTTTCTGGGGAGAACAGTAATGGTGCTTGCACTGTCATCCCTTGTATATTCAGTTCTTGAGGCTCAGTAAACCATAAAGTCTGTGTTTTCCCTGAGAAAGCCTACTGTTTTTACTGCTTTACTGGAGAGGGGGAGCTTTGAGCCTTCTTTACCTTTACTTGTAAATGTTGCACCCGTGTCGATTAAGAATGATGAACGAATTTGTTTTCCCACTATTACTAAGACAGTGGGTTCTTGAGGGGGGGGGGCAGAGAGGTGGTACACTGCACCAGCTCCCCTCTGGCTTCTCTGGGCCTCTTCACATGTTTCCCAGGGGTGGCCCCATAGGGCCTGCTCCCGAGTTTGGTCCTTGGGGCTGTTGATTAGGCCCCATCCAGGGTCCCATCCAATTTCCTGGACCTTGCAATCCTTGATTTTGCTGTGAACCTCCTCTTGTGGGTGTCATTTCCTGTTGGTAGGCATATGGACAGTCTCGTTTCAGGTGACTGGGGTCTTGACATACCCAACATCCTCTTCCTCCTTGATTCATTGGAGCTCTTCTTCTCAAAGGTTGCTGAAATGCTCCTCCTACCAGACCACGCCCCCATCCCTGACCCAATCCTCGATTCTGGGGTGGGTATTGTTGAAATGGGGGGGTACATTACCATTGGTGGAGGCACATAATAAGCAGGTTGCATCTGCTGCAGTGGGACCACTGGGACCACTGGCATGGTTTGTGTCATGGCTGCTGGCTGTGGCACCAGAGGTGCAGGCTGAGCCACAGGGGACGCTGCTGGTTGTGCCACCAGCACTGCTGCCTGTTTTGCCATGTTTTTCTCCTCCTTCTTTCTTTCCAGACTTTCTTGTTTGGTGCGGACCAGCTCACTCAGCTAGCCTTGTGGAGCTGCATTACCAGGCTTTCAGCTGCCTTCTTTGCTTCTTTTTCTCTTCATCTGTGCAGCTCATAATGAATTACATTAGCCTTGAAGGTGGGCCAAGCCATTGTATTCAGTCCCACTACTGTGTCCAGTGGATCTTGGACCTCTATTGGAAGAGATTTCTTTACCATCATGTGGAAACAGGGTTTGGCTTGCTGCTGTTTCATCCCATGCTCCTCCCATTTCTTCTCTCCATGCCTTTTGTAGCTTTAATACAAATTCTGCTACACTCTCATTCTCTTCCAACTTGATTTTCTCCACTCTTCCTGTATCTGCCCACGTCAGATATGCATTCCTCAGAGACCACCAGATTTAATTATGGTGGGTCCCAAATGGGCTTGGATCATATTTCTGTCCCACTACCTCTCTTCTCAGGTCTACATTGTGAAAAATTTCAATAATCTTGGCCTTACCCAGTGACTGAGACAATATTGCCTTGACATCTCCTAATGCCAGTGCTTGTCCCATTGTTTGCTCCACAAACCGTGTGATCCATTTTTGAGCCCCTTCGCAGATGCATGGCAGTCTGCCAATTAATCCCGTCAGGTCCATGAATGACCATGGGACATAGGTCACCTCGTTTCCTTTTATTATCACTGGCATCTGGGATGCCTGCCCCTGATGCTCATTGATTCACTTACCCCTCACTTCCTTATCATCTTCTGGGGGCCTCTCCTCCACTTCTTCCTCCTCTGCACCTAGTTTCTGTGCAGTAGATCTCAATTCCATAGTCAAAGGCGGCACTGATTTCTTTGCTCTTCTTTTCTCCTCTCCTCTCATCTGATTTTGTAGTTCTCTCATTGTCTGTCTGGCTTTGTCCATTCTTTGCTCCAGATTACAGCGTGCCTCCCTTATTTCTCGCTTTAGATGGACCAGCTCATCTTCACTTCCTCTCATTCTTATCCGACTCAGTTTGGCCAACTCACCTTGTGAGTGCTCTAGTCCATGCACTTTCTGCAATATTTGCTTACACAGACTTTTATTCTCTTTTGCATCTATTTCCATCTTTTCCAGTCTTCTCCTTGTTTCTTCCAGTTCTTCTACTACATGTTTGTGTCCGCTCCTTCAGTTCTTCCATTGTTAAGCAACTGTCTTCCATTCTTTCTTCCATTCTTTCCATCCGTTCACTTATTTCTCGGAACTTGCTATCTCTTTTTCCTGTCATTGATGGCATTAGTCTCACTTTTCCTGCTATATGATACTCTTCCTCTTCTTCTACTTCATCTTCCTCCTTCTCCCTGCGCTTGCCTTGTTTTCCCCTCTGAGGTGCGGGGTGGGACTCTTCTTCCTGCGTGAGTTTCACTTCTTCGTCTTTTTCACATTGGGCAGATGCACTTGCTTTCCCACCTCCGTCTTCCCATACACCTGGGTCATTCCTCATTGATGTCTTGCTCTCTTTGCTATTTGCTCTTGATGGCAGACCTCTTTCCCATGTATGTCCAGGTACGGGTGTGCTTGTTTGTCCTTCCTGTTCTAGCCACTCCATCTTTCCTTTGTACCTTCCTTTCTCCAGATTCGTCTGATACTCTTTCCAAATATCAGTGTCCGTCCCCATTCTTCTGTACGACTCTAAATCTCACGTCAGACTTTCCTCACTTCCTTCCAGGTTTCCTTCCTTCCCGGTCCCCTCTGGCTTCGAGCATTGCACTGCCGCTGCACCCTTTTCCCCATCTTCCTCTTTACTCTGCATATATATTACTTTGCCCTCAAATTGGCTTTCCACTATCTCCAAATTTACTCTCTGTGGTTGCCCTTCCTTTAATAAGAGAGGATAGATTCCTGCTGTCTGTATAACGGGCATTTCTCTGTATGGGGGTGGTTTCTCCTGTTCCACAAGCTTCTCAGCTGGTGGGGCTGTAGCCTTTTCTTTCCTTTCATTTCTAAGTGCTCTCTGACATTCTCCTTCCACTTGGAACCATTCTACAATTTCTTTCTTTCTGTCTGTCTTTTCTCTACTTTCTTTCTTTGTCTCTCCCCACCATTCTAGTCTTTCCTTCATCTTTCACACCTTTCATTATTAAATGTACCCTCTAGTGGCCACTGCAACTCCCCACATGTCCGGTCATTCCATTTCTTCATATACTTTTTGATCTCTTTTTCTGCTTCTTTGTGCTTTAGTATAATTACCCCTACGGGCATGGTAGGCATCTCTTCTTTACTCATGTCACACCCTCGTTTAGCCTTATGGGCTTCACTTCTACTATTTAGAGGTGTCCAGGACAACTGCACATAAATTTTTCCTACAGTCACATGTGGCTTAACTGGGTTTTTTCTAGATTGTTCTTCAAACAAATTTATTCTATCAATCAGTAATGCTGCTCTCAGACCTCTTTCCCAGCACTAGCCTGGGTTGACTGTAATAGTAGCCTTTAGTCCTGAAAAATAATCACTCTGCACTGGTCTAGTTCCACACAACACAACATAGTTCCACTACAGGCTCACCTTCTTTGTCTCAGAGGTGGACAATTACATTATATGTAAAAGTTGTAAAGACAGATTTTTTTTCTTAAGTAAAAGTGCAGAAGTTTCAATTTTTATGCACAGTTTGAATCAAGTGGTCTATAAATGCAGATTATTTCTATATAACTGTCCAACAACAAAGAGCAAAAAGACTTATTTGCCATCAAAACAACTCAAATCAAAGCCTCAGTTGTGTCTCACAACTGTTGCACCCCGCCAAAATTCAATACAATTAAAAGGGTGCAGCTAGTTTGGAAGAAACATTAAGCATTAAGCAAAACATTAAGCTTACTTCAGTAAATTTGAATTATTATTCAATGCATTCAGTTTTGTTGAAAATACTTTCTATACCGAGTAGAATTTAAGTAAGGAAAATTGAAGTCATCAAACAAAGATAGATTTCACTCCAAAACGAGTGTACCAGTGACTTAGTTTAGCTTAGATATTTAGTAAACATTATTTAATTTTTAACACAGTTCTTAGGAAACTAGGAAACTATCTTCTGTCAGGATAGTGAGTAAGTATAAAGCTTATTTTTGTTCGAATTGCTTTAAATTTACTAAACTAAACTGAAATTTATGAGTTATATCAACTCATAAATTACTATATTATTAATAAATGCAACACAAATGCATCAACTCATAACTCCAACACCTATCATATATATGCATATATATATATATATATTTTTTTATTTTTTTATTTTTTTCCCCGAACCTCAACTCAATCTTTGTGTTCGTGCACCACAGACACACACCGCTGCTACTCTCCCTAACCCCTCCCTTCTTCTCCCTCGCGTCTGTCTGTGTGTGTACTTACCTAACACTTACCCTTCTCCTCTTTTTTTTTGTAATTTTTTTCCCCTCACCTTTTATGCTTATCACAGTATTCATAACAACCATCTAATTATCCACACCACTACTTCTACTTCTATTTTTAACTAATTCCCAAATAAACAGTAACCTCCTCACACAATTACTTCCCAAACACACTATAACCTCTGCCACTGACAGCAACTCTTTCTCCATTAACAACACATTCTCCACCACAAAGGCATATCACAACAGTTCACAATATCATATTAAGAATACATCAACACGTTTCCTTGGGTCCAACCCTGCATCTGAAAACTAAATATACTGTTTTCTGCAGTGACACACCGACCTCGGGTCCAACCCTGCTTTCCCGAAAACTAAATATACTGTTTTCCGCAGTGACTCACCAAGCATCCCTACCATGCAGACCTGTTTTCTGCCTAGCACAAGGTGCTGCTTGGAGACCGGATTGCTTTAGTTGCAGCTTGGAGACACATAAGGAGAGGAGCATGGGTGGTCATGGCTGAAACCAAAAGCATGAGAGGTGGCTGGGTAGGCAGCAGTGGAGGTGGTTCTAAAGGGGCAACTCTGAAAACCCTAGCCCTTTGGCATTAGGATTCCTTTCTGGCCCATCTGGTGGAGACGACTGACCCCAGGTCCTCTCTTGTCTGGTGGACCTGCCCCTAATCACTGGCCAGCCACCCAGATCTTACCGGGGGGGCTCAGGCTGCAATGCTAGCCTTCTTTTCCTGCCTAAGCAGGCCAGGCTGGGGCCAGTGGCTACTGGTTGATTGCCCTAACTCCTTGCTGTTGCAAGGGAAGAACAAGCCCTTGGGAGACATAAGATGAATCTAAAAGAAAGGTTTAGTCCTTTTCTTTTATCTCTGTCAGAATACCTTTCTGTGGCAACCAAATGCAGTCATGACATGGCTGATGGCATGGGCTGTCTGCTTTGTGGCACAGAGGGCTAAATACATGGGTTTGCAGAGTTTAGACCTCATTGATGAGCCTCTCACAGCAAAGCTTTTCAACTTAGTATCCCAGCAGCTCAGCTTGACACGCCAGCAAAACCACCACTGTGTGCAGCACTGCACTGGCCTAACCTGCTGAATTGTAGACCTTCCCCATAAGGCCAACATGGCCCGACAGGGCCTCAGTGGGAGCACAGACTTTAGTCAGGAGAGAGGACAAGAGAAAGGGGATCACCAATCTCTTGTTCCACCTCTGCTAACTCGACCTGTGAGACCCATTACCTAAGTTGGCATGTTGCCTCAGCAGACTTGGGACTCAAGCTGTCTTTTCTAATCTTTTATAAACTGTATATCTTCTTTTTCCCTAGTCTAGACAAACAACACAAACAGTTAACACAAACATATACAGAGTGCATCCTTGACAAAGAAGCTGGAGTAATGTGATGTAGATGCCATTTTATGGTCTTGCTGGCATGCTAGTCATTTGTAAACAAACAAAGTTCATCAGGTTACATCAGTTCTGTAACCTTTCATCTCTCCATTTCTGATATTTACTTTTTTTTTTTAAAAAACATCATTTTAAAAATGGACTCTTCTATGTGCAGTTGTCAATATTTATCTGATTTTTTTTTCAGTTGCAGAGTAATTATCTAGCATTTTGTACTTAGTGCCTAGTAATGCTTACTATTTATTAGTTGATACTATTAATGATTAGAGTATGAATCAAAACATGAATTGTGGTGACACTGTACTGTTTAATGTTCACTTTTTATGGGCAAGGGAGGGCTTAGAACCTATAACACAGAATGCCTAGCAGACATCCAGGAGACATCCCATGTTTAAAATTATTATAGTATATAAGACTGAAAATGAATGATAAGGAAAATAAAAGAGATAAAAAATATAAAATTATTTGAATGTAATACATTAGAATAAATAGATATCATTTTTAGATATTACTGAAATCAATTGATATGAGGCATTTTAAAGTAAAAAAAATAAAATAAATACACCGTGCAAAAAATGTGGGATCTGATGGACCATCAACACTGATAGTCTATGCTAAAAACCATTAACAAATAAAAACATTTAAACTACACTACACTAACAATTAATGCCATAATACTGACAAATTAAAGCATTTGGCGATTGCAATTTTATTTGCCATTGATTGTTTTTTGTTTGGCTTCAGGTCTAGTGCCACACGATTTCGCTGGATACAAAACTTCTATGGTGAGCAAGATGAGTGGGCCTTGGACAATATCTACATTGGACAACAGTGTCCACTAATGTGCTATGGACATGGTTGGTGTGACCATGGTCACTGCAGGTCAGTCTTTGTATGATTTCTTAAGGTTAAATATAACCTGTTAAACAATAAAAGTTGTTAAAATGGTCTGTGAGCGTTTTTCACACTGGTAGGTTTGCTGCTGTTTGTAACTTGAGTGTGATTGTTCCGGTTTCCCATACCATTTCCCATTTCTATGGTTTCAGACTGAGCTGAATCTATAAACCCTGGTACATTACAATTGTACATTTCACACACACACATTATACACACACACACACACACACACACACACACACACACATATATATATATATAAGAGTTAAGAGTTATATAAAAGTTAAGGATATTCAGCTTTCGGGTGAAATTTCAGGATGCACCTAAAATGCACTATAACCTTTACAGGTGAACTTAATTTGACCTTCTCTACACTTTTGAATGCTCATGTCCAACTGTTCAGTGTTTCAGTACTTTTTGCATAACTTGCTGTTCTCTAACAAGGTTAGAGAAACCTAAAGGTTAACAGCAAAATTCACAACTGGTGTTTGATCCATGAATAGACCAATAAATTTTCTGGTTCAATTAGAATTGGTATTTAAACAGTCCTCTTCATCATGCTGTTCACATTTTGACATCATGAGACAAAGACGACACCTAACAATTGATCAACAGTACCTCGCCATTGCGAGGCTTCAAACAGGATGTTCTCAGAGGGAAGTGGCCACTGAGCTTAGAGTGTCACAGAGTGTCATCAGCAGTTTGCGACAGAGATACAGAGAGACTGGAAGAGTCACAGAATGGCAAGTGGACATCCTTTGGACACATCCCACGTTGATGACCGCTTAATTGTGAACAGTGCCCTGCGTAACCAGATGATGAATGCCACTCAACTCCAGGCACATTTAAGGGAGGTGAGAGGCACCCAAATGTCACGTCAGACCATTTGAAACCATTTACATCGATGTGGTCTGCGTGCTAGACAACCTGCAAGGGTACCTGACCACACCACCAGGCCAGGGAGTATTTACACTGGACGAGGGACCAGTGGGCCTCAGTGATGTTCTCTGATGAAAGTCAATTCACGTTGAGCAGAAATGATGGCCGCCAATGATGTTGGAGACGTCAAGGAGAGTATTATGCATCAGCCACTGTTGTCACCAGATGAGCCTTTGGTGGTGGTGTTGTTACAGTCTGGGAAGGTGTGTCTACTCAATACAGAACTGCCCTACATCTTGTGAATGGTACAGTGACAAGCCAATACTACCTGAATAACATCATTAATCCAGTCATTGTGCCCCTGCATGAACAACACAGGCCTAATTTCATCTTCATGGATGACAATGCCCTGGCTCATTGACATTGCATCATTAGGGAACGGCTGCTGGAGGCTGGGTTACCTCAAATGGAGTGGCCTGCACTTTCTCCAGACCTGAATCCCATAGAAAACCTATGGGATCAGCTGAGTCGCCGTGTAGACGCTCGTAACCCTGCACCCCAGAACTTAAATGACCTAAGGGCCGCCCTTTAAGAAGAGTGGAATGCCATGCCTCAGCAGACAACAAGTTGACTCGTGAACAGCATGAGCTGTTATCAAGCTGTAATTGATGGTCAAGGGCACATGACAAATTATTGAGACATTGACATTTTTTGTTGTGGTATACCCACCACTGTTGTTGGCTTTTGTTTCAATAAATTGTTTGAGATGAGGCAGTCACCATTGCATGCTTCTACGTAAATGCCCTACTTTCAAAGAGTACCCAACAGCAATGTGAAAAACTGGTGGAGAGCATGCCAAAACGCATGCAAATCGGGGTTATTCCACCAAATACTGATTTCTTAATGTTATTTAGCCAAAGCATTAACACAATTTGTTTACAAATTATTCGCATTTTGTTTTATTTGAGTTGTTAAAGCTCTGCAAATATTGCATGATCTTGGGTTATTTTGATGTGTTGTCATTTCCTTTAAATATACACTCTAAATAAGAATAGATATATTTTGAATTTAGGAGAAATATTGTCAGGAGTGAAACAAAACTGTTCATCTCACCAATACATGCCCCTGTAAGAAAAAAAAGACATAAGAAACTGATTATTTTGTAGTGGTCTCTTATTTTTTTCCCAGAGCTGTATATATACTATCTGTGGTATCTGGCACCAAGATGTTAGCAGCAGGTCCTTTAAGTCCTCTAAGTTGCATGGTGGGGCCTCCATGGATCAGACTTGTATGTTCAGCACATCCCACAGATGCTTGATTTGATTGAGATCTGGGGAATTTGGAGGCCAAGTTAACACCTCAAACTTGTGGTTTTGCTTATAAAACCGTTCCTGAACCATTTTTGCAGGGAATACCATTTCCATGAAAGGGTGTACATGGTCCTTAACATTGTTAGCTCTGTGTGAAATCACTAGCTAGCTAGCTAGCTATGGTGCCGGACAAGGTGATCCACCTAGTGGAGTGAGCTGTAAGCCCTACAGGTGAAGCCACACAGCACACCTCATAGGCCTAGCTACCACTACCCAGCACAAGGTGCTGCTTGGAGAGTGGATTGCTTTTGTTGCTGCTGCCAAAGCAGACAAAAAGGGAGAGAACTTATGCCTTGCACTCAAGCAATAGGCGTATGTCCCAAGAACCTGAACTGTTGCTTCACCAACTCATGGGGCGGAGGACAGAAGACCTGCAGAAAGGCTGGATGACCGGATGTCCAGCAGTGCCATCAGCAAAGAAGTGGCAGAAAAACATGGGATCCAGATTCACCCATTTATTGTAGACACAAGTCTGCCAGAAATGTTCTTCGACAACTGCAGCCAAAAAGCCATATGTCCAACACGGAAATAAGGCTAAGCGATTCAACTATGCACAAAAATATAGGAACTGGGGTGCAGAAAAGTGGAATCAGGTGCTGGAACGTTGAACAAAATCAGCAGCTAGCAGAAGATGGCAGCTATATGCCTTATAACCTGGTCTGACTTTTCTTCCTGAGATCTGAGAGGGGGGCAGCTAATGAGGAGAAATTAGGGATAAATCTGCAATAGTAGCCTGCCAATCCCAGAACAGCACATACCTGTTTTTTGTTGTCAGCCAAGTTGGAGATGAACTGGGCTTTTCTGATTCTCTCCACTAGGTCATCGATTCGGAAGAGGTGGTAGCTGTCAAGTTCGGACACCTGGCTGACCCACAACCGGGTGCTATCTGGCTTTGTGACGATGATGTAAGGGTTGGACCACGGACTGGCGGACTCCTTGATGATGCTGTCTTGGAGCAGCCTTTCCACCTCCTCCTTGATAGCTCACTGTCAGGCCTCCAGTACCCGATAAGCCTGCTGTTTGACCACCATTCCCAGAGGGGTCTTGATATTGTGGTGAACCAGGTGTGTTATCCCAGAGTTGGAGGAGAAGACATCAGCATACTGGTCCACCAGCTCTATCAGGTCCTGATTCTGGGACAAAGTTAGATCAGCCCCTCTCTTCACCATGGTATGGTCTGGGGGATCTGTGGCACTTTTCAGTAAATTGATGTGGAATTGTTTACCTTTCTGTTGCAGTTCATGGGCCCCACTTATTTCATTCTACCATGTATATGGCTCTGACAGCGGGCCAGAAACTTGCAGGAAGCATCAGGTGTAAGTAGTTGGCCTCTGCCTGATAACTCCCCAGGTTGAGCTCTTAAGCAATGTTGTGGTAGGTGGCCTTCCAAAGTGGGACCACCTCAGAGTACCTGGTAGCATAATCCACAATCATGAGGTACTCGTGATCCTGGCTGACTTAGGCAGTGGGCCAACAAGATCCATGCCCACATGCTTAAATAGGATCTCAATCACTGGCAGCGGGATGAGGGGCATCTGTACTGCCTTCATGGGGGCCATCCATCAATTGATGTGGAAGTATAGTAGTCCGTTCTTTACCAGGAAGTACAAAGCCAGGATCTTCAACACTTGACTCCAGCAGTGCTTAAGCCGGTCATTCCCTTTCTGCTCTCTTCCGAACACCTCTTCCTGTAAGACCTGGGATAGGTTATTGGGTGTGGGTGTCTCACATTTGTTGGAGCTATCCGGGTCCTGCTGGTGCCCATTCATGGAGACCCTCGGCGCACACTGGGCTGTCCTAGTTCTCTGGCAGTGGGCAGGGGGTTCCTGGACCCTGGCAACAGCTGTGGCAAACCCCAACCCCAGAGCTCCAAAATGAACCCCACTCCCTCCATTTGGGAGGAGAGATTGATCCCCGGGCCATTAACTCCAACGGTGAAACTCCCTCACATCATTCACTGGGAAGTGTCCACAATGGGCCAGGATCTCTGTGCACAGAGATTCATAGTCTTCTACCTCAGTCTGGCTCAAATGTGGCCGAGAACAGGCACACACAAGCCAACAGGGTGGATAAAACCAGTTTGAGCAGTTAGTTTACAATCAAGAAAAAAAGGAGGAAAAGGCTGAAAAAATGTGAAAAAAAAGTGAAGAAAAAAAATGAATGAACACATAACTTGACTAACAGGGAAGTTGGCAGATAAACAGATAGATACAGAATAGGAATAGATAGATAATAGATAGAATAGTATCTGGTGCATTCAGACCACTCCTTAGGTAATCTGAATTATTCTTACCCCCTAAAGGCAGCACAGTACTGGTCTGTATGACAGCTTTGACAATACTAAATTTTCATGCAAACTGTGCTTTGTTTCAGAGTAAACTGCCAGTGTGAAAGTCCCCTTAAAGTCTTTTTTAAATGCAACTGATCTCATTTTCATTTGCATTCTCTCTTTCACAATTTCTCCACAGGTGTGATGATGGCTTTTCAGGTACAGAATGCCAGCCTACCTCAACACTCTCCTCCAGTTTGCTGTCAGACTTTGAGTCACTGGAAGCTCTAAGGACCACATGGCAGGAGGTTATTGGTGGGAAGGTGGTGACCCCTGACCAGGGTTGCGGTGTTGTGTCATCTGGATCTTCTTTGTATTTTAGCAAGGTGTGTATGTATATATATATATATATATATATATATATATATATATATATATATATATATATACACATACATATAGTGTTATCTGTAAAGGTAACTGTAGCTGTAAAATTTCATTTAAAATTTGATTTTAAAATTGTTTTGTTTTGACATTGTTTTTTGAACAGGCAGGACTGAGACAGCTAGTGAGCTTGAATCTGGACACAGAATGGGCAGAGTTTGTGCAATTCTACTTGCGTGTGGGTGGTGACAGGGTGGAGTGTAACCAACCTGACAGCAGGGAGGAGGGAGTGCTTCTACAGTATAGTAACAATGGTGGCATTAGCTGGGGTCTAATTGCAGAACTGTACTTCACTGACTTCACCAAGCCTCGGTGAGAAGAGTGTGTTTAAAATGTTTAAAAAATTGACAGAATTTTAACTCTCACTTAGATTAATGGTATTTTGCAGTAGATTATTTTTTGTCTGTCTTAATCTTTGTGGCAATAGGTTTGTCCATTATGAGCTACCACTGGCTGCTAAGACGCCTTGTACGCAGTTCCGCTGGTGGCAGCCCCTTCATTCGGGTGAGGGTTATGACCAATGGGCTATTGATGATGTCATCATTCTCTCTGAGACGGAGAAACACGTCATTCCAATGGCTAATCCTACTCTTCCTCAGGTAAACTAAACACAAGATGGAAGAATAAGGTAAAAGAAAGCTAAAGGGAAAATTATATTATATTGGTAATACAGTTCTGCTGGAGTATTGTTAAGTTATTGTTCATATGCTGTTCCTATAAAATGTACTCAAACTGAAGTTATTTTTACTGCTTAAGACTTTCACAAATGAGTTGACTTAGCGATTATCCTTTGTGCACTTCTGTCCTCAGAACTTTTATGAGAAACCAGCCTTTGATTACCCACTGCACCAAATGAGTGTCTGGCTGTTGCTGGGTAATGAAGGAATGGACAAGGAAAGAAATGGCAGTTTTTGTGCAACCACACCTTCAGCCATGGTATTTGGAAGATCAGATGGGGATAGAA
The DNA here is from genome assembly GCF_019097595.1 of Hemibagrus wyckioides. Taxonomy (NCBI): domain Eukaryota; kingdom Metazoa; phylum Chordata; class Actinopteri; order Siluriformes; family Bagridae; genus Hemibagrus; species Hemibagrus wyckioides. The sequence continues at coordinate 13,622,977 of NC_080713.1, forward strand.
TAGCTATGACTCGAGACATAGCCCTCCGACCTGGTTACACATTGCAGTTCAAGGTACTTTCAGTGCATTTAAACCATTAACTATAGAAAGATTCAAATGATTCTTTGGCTAGTTAAGGACTCCAAACTTGTTACTGTTCAGCTGTACACACTCCCATTAACACCCACCAACCCCAAACCCTCTCCCTAAGCTGCAAATAAATATCCCACACAAATCTGAGATTTTACATTTTTTTCTATGAGTATGTTACATGTTTGTCTTGATCTGTATAATATAAAACACCAAACAAAAAGAAATAACTGGCACAGCACCATTCTTGTTAAGCAGTATGGAAATGTTTTGTAAGTCTTTGAATGTTTGAAAGCAGCATATTCTAAGTATACTACTTATGTTGTCTTTATTTATAGTTGAACATTGGCTGCAAATCAGAGTTCAGTGCAACGGCACCCGTAAAGCTCCAGTATTCCCATGATGCAGGGCGCACATGGGCTCTGGTCCAAGAAGGCTGTTTCCCAGGCTCCAATGGAATAGCAAGCTGTAAAGGCAAAGGCCATGAGTTTACAGAGCCTACTGTCTACAATACTGGAGACTATGAACGCTGGACAAGAGTTACAGTTGTAATTCCACGCAATGTGGCCGCAAGGTACATTATATCAACAAAAGAATAAAATGAATCCATGTCAGAATTCATAGAAATCTGCCTAATGCCTTATACTGTATATCCTCCTGCTTAGAAAGAAAATTTCCCAATTACTTGTATTCTTAACTTCCCCACTTGTTTGGAATGCAATGAGTATACTGAAAACATTTTTCTGAAAAATGCTTTTATTTTAAAAATTTCATGTGTCCACTACAGTGTACATCAGAACGTGGTACATGTGAAATGGAACCATAATGACAATAAGTAAATCCCATAGAAGGTATCCCAATGAAAGATTAAATCTACCACATCACTGTTTTGTGGTGTATATATGTTGGGACTTTGATGTATTTATTATTTATGGAGTATGCTATTTCAAAAAGCAATTCTCTTTCTTTGAAACACAAAGGAACACCTTGCACTTAGTATACATCATGTATGTTTTGCTGATACACCTTGATACATGTGCTTCATCAACCATCTCTGAGAGATGGATGGCCACATTGTGTCACAGAGCTGCATTGGACTGAAGTTTCCACTTATGGCATAGGGAAGTGTAGTCATATTCACTCTCATTGGAGATTCCTACTTGGCCTAGAGTAATCAACTGCTCAGCAAAGAGCAATTTGAATTAAAAAAATTTCAGTGGTTTCTTCCTCAGAAACAGGCAGTCAGTCTTATACTGAAGCCATGCATTAATGATTGCTAGATCAAAAAGTGGAAAATTACATGCACTGTCCATTTCCAAGTTGCAAGTGGCCATCCTTTTGAATTGTAGCATCCCTTCCATCATGTCCAAACCACCCAGGCTGCTGTTGTACTCAGCAATTGCCAATGGTCTTGACACTTGGACATACCTTTTGTTTTTCTTAGACCATCTACTGCATGTGTCCTGAGGCTCAAACCATAGATAGAGGATGCCATTACCCCTGGGTTGCTGTCAAACCACTTAATAACAGCAAGTTTAGGAGAACTTCATCTGCCCACCATCTCAGTTGCCCACCCTTCTTTTCTTTTTGATGGTCTGATCCCCGGTAGTGTTGCGCTGTTTTGTAATCCTGTCCTTCAGGAGAGTTCCCGTTCCTGCCAGCCTCTCCATCAGGGTGTCTAAGAGGTCATCAGTTGTAAAGAACCTGTCAAAGAACCAGTGGGTCCCGTTGGGAATTAATTTGGCTACATGAGGGATAGCTTTTTCCCCAATGCCCTTTCCTGCTGTGATTCTGAAGGTGTCTTGCCTTGGTAGACCACAAAATCTAAGATCATATCACTTGGTGTGGCCAAGACAAACACCTTCAATCCAGTTGGGTATGATACATACTGGAGAATTCATCAGCAACCGGTTCTGCTTACTCTGATTCTCCTGCCTCTGCTTGCCCTGTCTGAACTACATCCTCTGAGCTATCTGAGTCTCTGCCCCTGCCTCAAACACTGCATCTTCATCTTGCTCATCAGACTCAATATCTCAAACTCAATATCTGAGTTTTCATCAACAATTCTCAGTAGAATTCTTTCTTCCTCTGACAGTGAATCCCTTCCTGCTAATTCGGGAAAAAAAATGCAAAATGGAGGTAATAACAACAAATGTCCACAGAAGAGGAGAATATGAATGGGTACAGCCTGAATTTTCTGGAATTTCAGAAAGGCCTTAATAATTGTTTCTGTTTAGCTGTTAAAAAGAAAAATGTGAATGTGAATATTTTGTTTGACTTCTGTCTTTATATGGAACTTATATAACCCCATATCTATTTTGTTCTCTTTCTATTCTTTAGTAAGACTCGTTTTCGCTGGATCCAAGAAAGCAGTGTTCACCAGGATGCTCCTGCATTTGCCCTAGACAGTGTTTACATCTCTGATCCTTGCCCCAATTATTGTGGGGGTCATGGGGACTGCATATCAGGAGTATGCTTCTGTGACATGGGAATGGAAGGTACCAATTTCAATTGATGTAAAGTTGTTTTGTCTCCATGTCACATAGACAGTGGCATAGAAATTGTGTCTTTTGTTAATTAGTGGAACAGGATAGCTGTGTGCCCTCTGTGCCCAGTCCTACTGAGCTATTTGAGGACTTTGAAGGAAAGTTAAGTCCTCTCTGGCAAGGAATTAGGGGGGCTCAGATAGGGGATGGTTGTGGTACCATCAGTGAGGGAAAGGCCCTCTACTTTGGTGGTTCTGGTCGGCGAGAGGCTCGCACAGTGCCAATGGACACCACCAGCACTCGGTTAGTGTGAAAGCAATTTCTTACATTACTTTAGTACCATCTAAAATGTTAATGCCAGCAATTGCTGAATTATTGTTTCTTTGATAAACATGTTTGGGGATCTATTGCTGTAGACTTGTTCAATTCTACATTCGGATTGGTGGGAGAAACATGGGCCCAGCCTGCACTAGGCCTCACTCTTGGAATGAAGGTATTATTTTTTATTATTTTTATTTATTTTATTTTAATTTAATTTTTATCTTTTCTAACTGACATCACTCAACATTTCTTTGCAATGTATTTCAGGGGTGATTGTGCAGTACTCCACTAATAATGGGGTGCAGTGGGAATTCTTGCGTGAGTTAGAATTTGGCTCATTTCTAGAACCACAATTGGTGACCATTGAACTACCTTCTCAAGCAAAAGCACCTTACACTGTGTTCCGCTGGTGGCAACCTGAAAAAGGTAAGACATTCTGTCACTGGTGATGTATTAAGAATGTTTTTCTTATACATTTACATTATTACAATAACATACATCATTCTAATCATAAATATCATGATAAGACTATAATAAGGAAAATAATTCTACAACATTGTGCAATACTAACAGGGAAATAGACTTAAAACAGCACATAGCAGAACAGAATTGATAAGAATGGGATCACACTAGTATATGTTACTTGGGTGTGTGTATACATATTGTCTTGTTTATTGGGGTTTTTTTGCCTCTTATTGCAGGAAAACACACAGCCCAGTGGGCACTTGATGATATACTGATTGGTATGAATGATAGCTCCAGGACTGGCTTTCATGAGAAGTTTGATGGCACATCACCCTTAAGGCACAGCTGGTTCAGGGTAGTGGGTGGAGAGGTGACAGTTGATTGTCTGTCCTTGGACACAGCCCTGAATTTCCGCTCTGATTTAGAAGACAGTAAGTCAAGCCTGACCACCAAATCTGATTGCATTTTGAAGTCATGTACCTCATGGAAAGATAAAATGTTTCCTTTCCAATTCATGTAATCTGACAATTTCTTAAAAAAGTCTTAAACATTCTAATATTATGTTAATAAATCCACACTTTTTCAAACTTTGAGCTTGACAAATAAAAAAAAAAACACTTGGTACATTCATGGACTTTAGAGGATAAAGAATTTTGAGGTACTTCTTGGAAACCTGCTTCTGGTGAGCACCCTGGACAGATCTTGATCTTGAATAGAATAATACAGGGACAATAAATGAGCATACCATAATTATCCTGCAGTGAAAAAATGCTATCTGTGTGAAATCCCTGGTGAAAGACGATTGGCAGATTTTAAAACAAAATTAAATTAACATCTAATGCTATGAATATATTTCACAAAAAAAAAAACAAAGAAAAGAAGTATGACATTGCATTGTGGTGCTAGAGGACTTGAGTGGCATGCATAAAAAATGCTGTACTGGTAGCTAAAGCTGTCCCTATTACTATGGCAAATTTCCTAAAAGTAAACCCTAGAAAGTCAGGAATGAGTCTTCCATTCGTCCCACTCTCATATCCGGATCAGGTTGTGTGCTCTCGCCTCAGGTCCAGATTCCAGAAATCTGTGCCTCCTGGAGCTGCTTGAGAGTGGGGGTGCTAGTGGCAGTGGGTAAGGATATCTGACCATGACAGCATTCAGTCCACTTTAGTCAATGCATGGTCTTAGACCCCCATCCTTTTTTTTTCTACAAAAAACAACTCGGTGGTGGCAGGTGAGGTGGAGGGTCTGATGTATCTTGCTGCCAGGGCCTACTCAATGTACTCTTTCATGGCTATTAGGGAGAGTAATGTTCGGAAGGACCTCAATTCCACCTTGCTGAACACTCCTGGAGGTCGTTGTACTCAGACGGAATGGTGGTTTGATGCTTGGTCTTTGGGATTTCCACTGAAGTCATTTGACATGGGACATGGAGTGCTTGCTTAAAACATTGTTGGAGAAACTGGGGGTAGCACCAGAGTTTTGTGTCTGGCCATGGGATCAGTGGATTGTGGCCCCAGAGCCAGGAAATCCCTAGTATAACTTGCTGAATAGGAGATGATGAGGAATGTGGTTTCATCCACATGGAAAATTCTTCACAGGACTCTAGTCTAGTCTATATACACTACTTACAAAAAGTTAAGGATATTTGGCTTTTGGGTGAAATTTATGGAATATGTACAAAGTTCACGCTACAGTGATATTATATCATGAAGGCAGGGGATTTAAGTAGAAGCATGCAATGGTGATTTCCTCATCTCAAACAATTTATTGAAACAAAAGCCAACAACAGTGGTGAGTATACCACAACAAAAAATGTCAATGTCTCAATGATTTGTCATGTGCCCCTTGACCAACAATTACAGCTTGACAATGACATCTCAAGCTGTTCACGAGTTGACTTATTGTCTGTTGAGGCATGGCATTCCACTCTTCTTAAAGGGCGGCCCTTAGGTCATTTAAGTTCTGGGGTGCAGGGTTACGAGCGTCTACACGGCGACTCAGCTGATCCCATAGGTTTTCTATGGGATTCAGGTCTGGAGAAAGTGCAGGCCACTCCATTTGAGGTACCCCAGCCTCCAGCAGCCCTTCCCTAATAATGCAACCTTGATGAGCTGGAGCATTGTCATCCATGAAGATGAAATTAGGCCCATGTTGTTCATGCAGGGGCACAATGACTGGATTAATGATGTTATTCAGGTAGTATTGGCTTGTCACTGTACCATTTACAAGATGTAGTGCAGTTCTGTATTGAGTAGACACACCTGCCCAGACTGTAACAACAGTGGCTGATGCATAGCGCTCTCCTTGACATCTCCAACGTCGTTGGCAGCCATCATTTCTGCTCATTGTGAATCGACTTTCATCAGAGAACAACACTGAGGCCCACTGGTCCCTCGTCCAGCATAAATGCTCCATGGCCCATGCAAGACGATGACGCCTGTGCCTAGTGGTGTGGTCTGATACCCTTGCAGGTCATCTAGCATGCAGACCACACTGATGTAAATGGTTTCAAATGGTCTGACATGACACCTGGGTGCCTCTCACCTCCCTTAAATGTGCCTGGAGTTCATCATTGGTTCCGCAGGGCACTGTTCACAATGAAGCGGTCATCAATGTGGGATGTGGCCAAAGGACCCACAGGTGCGCAATTGCATAATGTTATTGTGAATGGTATGAACTGTAATGTTCTCTGTGACAACAAATCTGAATGAGTCTTTTGGAGAATGAGCTCTGCTGAGTGGATTGGGTGAGATGGATTGTCCATGATGGAGAGCAGTTTGTTCAACGAACAAACTACTAGATCCAGCCTTACGAATTAGCTTCTTAATCCTGCTGGCATCCCTGGTGCTTATGTTACCCCCCAGTACCCCAAATACCTGTAGTTGTTGTCGGAACTCAGAGCCCCCTCCGAGTGGACATATCACAGGGTGGAATTTTTGTTTGTATCTATTTCTCTTAGCTTTCCAAATGAACTCCACAAGCTATAAAACTTAGCCAAAATAAAAGAGATCTCAGTCAACAGATGAGAAGAAGCGGTTTTCTTTATTCAGCCATGCAGTCAACAACATGCATATCTGAAGAGAGCAGTTGGTCTGAAAAACCCCGAAAAAGTCCCCTCTACTTATACCCCAGGCGCCCCGGGGCGCCTCCTTTTCTATAATTTAAATATTTCCAGCAATTTCCCATTATATTCAGTGTATGGCTACTTTAGTCCCTCCTTCCTTAGTTTACATACGTTTCCCAGTTCCCATTATTTTCTCATTTGTCCCGATACCGCCCCTAATTTGATACCATCCTCCCTTCGATGACATCAATTTTCCTCCTCTCCAGTTCCCCTTATTTTTAGGCTAAGTCAACAATTTTTAGAAAAATTTGGCGCTTACTTATAGGCGCCACTTCCTCATTGACTTCATTTGACCATCAACTCTCAAAGGTGCTTCCTCGGCTCATCCTGACCTTGCGCATTGCCCTCCACAACAATGTGTAAGTACCTTGCTCTCTTCCCCTATGTCATGATGACTTTTCCCTCTACTTACTTGATCTAAGTTTTATTTTACTATATTTAAAATAAGCTGTGCCATTAAGCTGCCTCATATCCTTTTCTCTTTTCATCGCTGTTGGTTACTGGTATTCCAATGCTATTGTCTCCTCTACCCGCCTATCACTGTCATGTCACAGTGACCTGGCCTACTTCCCACACTGTGTTCCTTCTGCCTTAGTATACACTCTCTTTTGCTGATTACAGTCACGCAATATGCACTTCACTCATCTTCACTCATCTCTCCCCATTTCCCATTTTTCCTTCTAGCTCAGTCAGCCCGGAGAAGTCCCAGGGGTGCTCTGCAACGCTATCGCCAGTATCAGCTATCTTGTCTGGCCATTGAACTTACTGGTTTCCTGGAACACCTATCTGAATCCTCTATTCCTGAGTCTCCCTACCTCGCTCACCATATCGTGAGATGAACATACCATCTGTCTTGATCAGAGCACCCAATTTCGCCCCACAACCTGTGATCAGTCTACTCAGACCTTCTACTGGCACTGGACACGCACCACCTCTCAAGGCGTCCAGACTGAGGATTTCCCTGTTGAGATCTCCTCTAATGATTCTTCCTCTGACTCTTCATCTCCTAATTCCCCTGACATTCCCCAACTTTCTCCTGAATTTGTGCCTATGCCTTACAGTGTTCATGATATTCCTCAGTCTTCTCCTGACTATTCGCCCCCAACTTCTCCCACTGATTACTCTCCAACTTCTCCTCAGGATCCCGAGATCCCGTCTTCTACAAATGACCCTCTGGTCCCACTGATCCCATTGGATAGGCTGGCTGACGGAGTTGTAACTTCTAATGTTCCAATAAATCTCTCCTCTTTTCTGTTTCTTCAGTCCCAGTGTGGTTATTACGCTATCATGCTATTATTAGTAATTCTGCATGATTATTATAAAGACTATGATTGTCATAAGGCTATACCTGATTATTATAAACTTGTATCAATCAAAGCTAACTGTTTAATCAATAGCTAAATAGTTCTTAATAGATATACACTACTTTTAGGCAGAATATTGCTAAGTCAGAGCTTAAAGCATTGAGTACATTATTTCTTAAGCTTTTTTTTTAAAGCTAGGTATATAATTCAAAACTGGGTATATTATTTTTCTCCGACATTATCAACAATTCCAACCTCCTCAGACGTGATGGTTATGGGCTCAAAGTTTTAGTCCTCCTAAAGTCTACCACCATATCCTTTGTCTTCATCACATTTAGGAGCAGGTAATTCCTGTTGCATCAGTCCATAAAGTTATTCATAAGTCCCCTGTACTCAGACTCCTGTCCATCCCTAATACACCCCACCACTGCAGTGTCATCAGAAAACTTCTGCAGGTGGCATGATTCAGAGTTGTACTGAAAGTCCAAGGTGTACAGAGTGAACAAAAATGGAGAACAGACAGTACCCTGAAGTGCTCCTCTTACTGACCACTGTCTCAGACAGAGATTCCTCCAATCACACAAATTGGAGCCTATCTGACAGATCGTGGTTGAGCTGACACCCATTCTAAATAACTTCTTACTCAGTAGGAATGGTTGGTCTAGTGCAGGTTTCACCTGTGGGACCAGGTGTGTTAAAACTACACCAGGTTAGGTATGTCACCTGGTTCCCTAAGAAAGGAATGAAACGCTGTGTCATGACTGACTCTATGGGAATGCTTCATTGAGGAAGTTGTGTCTGAAGCTCTGTGTGCACACACCAATTTATATGTTTGGATAGGACATTTGTGCCAATAAGTCCATATTAGGGCATTTACATCACATCACTCCAGCTTCTATTTGTGTGAATGAAATGTGACTGGATGCCTGAGGTGTGGCAAGTGATGCAGTGTCTCATTCCCTTCTCAGGGACATATATACATACATAACCTGGTGTAGTTCCCTTTCAAGGGAACTCAATGCTGTGTCATGATTGACTCTATGGGAACCTCAAGGTGGACAATCCTGGGCACCTTGGGGACATATCCCACCCTGGGGTGCAGGATAGCCTTGGGCATGCCAGGGGCAAATTCTAAGCAGATAGATCCTACAGATCTCCTACCTTTCTAAGGGAGGCCAAGGCTAAGAGCAGAGACATCTTTAGGGTAAGAAACGTCTCAGAGGCTGACTCCATGGGCTCAAAGGGAGCTTCCGGCAACCCTCTAGGACCACAGAGAGGCCCAAGGAGGGGAGGCGCAGAATGGAGGAAGGCCTCAGCTGCCTGGCATTGAGCAGAAAATCAGAGACCAGTGGGTGCCTAGCCAAGGAGGCCCCGAGGACAAGTTTGTGGTTCGCAGCAATGGCGGTCACATACACTTTTAAAGTAGAGGGTGAATAAGCCCCAAAAAAGGTGAGACTGCAAGAACTCCAGAACTGTACCAACTGGGCAGTGAACTGGGTCCTAACTGTGCTGACCGCAGTAGAGGCAAAAAAGCCTCCAATTCAGAGCATACAGCTTTCTAGTGGAGGGAGCCCTAGCATTCAACACATCTGAGGACAGACCTGATTCTAGGAACTGATTCCTCTCAGGGGCCAGACCCAGAGCTTCCACATCTCAGGTGGGGGTGTAAGATTGCCCCCTGCATCTGAGAGAGGAGATCTTTCCTGACAGGAATCTCCTAGGGGTGCTGTCTAGGAGGGAGACAAGGTCCGTGAACCAAACTCAAGCAGGCCACTAGCAGAAGGTGGACTCGATCATGGCACACTCTGGCTAGGACTTCTGGAAGCAGAGCTACTGGGGGAAAGGCGTACAGGCATAGCCTCAGCCATGTCTATACTAAAGCATCCAGGCTCAGAGAAGCTGGGTGAGAAAGGGAATACCACAGCGGACAGTGGGTTGACTCCTTGGAGGTGAACAGATCCACTTCCGCTGGTCGAAACCCTTATGGCACTGAGGGGACATCTGTGTGGATGAAAGCCTGCACCCCTGAGGCACAACTGAAATGGCCTCATGTGAAGCAGACCCAAAGGGATAACATTGGCTACTGCTGCCATGAGGCCAAGCACTCTCTGAGCCTCGTGAACAGGGAGGCTTTGGTCTAGCCAAATAGCTTTCACCACTAACAGTATGGAAGCCACCCAAGCAGAAGACATACATGAGAGACCTCATATGGGCAAGCACAGCATCTCGATGACTGGCTGCCATGGCCTTCAACAGGGCCAGGATGAGCCAGCCATCCAGGTAATTCAGTACACAGATGCCCTGGAGACGCAGCGGCAATGGGGCGACAGAGCTAGACCAAAAGGAAGAAGACAATACTGGTATGCTTCTCCCCTGAAGGCAAACCTGAGGAACTTCCTGTGTTCTGGCAGAATACTTACATGAAAAAATTCATCACTGAAGTCTATTGTCACAAACCAGTCCTCAGACCTGTTTTGCAACACGATACTGTAAGTTTGAGCATGAGCATCTTGAACTTGAACGTCTTCAGTGCACAGTTCAGAGCCCCCCATCTTTCTTGGGAATTACAAAATACAGGCTGTAAAAGCCTGAGTCTCTATCTGGTAGGGGAACTTGTTCTATGGGCACTTTCCTCAGAAGTAAGAGAAGTTCTTAATGGAGGAACATGGTTTGGTGTTTGCCAATGACACTGGGCAAGACTCCCTGAAATGGAGGAGGATGGGTGGCAAACTGGATCCTGTATCCTTTTTCTATGGTATTTAGGACCCACTGAGAGACACCTGGCAGTCAACCTCGTGCTGAACTCCCCAGCACCCAGAAACAGCAATCTGGCAGGTGCAGACCCAGGGGATAGATTCATGTAGGAAAAGGGAGCAAGGGTAGACCCCACTGATCCCTGAGATGCCAGAGGCAGTGAGGCAGGAGGTAAGAGAAACAGCCCTGGGGGGGCTGTTTCAGGGTTAAATCCCTTGTTGCCATTGAGCTCGTTCAGCAGGTCAGCCTGGTAGGCCTGCAAGAGAGCCATGGTGTGCAGGGATGCACCAGCTTGGCCTGCTGCCATGTAGGCCTTCCCCACAAGGGCTAAAGTGACTCTACATGGCTTAGAAGGGAGCGCAGGCTTCCTCCATGCTGGTGATGTAGGGAAGAAATAGCTCACAAGTGTCAACCCTGGGCATGGCTGCATGTCCCACAATGGTCGAATAATTAGAGGAGGCTGGAGGAAAAAGGGGTGCCAAATAAGGATTCCTTCAAGACCTTGATATCTCACCAAAACTGGCAGGTGTCTGCATCAGGGGGCACACAGACTGAATTCAGGAAGCAGTTGTTAAGCTTAGAGTGATTGGCGCAAACTTCCTCCTCAGGTCAGTTTAAACCTGAGCTTTGAGGTGCAGAAGCTTAGCAAGAAAATACCAAGCAGGATTGTAGCTTATGGAGAGGAATGTACATCAGGATACTAAACAGATGAGTAGCACAAGACTTAAGAACCCTGGAACTAACACCATTAGTGCCTGCAGCCTTAATTTGATCAAGTCTCTCCAGCTGTCTTTTCACCTGGTCGGTCATCACAGTCAAGTAAGAGGATGTGGTTGGTCGAGTGGAGGCAGGAATTGGGGGGGTGTGACCAGGGATACTCAGCAATCCTGTGTAATGTTGCTGTGGATGTGTATTTGGTGTCTGTGATGGTGTGAAGATGGGATGGCCAAGAAGGAGATCATGTACTGAACCTGTTAAAAAAACATATTCATTTCATTGACTCTGTCCAAGCTGCCCCCTGCTGATGGTCCTTTATATTGAAGCCTATGATCTGCTTCATGCGCATCCACACATCCTTGATGTTCTTGAAAGCGCCTGTCCCTGTTCAGCCATGATGGCCTTGAGTTGTGCTACATCCACTTGATGCACTGGTGACAAAGTATCCTGTAACTAAGATTGGCCTGGATCCATGTTCACTATAGCAAACAACTTTAATAAATCCAAAAAACAAATCCAAAAAACAGTGAGACAAAAGACAAAAGCGATAAATCCAATAAACAGAGCAAACAATCATACATAATGGCAATAGAACAATAGTAAATACATGGATCAGTAAGTACAATGAACTGTGTAATTACCAAGGGGAATCACTAGCAAGAGTGGAGGATCAGGGCAAATTTCATACCATTTCTACCTGTTGCACCTACTACTTAATGCTATACATAGTAAAGTCCATGTTTGTATTTTAAGTGTTTGTGCTTAGTTTGAACAAATATATTATAAACAGCCTCAGCAACAACTGGACAGGAAGGCAAGATTTGATAAGCATGTCTGTGTGTCTGTGTGTGAGAACAGAGGGTCTCCGCTATGCTGAAAGTTGGGACTTTGAGGTGTCAGCTTCCTCATTTTTGCAGTTTGATCTGAGCATGGGCTGCAGTAAAGCAGTGACACCAACCCATAGTGTCCACCTGGAGTTCTCCATTGACTGTGGACACCACTGGACATTGGTTACACCTGAGTGTGTACCACCTGCTATTGGATGTGGCATATATACTCAGAGCTCCATCTATAGTACTCCTCAGTACTCCCAGTGGAGGAGGGTCACTGTCTATCTGCCCAGTGCTGCCAAGTATGTCATATACAGTACACCTTTCTTAACATGTAAAAACTTGTATATTATTATTATTATTATTATTATTATTATTATTATTATTATTTTCATTGAGTGAATCTAAATCCAAAAAGTTATTTAAAGAGTTCATTTCCATAACTGATTAAATATTTAATCTTGCAGAATCGGTATTTAAATTTAAATTTGTTGTGATTTAGTTCTCCTAGAACAAGGTTCCGCTGGATCCAGCCTCACTTCTCTCCTGGAGCAGATAACTGGGCTCTTGACAATGTACTGCTTGCATCTGGCTGCCCCTGGATGTGCTCAGGGCATGGCCTATGTGACAATGGACGCTGCATGTATTTGTCTCCATCTATATATTTCTAAATTGCACATATACACACAGGGATTCACTTTATCAAAAGAAAAGGATGCAAAGTAAATGATATTGCTGCATCTCAGTTTTCTTCTCTGTTTGACAGATGTGACAGAGATTATGGTGGGGTTCACTGTGTGCCCATGGCTCCTCTTCCATTTGGCCTTAGGGAAAACTTTAATGAGAATCTGGATCCAGAGATTTGGCCTGAGGTGCATGGAGCAGAACGTGGCATGTTGAGTGGAGAGCCTCTTAAATCAGGCACTGCTCTCATCTTTAAAGGGGTAAGCAAAATAAATACTGATCTATGATCAACCTCTTAAAGCCTTCAAGACCACAATGCTCCTGGGTTGCTTTATATTTGGACAAAATCACAAATACTCTAGATCTTAGATTTCAAAAGATAGGTATATAGTTATATGAAGTGTAATGTTAATGTAAAGTAATTGTGAATTGTCTTTGTTCTTTGTATTCAGGAAGGATTGCGCATGCTGGTTTCACAGGATTTGGACTGTACCAGCAGTCTGTACATCCAGTTTTCATTTAAATTTATCGCAAAGGGTAAATGTCTAATAATTGCACAATTTCCATAAAGGATAGTACTTACTACTGTGTTTGTGTGAATGTGTTTATTGTTGATGTGTACTCAGGAATCCCAGAACGTTCTCACTCCATCTTGCTGCAGTATTCTATGAATGGAGGAATTATCTGGCTACTGCTGCAGGAGCTCTACTTTTCTTCCTCCACTGATACTCTATTTCTGCATCTGCCACTTCCTTCAAGCGCTCAAACTAATGCTACACGCTTCAGACTGTGGCAGCCATACAATAATGGTAAGAATAGACCATAGATATTTAGATAATAATTTAATAATTTGAACACTATATTTCTGTTTACAAATAATATATTTCTGTTAATTTCTGTTAACACATAATAAAAATAGGACTAAGCACTTTATGTTGATTGAGAAATACAACATCAAGTATAGAAACCCCCCTTGGTGTGGGATAAGCACCAAAGGTACCAAGGTACCACCCTACTGTTTTTTACATTTAACACTGCAATGCAATTGATTCTAATGAGATAGAGCCTAATTTAACCAAATAGATGTAACTCATGATTGGTTGCAAGATTTCAAACCAAAATAACAGGAACTCTACAAAACAGGATTCTGAAGTTGATGTTTTGGATGTTGTCATACATAAGAGATGAAGCTTAGGACAGACATATTTTTCTCAGAAACCATAATTCTTATGATAAGAGATTTGGCATACTGTATTGTTGTGTAGAGAATAGAGAATTTCTAATGATGACTAAGATACACTATATTGCCAAAAGTATTCACTCACCCATCCAAATAATCAGAATCAGGTGTTCCAATTACTTCCATGGCCACAGGTGTATAAAATCAAGCACCTAGGCATGCAGACTGTTTTTACAAACATTTGTGAAAGAATGGGTTGCTCTCAGGAGCTCAGTGAATTCCAGCGTGGAACTGTGATAGGATGCCACCTGTGCAACAAATCCAGTCGTGAAATTTCCTCGCTCCTAAATATTCCACAGTCAACTGTCAGCTGTATTATAAGAACGTGGAAGTGTTTGGGAACGACAGCAACTCAGCCACGAAGTGGTAGGCCACGTAAACTGACGGAGCGGGGTCAGCGGATGCTGAGGCGCATAGTGTGAAGAGGTCGCCAACTTTCTGCAGAGTCAATCGCTACAGACCTCCAAACTTCATGTGGCCTTCAGATTAGCTCAAGAACAGTGCGCAGAGAGCTTCATGGAATGGGTTTCCATGGCCGAGCAGCTGCATCCAAGCCATACATCACCAAGTGCAATGCAAAGCGTCGGATGCAGTGGTGTAAAGCATGCCGCCACTGGACTCTAGAGCAGTGGAGACGCGTTCTCTGGAGTGACGAATCGCGCTTCTCCATCTGGCAATCTGATGGACGAGTCTGGGTTTGGCGGTTGCCAGGAGAACGGTACTTGTCTGACTGCATTGTGCCAAGTGTAAAGTTTGGTGGAGGGGGGATTATGGTGTGGGGTTGTTTTTCAGGAGCTGGGCTTGGCCCCTTAGTTCCAGTGAAAGGAACTCTGAATGCTTCAGCATACCAAGACATTTTGGACAATTCCATGCTCCCAACTTTGTGGGAACAGTTTGGAGCTGGCCCCTTCCTCTTCCAACATGTCTGTACACCAGTGACCAAAGCAAGGTCCATAAAGACATGGATGACAGAGTCTGGTGTGGATGAACTTGACTGGCCTGCACAGAGTCCTGACCTCAACCCAATAGAACACCTTTGGGATGAATTAGAGCGGAGACTGAGAGCCAGGCCTTCTCATCCAACATCAGTGTGTGACCTCACAAATGTGCTTCTGGAAGAATGGTCAAAAATTCCCATAAACACACTCCTAAACCTTGTGGACAGCCTTCCCAGAAGAGTTGAAGCTGTTATAGCTGCAAAGGGTGGACCGACGTCATATTGAACCCTATGGATTAGGAATGGGATGTCACTTAAGTTCATATGCGAGTCAAGGCAGGTGAGCGAATACTTTTGGCAATATAGTGTATTTCAGAATCATGGTTGCTGTCATGCAAATTTGATTTCAACAGACGTATCAAATAGTTTTCATTGAGTTACCACCCCAAAACTTGCTAAATATGTTATATCTATGGTCTCTCTATTGTTCTGTATACCCTTTTTGGGCAGGGTTAGCAAAGTTTGCTTTTACCCAGCAGATCATTGCTTTTATTATATTTAGGGGTCCGAGCACAAAGTGCTCAAACCCTACTGTTCATATATTTATTATTTGTCATCCAAAGAAAACCCTATTGTTCTTGACAAAAATGTAAGTATTGAAGGTGGTGGAACCCTACTGTAACTTTTTACAATTAGTCTTTTTTCTTTGTGTGCATGCACCAAATATGCTTTTTTGTACTTGGTATTTTCTTATTGGGAGTCCATGCACAGAAACTGCTGAAACTCTCCAGCAAATTTCTTGGTAGTAAAAACAGCCCATGGGACATTTTATGTCATGTTTTATAATTTTATGTCAAGGATTATAATGAGCCCAATGGAACAGCAGATATGGCTTTTCAGTGCCAAGGATGGGGTTATTTCTTCATTGTTTTGCAGATCCTACATCACTCAAAAAAAACTTTTTTGTATAGCACTTTTAACAATGGAAAATGTCTCAAAGCAGCTTTACAGAAATGTAGAAACAGAATAATAATAATAATAATAATAATAATAATAATAATAATAGTAATAAAATGTATAATTAAGTACCCCTAAAATTATATTTAAAAAAATTATATACTTTTCCCTAACATTTATCCCTAATAAGCAAGCCTGAGGCAACTTCCTGAGATGATA
This sequence comes from Hemibagrus wyckioides, assembly GCF_019097595.1. Classification (NCBI taxonomy): domain Eukaryota; kingdom Metazoa; phylum Chordata; class Actinopteri; order Siluriformes; family Bagridae; genus Hemibagrus; species Hemibagrus wyckioides. The sequence goes on from NC_080713.1 coordinate 13,639,084, forward strand.
TGAGGCAGAAACCTTGAAAGGAACCAGGCTCAGAAGGGAACCCAAGAGGTTCTATCCATAGCTGTTTAGCTGTCCCCTGGGTCATGGGATGTTGATGCAGATCTATCCCAGGCAGAGTGCAGCACCAAATGACAAGACTCCAACCAAGGGTAGGACGTCAGGATGGGTCAGGCAGGTCCAAAAAGAAGTGGTCACACTGGGAACTCAGAACACTGGAAGCTCAGGAGTTGCATGTGTAGCTTGACACAGACAGGGGGAGGGAGGGAGAGAGAGAGAGAGAGAGAGAGAGAGAGAGAGAGGGAGGGAAAAAAGAGAGAGAGAAAAAGTAAAGAGAGGAAAAATAATAGGTATGCTTATAATCATGTGATGGTTAAAGACTATGTATATTAAAGAAACATTTAAGTAACATATGGGTAAGGGATCTAGTATGCAGGTTGATAATTTTGAAATTAATCCTTGTATTTTCCTCCCATTTATTATACACTTATTCTCTCCACGTGCCACATTGACCTGGTCTGTTTTGACCGCTTATAAAAAATTAGGTATGATCACCATTTTTTTTTTGTTTCACCTTTTTAGTCAGCTTGTTTCCAACACATTAACATATATTTTGCACTTTTCTTTTAAATATTTGGTATTATAAATCTCATTTTTGATTACTTTTTACACTGGGTCAAATTGACCCGAAGACAACAGGAGGGTCAGTCTCTCAAAGGGGAGTAAAACATTCTAAGTGCTGATCAGAAATGGTAATATTATCTACAGGATTTTTTTTATCAAATTGGTTTTAAATGAAGTTATTTTTTTCAATGAAATTATTCATCAAGTCATTGCTGCTGCAAATTGATGGTGTTTGCTTCTCTACAGTGGTTTTACTACTAATTTTGCTATATGATTGATATGTGTAACAATACACTCGAGGAAGCAGAGAGTGAATCAAATGCCACTTTATTTTCACAAGGCAGGCAGAAGGCAAAAACATAATTCAGGCAGACAGGCAGGCAAAAGGAACGTACTTTAGAGACCCAAGGCAAGAGACTGACTTACGGCATATACCGCTAACAGTCTTAATACTCGCTGCTGACACTGGTGAGTGAGAGCTTTAAATAGGCGCTGGGGAGATTGGGAGCAGGTGGCGCGATTAGTAATCAGGTGATTGAAAGCGGGGAAGTGCTGCTGGGGTCGGCATGCCCGTGACAATATGCTGATCTAGGAGAGATTTTTTTGTTGCTCAGTAGGCTTTCCTTTTGCGTTAATTGAAATGCTGTTAGTTTGCTATGTATGTTCTAATCTCTACTTTAAGGTACATATGTGGTCATTGTACCAGAGTGCTAGTTTTTATTCTTTGATTATTTACATTTAAAGTGGAGCTATAGTATCTAGTGTTTAAAGAAACATTCTCTAAATAATCGGTTGCCTGAGCAAGTTCTGTCGGGTCAGATGGCAATCCAATTATGGCTAATAATTCTGGTAGACTATTGGTAAATCTCTCTGCAGTAGCTGATGTACATTTAACAAGATTCAAGATCAAGATTCAAGAGCTTTGTCATATGTACTAGTACAATGAAATTCTTACTTTGTTTACTCCTCTCGAGAATGACAGGGTAGAACGGGAGAACAAGCATAACGTATACAATATGAAATATGTAAAAAAAATTTTTAAAAAAACAGTGAAATGTAATAAAAAATATACATAAGTGGCATAAAAAAGAAAGTAACAAAAGAGAAAGAAAAAGAGAACATGTATGCTAATTAGAAAAACTGACTAAAAAATTCTTCACAATATAAATGTGCAGTGCAAGTAGCAATAAAGTGACAATTTTAAAGTGTCAAGTCGTGATAAAGTGTCAGTGCAAAGTCTAGTGTCTAAATTGTCCATAATTATCCATTATGAGTGTATGACAGTTCAACAGGTAAAGTGCAGAGTGCCTTTGAACAGACTGAATTTACCCTGATGATACACGTGAAAGTGGCAGTGGGTTTTTCACTATTTATCAGTCTAATGGCCTCGGGATATAAACTTTTCTGGAGTCTAGATGTTCTGACCACAGTGCTCCGGTACCGCTTGCCAGACTTCATTAAGGTGAAGAAATTGTGGACGGAAGCCCATTTGCAGATCCTTTTATTGTAGATGTTATGCAGTGAGGGGAAATCTGTCCTTGTGATTTAAAGGGCCAGCTTGATCTGATGTAACGAAGTAAAATTACTTAGTGCTAGGCCTTGGCCACAAGTGGTAGATGTATGTTTAACATGATGACATGGCAAATTGTACATATCGTTTCTAAGATGTATTTAAAAAAAAACAAAAAAAAAACAAGAACTGTGGAAGTGTGACTGTACTATCTCTGTTTATTCCAAAAGTTAGAATCAGATCTAGAGTGTGACCTCCATTATGAGTGGGTCCTGTTACAACACCTACTGAATCTAAGACAGGCATGTCCAATCTTACCCAGAAAGGGCCGGTGTGGGTGCAGGTTTTCATTTCAGCCAAGCAGAAGCTACACCTGATTCCAACTGTTTAATCAACTGATCTTGGCTTTCAGTAGACTCAGGTGTGCCTTTGCTAAGTTGAAATGAAAACCTGCACACATCCCGGCCCTTTGTGGATAAGATTGGACACCCCTGATCTAAGATGTACACAACTGCTGTTTCCATAGGGTCTTCTGAATTATCAAAGTGAATATTAATGTCTCTCACAATTATGGATTTGTTTAAAGAAACAGTTTTAGATTTGAAATTAAATCTGCAAATTCAAAGAGGAATTCATAATATGGCCCTGGAGGTCTGTAAATAACAATTAGTGGAATCAACTTGATAGACTTATTTTTGTGGCTACATTTGTTACTATAAAGAACTTCAAATGTGTTAAATTTATGACTAGATTTTTGCGTGGTGCCTAACTTATCATCATGAATAACTGTGACACCACCTCCTATGCCTGTTCAGTGAGGCTGTTGTACATAACTATAACCAGGCAGACAAGAATCATTTAATGCTACATACTCTTTTAATCAATGATTCAGTTAAGCATAGAACACTGAACTCTTGATCAGCAGTCACTAAACTCCTGATCAGTAGTTTCAACAATAAGTACTTTAGATGCAAAAGATCTTATATTTAACAGTCCTAGCTTCAGATAAAAGGTACTGGCTGTGCTTTCACTATGATCTAATTTTACACTAATTGGGTTGCTAAAACAAATACTAAAAAAACAACTGAGTGCTCAGTTAAAAAATTGGGGAAAAAGAGAAAATTAAACTATAATTTATGACACAAAGCGGATGCTCTTGTATATGGTTTTGACCCCATAATTTAATAAGTGCCTGGCACCATTATAATATCCATGCATTGTCTGCAATACAATTGTGCATTTCCCAGTGCTTTGTATTGAGGTAGGCTTTGATGGACAGTGGTCTAGTTACATGCAAGAGGACCTGTGCATGGTCTCAGAGAGAACAGTAAGTGAGATGACTCAGGGATAAATCTTGAGAAATACAGACCTTCTAATGGAATGGCAACAAAGGCATTATTAAAATGGATATCCATAGTGCATTGTACATGATGCAAGACATGAGACAGGGCAACAACAGAAAAAAAGCACAAGAATTACAATGAAGACAGGTATCATTGAACATAGGACCCAAAAGTCCCAACAATACCATAGGGGAAATAGGTCTAGGAGTCTTCAGCTGGCTGGAGTTCCACAATAGCCTAATGCATTTGATTGTTTACATGGTGAAAATGATCAGGTATTAAGAAACAGCTTCTGTTTCACTTCTTACAGATTCAACCTTGTTCAGCAGTCAAGATATTTAGTACCAGCCTATTCTAAATAACCATAATACCTTTCAGTTCATCATTAATCAAATGCAGGCCTATCTCTGTATCCTTATCCAGAGAGATCAGCATGTAAGTTAAACCATTAATCTTATTTAAAACAGCTGTTGTTTCTCTGCCTAAGAATCCTGATCATCCATAATTATCTGGATTCACAGATATGCTAGTGGTACTGGTACACCTGCAAAACCCCTATTGTGTGCATGCCTTCTCTATAAGCTGATGAGGTGATGTTAAGGTACAGTAAGGTAGCAGTCCTCAAGCTAACCTTTTCCCCCAAGGCTAACTGTTTCCTCAGGCCAATCAAGGCTAAGCCTAGCCACATCGTGTGTAACAACCTCCATGAGCTCTTTGAATGCCACACCAGTGCAGTGACAATTTGACCACAGCTTGATCCTTGTCACCCACATTCATCACTATATCCTTCTCCAGGTTGGGAGACCTGAATTGCAAATTAAGCTTCCAAAGCTGAAACAGAGATATTTGAGTAAGGAGAGAGAGTGAGAGAAAATGAATCAATTGGTCTCGATTGCGAGCCCAATGATCTAAGTCAGCACACAGCCTCAGCAGATGTGGAACCTGAGTCATGAGCTGCAGGCAATGGGCTGGAAAAACAGAGAAGTGGAAGTGGAACTCCACTCCACTCCGCATTCATTCAATTTCAATGGAGAGGAATGGTTTCACAGTGCACTCAACCGGCTCCCTTGAGAGCCACACATGCATGCTTCTAACCCAAACAATAACACAGAGAGAGTGTGAGTCATCTCCTATAATGTAATGGAGACATGGATGCACTGAAAACAGTTTGCTCACTATCATGCCTAATCTGTTATATATATATATATATATATATATATATATATATATATATATATACACCACTCACAAAGTTATTTTCGGCTTTCTGGTGAAATTTCAGGATGCACCTAAAATGCACTATAACCCTTACAGGTGAACTTAATTTGACCTTCTCTACACTTTTGAAAGCACATGTCCAACTATTCAGTGTTACTTGCTTGCCTTTAACTTGCCTCTACCTCTAACAAGGTGCTTAATGGCAAAATTCATAACTGGTGTTTGATCCATGAATCGACCAATACATTTTCTGGTTCAATTAGAATTGTTATTTAAACAGTCATGCTGTTCACATTTTGACATCATGAGACCAAGACAATGCCTAATAATTGATCAACAGTACCTCGCCATTGCGAGGCTTCAAACAGGATGTTCTCAGAGGGAAGTGGCCACTGAGCTTAGAGTGTCACAGAGTGTCATTAGCAGGTTGCGACAGAGATAAAGAGAGCCTGGAAGAGTCACAGAAAGGGATAGAAGAAGTGGATGTCCTTTGGCCACATCCCACTTTGATGACCGCTTCATTGTGAAGTGCCCATTCCTCAGTGCCCTGAGGAACCGAATGATGAATGCCACTCAACTCCAGGCACATTTAAGTGAGGTGAGAGGCACCCAAGTGTCACATTAGACCATTCAAAACCGTTTACATCAGCGTGGTCTGCATGCTAGATGACTTGCAAGGGTACCTGACCACACCACCAGACACAGGTGTCATTGTCTTGCATGGACCAGGGAGCATTTACGCTGGACGAGGGACCAGTGGGCCTCAGTGCTGTTCTCTGATGAAAGTCGATTCACGTTGAGCAGAAGTGATGGCTGCCAATGATGTTGGAGATGTCAAGGAGAGCGCAATGCATCAGCCACTGTTGTGGTGGTGTTACAATCTGGGCAGGTGTGTCTACTCAATACAGAACTACCCTACATCTTGTGAATGGTACAGTGACAAGCCAATACTACCTGAATAACATCATTAATCCAGTCATTGTGCCCCTGCATGAACAACACAGGCCTAATTTCATCTTCATGGACGACAACGCTCCAGCTGATCGAGGTCGCATCATTAGGGAAGGGCTGCTGGAGGCTGGGGTACCTCAAATGGAGTGGCCTGCACTTTCTCCAGACCTGAATCCCATAGAAAACCTATTGGATCAGCTGAGTCACCATGTAGAGGCTCGTAACCCTGCACCCCAGAACCTCAATGACCTGATGGCCGCCCTTCAAGAAGAGTGGAATGCCATGCTACAGCAGACAATAAGTTGACTTGTGAACAGCATGAAACGTCGCTGTCAAGCTGTAATTGATGGTCAAGGACACATGAAAAATTAATGAGATATTGACATTTCTTGTTGTGGTATACCCACCACTGTTGTTGGCTTTTGTTTCAATAAATTGTTTGAGATGAGGAAATCACCATTGCATGCTTCTACTTAAATGCCCTACTTTCATGATATAATATCACTGTATATATCCATAAATTTCATCCAAAAGCCAAATATCAAATATCCTTAACTTTTTGTGAGTAATATATATATATATATATATATATATATATATATATATATATATATATATATATATATATATATATATATATATATATATATATATAAATAACAATAGTTATATTTTGAATTTAGGAGAAATATTGTCAGCAATTCACAAAAAAATGAAACAAAACTGTTCATCTCACCAGTACATGCACCTGTAAGAAAAAAAAATAAGAAACTGATTATTTTGCAGTGGTCTCTTTTATATATATATATATATATATATATATATATATATATATATACACAGGTATACAGGGGTTGGACAATGAAACTGAAACACTGGCCAATTTAGTGTTGGAGGTTTCATGGCTAAATTTGACCAGTCTGGTGGCCAATCTTCATTGATTGCACATTCCACCAGTAAGAGCAGAGTGTGAAGGTTTAATTAGCAGAGTAATAGCACACTTTTGCTTAAAATATTGCAATGCACACAACATTATGGTTGACATATCAGAGTTCAAAAGAGGACAAAATTGTTGGTGCACGTCTCACTGGCGCATCTGTGACGAAGACAGCAAGTCTTTGTGATGTATCAAGAGCCACAGTATCCAGGGTAATGTCAGCATACCACCAAGAAGGATGAACCACATCCAACAGGAGTAACTGTGGACGCAAGAGGAAGCTGTCTGAAAGGGATGTCTGGGTGCTAACCCGGATTGTATCCAAAAAACATAAAGCACACAGCTGCCCAACTCACTGCAGAATTAAATGTGCACCTCAACTCTCCTGTTTCCACCAAAACTGTCCGTCGGGAGCTCCACAGGGTCAATGTACATGGCCGGGCTGCTATAGCCAAACCTTGCCAAACGTCGGTTTCAATGGTGCCAGCAGCGAAAATCTTGGGCTGTGGACAATGTGAAACATGTATTGTTCTCTGATGAGTCCACCTTCACTGTCTTTCCCACATCCAGGAGAGTTACGGTGTGGAGAAGCCCCAAAGAAGCGTACCACCCAGACTGTTGCATGCCCAGAGTGAAGCATGGGGGTGGATCAGTGATGGTTTGGGCTGCAATATCATGGCATTCCCTAGGCCCAATACTTGTGGTAGATGGGCGCGTCACTGCCAAGGACTACCGAACCAGGATGATAATGCACCAATACACACTGCAAGACTGGTGACAGAGTGGTTTGATGAACATGAAAGTGAAGTTGAACATCTCCCATGGCCTGCACAGTCACCAGATCTAAATATTATTGAGCCACTTTGGGGTGTTTTGGAGAAGCGAGTCAGGAAACGTTTTCCTCCACCAGCATCACGTAGTGACCTGGCCACTATTCTGCAAGGAGAATGGCTCAAAATCCCTCTGGCCACTGTGCAGGACTTGTATCTGTCATTTCCAAGATGACTTGATGCTGTATTGGCTGCAAAAGGAGGCCCTACACCATACTAATGAATTATTGTGGTCTAAAACCAAGCGTTTCAGTTTCATTGTCCAACCCCTATATATATCTATAATATATATATATATATATATATATATATACATACATACACACACACTATATTGCCAAAAGTATTCCCTCACCTGCCTTGGCTCGCATATGAACTTAAGTGACATCCCATTCCTAATCCATAGGGTTCACCCTTTGCAGCTATAACAGCTTCAACTCTTCTGGGAAGGCTGTCCACAAGGTTTAGGAGTGTGTTTATGGGAATTTTTGACCATTATTCCAGAAGTGCATTTGTGAGGTCACACACTGATGTTGGACGAGAAGACCTGGCTCCCAGTCTCCGCTCTAATTCATCCCAAAAGTGTTCTATCGGGTTGAGGTCAGGACTCTGTGCAGGCCAGTCAAGTTCATCCACACCAGACTCTGTCATCCATGTCTTTATGGGCCTTGCTTGTTGGAATGTTGGAAGAGGAAGGGGCCAGCTCCAAACTGTACCCACAAAGTTGGGAGCATGGAATTGTCCAAAATGTCTTGGTATGCTGAAGCATTCATAGTTCCTTTCACTGAAACTAAGGGGCCAAGCCCAGCTCCTGAAAAACAACCCCACACCATAATCCCCCCTCCACCAAACTTTACACTTGGCACAATGCAGTCAGACAAGTACCGTTCTCCTGGCAACCGCCAAACCCAGACTCGTCCATCAGATTGCCAGATGGAGAAGTGCGATTCATCACTCCAGAGAACACATCTCCACTGCTCTAGAGGCCAGTGGTGGCGTGCTTTACACCACTGCATCTGATGCTTTGCATTTTACTTGGTGATGTATGGCTTGGATACAGCTGTTCGGCCATGGAAACTCATTCCATGAAGCTCTCTGCACACTGTTCTTGAGCTAATCTGAAGGCCACATGAAGTTTGGAGGTCTGTAGCGATTGACTCTGCAGAAAGTTGGCGAAAGTTACGTGGCCTACCACTTCGTGGCTGAGTTGCTGTTGTTCCCAAACACTTCCACGGTCTTATAATACAGCTGACAGTTGACTGTGGAATATTTCGGAGCGAGGAAGTTTCACGACTGGATTTGTTGCACAGGTGGCATCCTATCACAGTTCCACGCTGGAATTCACTGAGCTCCTGAGAGTGACCCATTCTTTCACAAATGTTTGTAAAAACAGTCTGCATGCCTAGATGCTTGATTTTATACACCTGTGGCCATGGAAGTGATTGGAACACCTGATTCTGATTATTTGGATGGGTGAGTGAATACTTTTGGCAATATAGTATATATATATATATATATGTATATAATCTCCATTTTCCCTAATTTAAACAGACAAGACAAACAATCTACACAAACTTACATACAGTGATTCCTGAAAACAAAAAAAGCTGGAGTAGTGTGACATAGATGCCCTTATATAATTTAGCTGCTTCGTGTTGGAATTGTGTTTTGTTTAGGATGGTTCACATATCTTTGTAAACATTACAACCAATAAAATTCAAATGACAGTCCACATCTCCAGACAACTTGCAGAATTATCCAGTAGCAAGGCACCATATTTTGTGCGTAAGGTGCTGGCCAATTGTAATCTTTGTTTTTTAAGCTTCTAGAGGAACTGTGTTTGAGCCTAGGCCAAGAAAAATGGTTTTTAAGTGACACACATGGGATTATAGGAAATGAGTGGAGTTTTGTCCTGGAAATATGATTTATAATGGCAAAACAGCAAAGGTTAGGACATGTCCTCTATAGCACCCAATGCAGGACAAAGCCTTTGCTAGTGACCATGGCGAGCACCAACAGAAGTGGCTGTCATTCCTCCTCATCCCATCACACCAAGCCCCCATCATGTTTTTTTTTCCTGGATGAAATGACTTAACACCCACATAGACTGGACTAGCAGTTGGGTTCTCAGCTGGGGGATTGTTTTTAGGTTCACTCTGAGAGGAAGCCTGAGCCGTGCTGCTGCCAATGCCTCTACTGATATCAGGAAAGCTTTTTGCCAAAAAAAAAGAAACACACAGTGGCAATGACTGAATAGCAAACTCTTTTAAATTTACTAAGATAAACAGGAAGTATTTATACAGAAGAAAGGTGTAATATTCAGCGTTATCTATAGGTAAACAAAAGATTTGGCATATTCTCGGATGTTTTGGCAAGTTTATTACAAAAAGGACTATCTAAATTACAGATGAAAAAATAGAGAAGTCATGGAGTGCCTCCTTACTGGCCCTACAATTGTGGCATCGACTTCCTGCTAGGCAGGGTTCTTTGTAGAAAGGACAAGTCCTTGTCCTGCTGTGTATCCATTATTGGGGGCTAAATGAGATCTTTAAACAACTCCAGCAAGCAACTCCAGCAGTCCCTCGGTTTTGCGAACTTTTAGTACAAGTTTATTGGGGGCTTTAACTCGGGCACAATCCCTCCTCCATTGTCTCATCTCATGATATTCTCCTGGGCCCCAGAAGCTGAGCAAGCCTTTTTTAGCCCCCCGATGCATCTCAACAATTCAGTGGAGAAGTAGATGCCTATGTTCTATCCCAACATCCCTCAACATTTATCCCTCAGGATAGCCATTTTCCTCTGTGCCTTCTTCTCATGTCTGAGTGCAACTAAGAAACTGGAGAAAGGGAGCTGCTGGGCATCCGAGTGGTGCTCTAAAAGTGCCACTAATTGCTGGAATGAGTGGAAGAACTAACCTGAAGAACTTAAAATACCGCTGGACAGCCAAAAGGCTTAACCCTAGTCAAGACCATTTCTTTGAGAGGTTTCAGTTCCTGAAAAGACCTAAGATCAAATTTGTCAATATGAATTAGGATAAAGATACAAAAGGTTATCACAAAGGTTTAAGTTCTCTGTCTCCACAGTTAGAAATATAGTTAGAAAATGGAAGGCCACAGGAACAGTCCATGTGAAGGAAAGATGTGGTAGGCCGAGAAAAATATCTAAAAGGCAAAGGCAAAAAATGGTTAGAATGGTGACAGACCACCCCCAAAGAGCTTCAAGAACATCTTGCTACTGATGGTGTCATTGTGCATCGTTCCACAGTCCAGCACACTTTGCATAAGAAAAAACTTGATGCAGAAAAGTCCATATCTGCATACTGCCAACAAGCAGAATCATTTGAGGTATGCAAAGGCTCATCTGGACAAGCCAGATTTATTTTGGAATAATGTGCTGTGGACAGATGAAACTAAGATTTATTTGGTCACAACCAGAAGCACTTTGCATGGTGGAAAAAGAACACAACTTTCCAGGAGAAGACCCTGCTCCCGAATGTAAATTTTGGTGGAGGGTCCTTCATGTTGGCTGTGTGGCAAGCACAGTTACTGGAAACCTTGTTAAAGTTCATGGTTGTATAGAAAGACCATTGAGAGTATCCTGAGCAGCTACATCACTGCCTGCTTTGGGAATTGCACCATCTCAAATCACAAGACCGTACAGCAGATAGTGAAGACAGCTGATATCATCATGGAGTCTCTCCCCCCTCTATCAGAGACATTTACACCACAAGCTGCATCCACAAAGCCAAGAGCATTATGGATGACCCCACACACCCTCTTCACCCTCCTGCTGTCTGGAAAGAGGTAGCAAACCATTCAGGCCCTCACATCTAGACTCTGCAACACCCAGAACTGAACTTTACTGAACTTGCACACACACACACATACTGAACTCTACTGAACTCACACAAACACTCACTCACTCAGTCAACTGTGTGAAGTGATCTGTTCCCAACTCAAATCTCAAACATACTCAAACACCCAATTCAATGCAATATTCACTCTTGTCTATAGACCCACCCATATTATAACTGTTTACATGCTGTCTTTTGCACATTTACTCAGTTATTGCTGTTGTTGTTTTGCACACATTTCAAACTGCCACCAACTGCTGCTATATGTTTACAAGAATCCTCTGTTTTTACAATTTTGCACATTGCACTGTATAACATAATATGCAGAATGTATACTGGTCCGCACTATATTTAGTTTATTTTATCTGTCCTGTACTGTTTTGTTTTGCATTGTCTGTGGCAATATCTTTTTGTCTTGCACTGTTTGCACTATGTTGCACATACTGCACTTTATGTGGCTAGGACAACTTTCTTTCAGTCCTTGGCTCTGTGTTTTTATGTTGCTCTATGTTGTCTTATGTAGCACCAGGATCCTGGAGAAATGCTGTTTCATTTCACTTTGTACTGTGTCAGCTATATATGATTGACATGACAATAAAAAGGCTTCTTGACTTCTATCTTTCTGATGTCCTATATTTGGGTCCCCCCTGCCATCCCTGACAGTTTCCATTTCCAGTTTTTCTTGAATCATTCGTTGTGAAAGAACAACCGTTTCAGCATCAGAAACAAAGAATGTACAGGCAGAAACAGATTGCAAACATGCAGGCATACTTCAGACTACAACATGAAATTTTGACAAATGTGCTACTGCATGATCACCTCTGCCATGCTCTTGTGCCAGGACCCCCCCTGCCATGCCCCCATCCTCAGTGACTTAAACATGGAATGGATCATTGTTGTCAGGTAGGCTTAGAGCTTAGGGCCAGGGCATAGTCATCTGCTGTAAGTTCTAATCACCTTGTCCAGGTTGTCCACACTTCCTTTGTTGTGGTTGAAGTCCAGAATGATAGCTGGCTTCTTGTCCTCACAATCACTGATCTCTGCTGCTTTGTGCAGTGTGCTCAGGAGGACCACATTCTTGCTTAGGCTTGTTCTTTCTGACTGTGCCAACCAAGCTGCTGTTTAAGTTCATAAGATGTGAAAAATTTATCACACATGACATTGTGACCCCTCAGTCCATCCCTGATCCTTCTCTGGGCCTCCACTGGTCAGCTTCCCTGTGAACACTTGCATCTTCCAAGCATAGATGGATTGTGCATTAAAGGCCATCCATATTTTGATGCCATATTTTGCTGGCTTGCTGGTCATATATTGCCAGAAAAGACAGCAACCTTCTGACAAAAATAATCAACACTATAATTTGCAGAAATAATAATTATGAAAAAATTACAGATATGAAAATAAAAATTTACATAAATTCACCTCTGAATGGAACCAACTGCTCATCCACTGTCACTTCAGGCCCAGGGTTGTAGAGGTACGGCAGGTGCTCCACACACTTCTCCCAGACCTCTCTTATGGTTACTCATGGTTATCAAATCATAACATTCTCGAAAAAATGTGAAAGACCTTCATTGACACTGTGGCACAGAAAATTGCTCTTCCACTCTCTACATTCCAGAGACTAGATGTTGCCTCACCTCGGGACCTACACACTCCTGCTAGGATTAGCAACCCTATGTTGGCACACAGGTCAGTCTCATTCATGATTTTCCACTCATCTCCATATATCTGGAAACCATGTAGATTGGTCATTTCCAGGATGATTTTTTCAATGGCTGGTGAAATGAATATGAAAAATGTTGAAATGTTTCCTCGGCATGGCAATAAGCATGTCTTGTTGGCCCTGTGGTCATCTTCATGACATTTTCTGCTGCCATCATATTTTGCTGTTCTTTGACAAAAAAACTTTATTTGCCATCTTGGGGATTTCTTCTTCATCTGAATATGGAATCAAGAGGAATCATTCTCTGGGTTGTACTCTTCCCCATCTTCTTCTTCAGATACCTCTTCCACTTCAGATATCTCCTTCTCTTCCAAATCAGTGTTATCTTCTTCCTCCAGATCCTCCAGGACCATTGAATCATAAAACCAATTATCAAACTTCCAATTAAAGGCCCTGAAAACCACCCATAACCACAATAAATTTTGTAAGTGGCATTAGAATCAGTGTGGAGGAACAAACTTGTGCAATTCAAAAATAATCCCCATCCCCAATATAAATAATTCCCATCCCTCTGTATTTTTGCCCAGAATACAAGAAAGTTCCATAATTAAAAACATGGACTATGATAATACAGTGAAAACAGACCACTTTTACAGTTATGTATATGCATATACATTTATGTATGCCTGGCATGTAATATGAAATCGAAAACTTGTTAACAAATTTCTACCTATAAGATTGACAGGACAGCATTCAGAATGTAGTAATTTATGATCAATTTGGACCCTAATTTAGTGACTAGCGATTGACTAAGTGGTTCAGGAGGAGGATAGGGAGGTGGTCCAGCCATCTGCAAATATAAAGACAAACTTTTCACTCTTCTTGATTTATAATAAATGCCTGTCTATTAATTTTGCCTTTTCTTTATTTCTCACCATTATCCTGCCCATTTTTGCTTACCATTTTTTAACTTTTTAACTAGTTAACTCCACCACTAGTGCTCTGAAAGCTCATATTCTTACAAAGCTTTTCATACCACTGCTATGGAGATGACACTCAAATCAATTCTTGTAGACATCTCATAATGGATGTCAGCTCCTCAGCTAAAACTTAATTCCAGCAAAACTACTGACCAGTGACTCATCTGCATATCTAAGGGAAGTTCTTTCCAGCATCTAGGTGCCACAACAGAGAAGGGGTTTGATGCATGTCTTCCTTAAACCCTGAAAGAGGTGGTACAAGGAAGATATACATCAAAAATTTTCTTTGACACCTTTTGGCACCTACATGGTGAAAGGAACTTCCCTTTGATTTCAACAATTTGCTTAAAAATATATTGAGTCGTCTGTATGTTTTTCTTACTATATTACTTCCCAAAAACAGATTTTTAGACTAATAGTATTCCTTATTTCATGACCTGTAGTGGGCCTCTGTATGTGTCAGAATCACAATCACCTTAATTGCCAAGTACTGTGAGTTTTACATGTACAAGGAATTTGTTTTTGTGTTAGGAATTTGTCTCCTTAGCTTTGCCAGGAAATTTGGGACCTTGTGGGCCTGTCAATGTTGGATTAATTTAATTTTGTAATTAACTTTGAAATGTTCTACAGAGACCAATGTATAAAATGCACTGAGATAAGTCAGCTTTAATGCAGACAAAATATATAAAAACTTCCATACCCTCATCTCTATTAAAATATCAATGATTTATCTGGATTTTAATATTAAAAATTCCAGATGAGATGTGGAATTAACAGGATTACAGGTTATAACTTACTGTAAGTTTTTATTTTGAAGTATTGCTGTGAATGTTCATAATCTTGAAAGATGCTATAATCTCAAGGTTTCTCTACAAGAATTGCCACAGTCAAAATGAAGGTCATATCTCATCCTAATTTAATGTTTGTTTGTTTTTTACTCTTTCTCCTCCCCTATATTATTCCAGGTTTGTCTGGAATGGTTGATGTCCTAGGGTCAAATTATGCACACAGCAACAATCCAAATCAATTGTGATGCTAGCCATATGAAATATTTGACAATAGCATTGGTTTTAGGCAGGTGTGAAAAAATGCTGCAAAGTAAGAATGCTTAAACGTATATAAATATACAAAGTTACATATATATACAGTCATGTGAAAATATTAGGACATTGGTATGAAGTTCATTTGCTGAAATGCTGGAATGTTGAAATGCAAACATGCCCTGTTTTGGTGTCCAAATAGTTCAATTTTAGACACCTCTGTCTGAAGCACATTATTCCAAAAGTCTTGGCCTTCATCTCTGTGCTCTTTGAGAAACTTCAGTCTTGCTCTCATCTATTTTTAGACAGCAATGGTTTCCTTCTTGCACACCTCCCATAATTAAAGTTGTGTTCTTGCACACCACCCATAATTAAAGTTCTGATTGTAGATTCATGCACTTTGGCATAAACTGTAGCAAAAGCTTTCTGTAGGTCCCATGATAATATTTTAGTGTTTTTGGAGATCTCTTTTAGCATCTTGTGGTCTGCACTTGGGGGCGAATTTGCTTGGACGATGCTTGCCATGTTGGCAGTTTTAAATGTACTTCACTTGTAAATGATTTTCTGGACAATGGAATGGCTGATTAAAAATTCTTTTGAGATCTTTTTATATCCCTTACCAGACATAAGCATCTTCTTTCTGAAGGCCTCAGAGAACTCTGGATCTCACCATGGTGATACCTCTCACTTCAACAATTAAGAGCAAACCAAGCTAAATATCTGAGGTTTAAATCTTTGATTAAAGTCAGGACCTAGGTTCTGGCTAGTCACAAACTGCTGTAATCTTCTTAGGGTCTAGCTGGAGACTCCCCTTTTTGATGACAAAACCAAGAAAACTCAGAGGAATGAAAGTGGCATTTTTCTGGTTTTACTTAAAGATTATTGCTTGGAAACCTAGTGGACATGGGACACATGCTCATTGAGAGATCAGAAGATTTGAATGTCCTCCAAGCATACAAAAATAAATTTGTTAAAAAAATCCTGCTGAAGACTGCTGGGGCTTTATTGAATCCAAAAGGCATAATTAATGGCAACTGGGGGTTTTAAAAGTAGTTTTCCACTCATCATCCTTCCTGATATGGACTCCGTGGTAAGCATTGCAAAGGTCCTGTTTGTTGAAGATTGTATCTCCTTCAAAAACATTAGCTATTAGAGGTAGGGGGTACTGGTTTCTCACAATGATCTGTGGTGGCAAGTCTGCACTCTGACTTGAAATAATTAACAAACTACACACGGACACAATGGTGAAAGTTAAAGCAAAGAGATAAGAAAGGAATTTTTATTTTGCCGAGGCAAAAGGCATCTCAAACACAGTGCAATAAAATTACACAGCGGAGAGGCAAAGCCCTCTTTCACTAGTCCATCTTATATAGAACTTTTAGGTGCATCCTAAACCAAATGTATATGTGACCAACAGCACGAAACTCTTGTAGAATGGTACATCTCACTTCCATAAAAGGAGCTATAGCATATAGAAAGACAAGATATACGATGTTCTTGCATTCCGCGAGTAGAGTCACTCCTGGTACTGACATCCACCTGGTTAACATCTTCTTTACACACACACAAACACACACACCAAAGTTCCTAAAGGGTTACCTGTTCATCTATGTTACTTGTTAAAATTTCCACTACAGATCTTATTCAGCTCTGGTCTATAGCACTATCAGGAACGCCACTGTTCAGCCATGTCTCTGTAAAGATTAGGATGTTGCAGTATGTTAATCTTCTGTTGTTGGTAAAACAAAGTCGAAGTTCTTCCATCTTGTTTGCCAAAGGCCATACATTTGCAAGAAAAGTGCTGGGTAAGGTGAGTGGATGTGGTCTTGGCCTTAGCTTAACAGGTCGGGTTGGTGAGCGAAGAAAATATCGCACTGTCTTAAGAAGCCCTGGGAACAATCTGCTGAACCATCAAATTTTTTAGGAAGCACCATTTGAACTGACTCACTGCCGGTCAGAGAAGGAGTGCGGCTTGGGCCTGTGCTTCCAGTTGGTTCTAAGGTAACTGCTTGTAGGCAGTCTGCAGCACCGTTAGTTGTTCTTGGTAGGCCCGAAGCATTTCCCCTTGGTGTGCAACAATAGCCTGGAGCTGAGCGATGTCTGCTGGATCCATGTCAGGTGAAGTATTCTGTATTGAACTTCCAGATATCGTAGAACTAGGATCCATATTCAGCTTTGATGCTCAGCAAACACATCTAAATCATAAGGCAGAAAATGAAACCGAAAGCGCATTTGGAAACATTCAGAATACCAGAAAGGCAATAACACGACTAAACAAAACCGAATCACAAAACCAGAAATCAAACAGCAAGAAAACAAAATGAGGTCATACACGTGGATCAAAAATACAGTGAATAACAAGGCTGAATAAGTCACAGAGGGACAATACTTTGCGTCGAGCATGGCACGCATGCCGTTTGTATGTCCCTGCAGAAAACCTGAAAATCACTATGACCCCGGAAGTGACTTTGAACTTGACTTTGACTTTGACCCAGGGTGAGGGTTTCCTTGGTCAGTCTGTTGTGGGCATTGATTGTTGGGATGTTACACATGTTTAAGTGAAATTGTCTCATGTTTGGTGAAAGTGACAGTATGCATTGTTTAGTGTTATTGTAACAGCAGACCAAGTATTAATTGCTATTGTTCTGTATTTGAAACTTTTTTTAGAATGAAAGAAAAAAATGTTATTGTTTTGTGTTACAAAATTAAATTTATCTTAAAAAATAAAGGCCCACATGTTTAACACTTGTGCTGTCTTAAGGGCCAAAAATGACCCGTGACCATTTTAACAGCAGAAAAAAGCATAAATTATGTTTTTTCAACTTGAAATTTGATTACTTTTCCTAAAATGACATTAGATATTAGAACAAAGTAACATTAGAAAAAAGTAACCATTTTCTATTTTCATGAAGGCTTTATACAGCTAAGGTACAATGAATGCCTTAGTGGTCAATTTTGACAGGCCAGCTATAAAACCATTTATATACAACAGAAACTACAGACACATCACAGACACACACTGGCACACACATGCACACTCCAACACACACACACACACACACACACACATACAATAGGAATCTAAGATTGTGTGATACTGATTGAACTCTCTCTCATCTTCCTTCCATGACCCCATGCATGACTCCCTAGTTGTCTTTTTTGCCAAAATCATGACTGCTAGTTTCAGTGCCCAGAAAGTTGCAGATCTGATTACTTCAGGTGTCTTAGAGAATGATCCCATATCTTCAGATGAAGAAGAAATCCCATAAGCTGACAAAGAACAGTAAATTATCATGGTCTACTTTAATATATGGCAACCAGGACAGGATATGGGTGGCCTGTGATGCACAATCCAGCTATGCTTGGAAGTGTTCACAGGGAGGCTGACCAGTGGAGGCCCAGAGAAGCCTCAGAGAAGGGATGTGGGTTGTACTTGATTTGACAGATGGGCTAAGGAGTCCTGGGAAAGAAGGAGCAGAGCAGTTGAAGCTGTTCAGGGTGCTGACTCTTCTTCTGTTATATGTGAGGCTGTAGCTGGGGCAGGCAAGAGGAGGAGATGCCAATACCATTCCCCCAAAAAGGACTGTAATACAAACATTATGTGCTTGATGTGTAAAAAATATATCTGCAAAGTCCATATGCAGACACTGTCCTACTGTCCCACATGTGCTAATTATGTCAGATATGTTGCCAAAATGTTGGTAGATATTGTAGTTGTATTTGTAGTCAGGCTGCTGTTATTATAGTTAGTCTTGCCAAAAATCTTTTACACCTATGTAGGTACCTTCAGCAGTAGAAAAAATAAACATGTATTTTAGTTAAAAAACAAGTGGTGGCCACTGATTAAATATTGATAAAATACTGCACACTGAGGAGGGAAACCCTAGACATTAATAGAGTTTGATAAGGTTAATGAGATGTAGTATATATGAGATATAGAATAGTTTTGAGGATTGAAATTAAATTTAGCTGCTTTACTTTAGAGGTGGGTTACTTAAGTGAAGGTGGGTCATTTCTGACCCTTAGAACAAAGGGAGTGTACAGAATTCTAAGACCACACAAGGGTTAAGCTCAAAGAATCACATGTAAAACATGTCACATGTTAACATGTATCACTTAGTAAGAATGAACTTTTACATACACTTTACAGGCAAAAAGGAGGAGGTGTGGGTCATTGATGATCTTATCATTGATGGCCACTCTTTGAACGGTTTTCCAATTCTCTCAGAGAGTTTTGACAGTGGGCTTCAGGAGTCGAACTGGCTATTCTATCCAGGGGGCAACATTGACCACTACTGTCTTTACCAGAAATCAGGACTGTGAGTATCACTGTGAAAATGTAGATTTTACAATTTTGAAAACATTTTGTACAATTTTGTTTCTACTTTGGTAATAACTGTTTATTCTATGTACAGAGAGGATGACTCAGCCTTGGTATTTATGTCTAGTGAACTGGGAGAACATTCCATCACCACTAGAAATATTGATGTCAATGAGAACACAGTTCTCCAGTTTGAGGTATATTCACAGAATAAGAATTACAAGCTTAAAACATTTTAGAAATGGATATTTTTCTTAAGTGTTATCATAATAATTAACTCTTATAACCACTCTAAGTATTTTGTAGTCCCTCATAATTTGTTAAATATTATAAATGCTCATATTCTCATCAACAGATAAACGTGGGCTGTACAGCAATGAGCTCTTCATTAAATTCTGTGCGCCTGGAGTTCTCCCGCAACTTTGGGGTCACATGGCACCTTTTAGTTCCATTGTGTACAGGCGGTCCTATACCAAATGCTCTTTGCTCAAATGAACTCCATCCGGCCAGCATCTACTACCCTGGCACACTTCAGGGCTGGAGGAGGGAGGTGATTCATGTTGGTAAACTGCATCTCTGTGGGTGAGGAAAACAAATTATCAAAGAGAGCATTGTCCTATTTGCATGCTACAACAGGGCCTAGAAAGTTACACTCACTATCTTGCAGATCTGTGCAGTTTCGTTGGTACCAAGGGTTCTATTTGGCTGGCATGACACCTCCAACCTGGGCCCTCGACAATGTTTTTATTGGACCTCCATGTCAAAATATGTGTAATGGCCATGGAAAATGTGTGAGGGGCACTCACTGCAAGTGTGACCATGGTTATTCTGGCCCAAACTGCTCTGTTGCAGATGTGCAAAATCCAGACTTCCTGAAAGAAGACTTTGAAGGTATAGAGGAGTACACATGTTTGCACAAAATGTCATGGATTGCACCAGTGAAATTTCATTGTAGTGTGATTGTTCTGGATGCTTATAAGCTGATAAGCATCATGATTAGCATTATTGTTCAAATCCAAATAATTTTATTTATACAGTTATACAGTTCTAGAAAATTACAATAGGCACTATTGTACTGTGGAGTTTGAAACATTTTTATTTGTCAAAGATGATACTTCTGAATCCAAGAATTTCAAACTGGTGAGTGGAGGAAAGCCCTCTAGGAAATGTGGCATCATGGCTAGTGGAAACCACATGTTCTTCAATGAAGATGGATTACGCATGTTGGAAACTATAGACATGGATCTGTCTAATGCCAGGTAAGTAAGACCTATTTACTAACAGAATAAAATTTAACTGAAGACACTTGGACATGTAGGTACCTTGCGTCCACAAGGGGCACACCCTCATTAGAATATTTTTACAGCAACCACAAGTACTTAAGTTGGGTATATTCATCAAAGAGAAATTACCAGCCTGTTTGCTCTCTCTGGATCCAAATGGAAAAAAATAGTACTGTGAAGAAAAGCTCTCTCTCTTAGGTTGATTGCCATGCATGAACTCCTAAAATCAATCACTGCTTCCAAGTGCATATATTCTGTCTTTTTCCCCATACAAATTTACTTCACTTTTAATGGATAGCAAAATATTTTTTTTTAACTTTGTTGGATGGCTGAACCTCACAAGTTCTATACATACAGGAGTTCATAGGAAGTGTAATGTGTAAGTAACATGCAAGACTGTATATCCCAGTTGCTATGTAAAATGCAAGAAAAGATCAGAACAGGTCTATGTTGTTTGCTGATTAAACATGGTCTAAAATCTAATAAAGTATTATTATGACTTGTATGAAGGCCAGGCTGGATTTTCTGACTAAATAATACATTCCTCGAACTCAATTTCCAAACATGCACCAAAGCCTACAAACAGTTGCACCAGACTTCACTTCCCACACTACACATTCACGTCCTCATTCACAATCAAAGGACTACTGCTCTCACTCAGCTCTTCTTAATCATGTGTGTACCCAGGCAACCCTTTTTATAGAGACTCTCTCACACACACACACACACACACACACACTAGTCAGGATCTATGCACTCAGTTTATGCTTTTTTTCTTGACTACCAAGCCTTTTGTTTACTGTTTATGCTCTTCTGATTTTACCTAGTTTATGTACCTTTTCACCTGTGTTATTGCTATGTCCACTGTGTTCTGTTTCCTGATCCATTGACCAGTGCCTATGTGTTTGACCCTGACATCGCTTGTTGATTTGGATTTTTTCATTAAAGCTTCACCTGCATTTGCATATGTCTCAGCATTACAATTTTGACAGTATCGTGTTTAAGTACTCACTCAACAGGGACTATGTGTCTTAATATAAAATACATACAAGCACTATTTATTAAATAGATGCCTAAATAATTATTTCCTCTCACTATATATTCAGCTTATACTGTCAGTTTTAAGGGGTCAAGAAAAGGTTCTTGACTGTTTCAACTGATTTGTACACAGGTTTGTACAGTTTTTTTTGCGTTTGGGTTGTGGAAAAGCTTCCCCTGACCCACGTTCCCAGCCTGTGCTGCTGCAATTCTCAGTGAATGGAGGGATATCCTGGAACCTGCTACAGAAATTCTTCTACACTAATAGCAGTAATCAAGCTGAGCTTGTCGCTCTAGAGATCCCACTGCAAGCCCGCACCACTGAAACTCGCCTACGTTGGTGGCAGCCATCTGAAAATGGATACGTCCACAGTCCCTGGGTCATTGATAAGGTAAAGTGATTCCAACCTAATACAAAGTACTTGTCTGTTAAGTTCTACATTTATGTTTTAGACTTATAAAACGATATATAAACACAATATATAATAAATTATATAAGTGGCTTACTTTTTTCTCAAAACCTCTCATTACACAATCTCATTACTTATCTCATGTTAAAAACAACTTATAAATGAAATACATTATAACAACATTATAAGCACTATGATAGAAATCAACTGCAGTAAAAGTACCTGATATCATCTTAAATTTATGATTCTGTTTTGTGTGTTAAGTTGGTGGTAGGTGGCAGTGCCAGTAGCTGGGGCCCTCTAGAGGATAACTTCTCTACCACAGATGAACGTTTGTGGCTTCTTCATCCTGGTGGCACACGTATGCCTGTGTGTGGCTCTGATGGCAATGCCTTTGCATTTATTGAAAAGTCTAACACTCGCTTTGCTGTCACCACTGATATCAGTGTAGGACAGGATGCCTTGATCCAATTTGACTTCTCTGCTTCCTGCTCTGTCACCTCCTCCTGCTATTGTAAGTGAGTCAGACTTCATATACTATTCATATTCTGTGCAATTTGTTTACTAACATGCATGCTTATGTTTGCACAGCGGTGGAATTAGAGTACTCTCTTGATCTTGGACTTACTTGGAAACCTCTCTTAAGAGACTGTTTACCCACAAATCCAGATTGTTCCTCCTATACACTTCAAAGAATATTAGTGTCAGACACCTACAACAAATGGGGCAGAGTTACTTTACCCATCCCAGCTTATGCAAGGTAAAATTATATTGTAATATACTCCATTTACCATTTGTATTTTATGGTTACTTTTAACTAGCCCTGCACAATAAATACCCAGTCTGTGTTTCTCAGGTCTCAAGCTACACGTTTCCGATGGCTTCAGCAAACTCCATTTGACAAGCAGCAAACCTGGGCTTTGGACAATGTCTACATTGGAGATGGCTGTCCTGAAATGTGCTCTGGTCATGGCCTCTGCAAGCAGAATTCTTGTGTGTAAGTGAATACATTCACAGTGAAACTTGTATTTAAAGATTGTATTGTATATTGAGTCTCTGTTTTCTCCGTACAAAACATACAAGTAAGATTTGCTACACTAAAGTTGCCCCTAGTCGTAAATAAGTGTGCAAGATGGTCTGCGATTATCAGCTGTCTCACCCAGTGTGTATCCCAGCCAGAATGCATTTGAGTAAGTATATTTAATTAAAGGGCATGCATACTGCATGTTTGCATTTATGATTCCCTTTTTTCTTTTTCTACATAAATTAATCTTGGTCAGTTCCAAATACCACTTAGGTTCCTTCACGAAACATACCATAAGCTAACTGTCACTTTTTGAGCTGCTGCTCATGCCGCATCATGAGGTGGCATAACACGGAGTAAATCCTCATGCCTCATGTCTTCCTCATGAATGAGTTCCCAGATCACCACAATTGGTTAGTGTTGCTAGGGTAAATGAGCATGCCATACCTCCCACCCAGAGAGCACTGCAAACTTTGTCTTGGACTCTTGACCACTGATGTCTGTGGCAACACTGGAATTCAAACTCAAGATCTCCGGACTATATACCAAATTCTATATGGAAAAATCTGTAGAACACTCTATACGTCTAGACTACCTAGTGCATTTTATATTTACAGTATTTAGCATTTGCGGACCGTGCATTTGAGATCTAGGCCTTCACTGGTGTCCTTCCTGAATCCACAACTATACCATCATTGTGATGCCACCATGGGCATCGCTAGGCCATTTTCTACTCAGCCCTCCTAAAATTCTGCGATTCTTGATAAACTGTACACAAATTGGTGATCGCCTCAGTCCCCTTTAAATTTCATATGAAAATGGCGGCAGACTTCGGCTCCTCCCCGTCTTTCAGCTTGATCAAGTGTGTGTGTGAGAGATCAGGAAGACTCGTATTTGGCTTGTTCAGTACTCAAATGTTATACACATCTATGCAATACAGTGGAATGCTGCAATAAGTTTACCATCCTACCCTGTTAGTCAAACATTTATTTTATTTATTTTTTACTATTATACACTCATTGGGTGCTGAGCCCCCCTTAAATGAAAATTCTAGAATCGCACCTGGACACCACAGCAATAGATACTAATCAACAGTTAAATAGCAAAGTAAAAAAGAAATTAGGCTACAGTATTTCAATTCAATTCAGTTTATTTTGTATAGCGCCTTTTACAATGAACATTGTCTCAAAGCAGCTTTACAAAAGAAGAAAACAGAGAAAGGGGAGGGGAAAATGAAAAATAATAATAAAAAATAACTAATTAACTATAAATAAGAATAAATTATTAAATTCTATAGTTAGAGTATTTTATTTTATCCCTAATGAGCAAGCCTGTGGCAATGGTGGCAAGGAAAAACTCCCTGGGATGGAAAGGAAGAAACCTTGAGAGGAACCAGGCTCAGAAGGGAACCCATCCTCATTTGGGTGACACTAAACAGAAAATAATGTAACTGTAGCTGATTAATGTCCTTTCTACAACAGCAATCAATGACCCATGAGGAACTATTAGGTCAGTGTAGTTTCTAAGGTCATTATAAACACTAGTTCTTATCTGTGGCATATCTGTGATGGTGTGAAAGTCTCCAAGTGGCTCTGTCCATGGCTGTCTCCTGGTCCACACAGATCCATCCACAGCAACAGTGGGCACCATCAAGTGGTGAGACTCCGACCAGGGGTAGGGCAGCGGTCGCACTGGAAACTGGCAAACACTGGGAGCTCAGGAGTGGGGTGTATAGCTCGACAGAGAAGGTAGAGAGAGAAAGAGAAAGATATTAAATTTCTGATCATGTGATGCTTAAAGACAAAGTAGAATTATGTGTAAAGTGCAGGCAGGGACTCCGGCAAGACTAGCTATGACAGCATAACTAAAAGGGAGAGCCAGAAGGTCACAGACATGAAGGCTTCCCGGGACATAAAGCATCCAACCACTTCACAGTCAGCAAACCTGAGCGACTTGTGAGGGTGGTAAGATGACAGCATCCAACACATCCCAGTACACCAAACATTCTATGACCATGAACCTTCCAGATCTGCTCCTTTACCCAAGAAAACTATACATTAAAAGCTTGACTAAACAAATGTGTCATCAGCCTAGATTTAAACATTGAGACTGTGTCTGAATCCCGAACACTAATTGGAAGGCTGTTCCATAACTTTGGGGCTTTGAAAGAGAAAGCTCTGCCCCCTGCTGTAGCAAGTATTTCATACCTCACAAGGAATAGACAATTTTATTACGGTTACTTTTCTCAAAAAAAGACATTCTTGATGCCGTATGCAGCAAACTGCAATCTCCGGAGGACGCAGCATCCGAAATGAGATGCAGAGAATATAGAACCAATGTATATGGGCGGGTCGCTGCCTCTGATTACTCCAATTATCCAATCAAAGGACGGGAAATTGCTGACATAATCGTATGCCTGCTAGATGGCCCCAGTGATGCCAACTTGAAATCTGATTGGTTAATGGAACAGTTTCATTGCCACTTATTTTAAGCTGCAAGCACTTGCACTATTGATTCTGAAGGCCTTAGGGCTGGGCGACACATGATGTCAGCCACTGGCTGAAATATGATTGGATAAATACTCTTATCATAAATATACACTACTGGAAGCAGCGCAACCAAGAGAAAAACTATGAAATGTAGAGAATAGACTACTGGGAATAATTTAATACATATTCATGTTATATATTAACTATATTAAAATGCAAGTCAGTGATTCAGATTACTGCTGTTTAGGCCAGCAGAGAAGGCTTTGCTGGCCCTGACGGTCCACCACTGGTATTTAGTATATACTAGAGTTTCTCTTTCTGTCTTTTAGGTGTGACCCAGAATGGGGAGGTGGGTTCTGTGACGAAGCCATATTGCCCCTCTTGTCCCAGGTAAAGGACAGCTTTAGTCGTGCACCCTCCCCCAGTTACTGGCGTCTATTAACTGGTGGAAAACTGAGTACAGTGTGTGGGTCTGTAGCTTCAGGTAGAGCACTGCACTTTAGTGGGGTAAGAAAACCATTTGAATATTGTCTGGTTTTGTCTGGTGAGTTTTTCTAACTATTTTACTAGTTTCTTGGTGTTTTTGAATTACTACAATGTGATTATATGCCTAATTTTTATACAGTTTAAAAGTGAGAATATTTAAATACAATTTACAGACATGATTGCTAATGCCATAAAATCAATTATTAATTGTAAAATAATATTTGTAACTCTCCTGTTAGTCTGAAAAGTCTATACTTATCTTTAGATGTAAAAAATCTCAGCAACTGCAAAAAAATATTATTGATTATTATCTATATGATCAAATTAGTAGTTGAATTAGGGAAGTTTATTTAGATATTTAACTATTTTTTTGAACAGCTCTGCACTCGTCAGCTGGTAACTGTGGATTTGAACTTGACCAACGCTGAATTTGTACAGTTCTACTTCATGTATGGCTGCATGGCACCCCCTACCAGCCGGAACCAAAGTGTTTTATTGGAGTTCAGTCTGACGGGAGGCATCAGCTGGAGTTTACTGACAGAGATAAACTATGATCAATACAGCAAGCCAGGGTATGACTAACTGCTCATGTCTGGAAGGCCTTTATCATGATCACCATAATGTTGACACAATGAAAATATCAAAGCTTGGTCTGTTAAATATTATAAGGGCATATTATAGTTTCCTTTGTTTTATTTCATTGCTTAAGCAATTCTGCTGAAGTCAGCAGTGTTTATTGAAAATGATTACTTCTTTATTTATTCTTTTACTATCAAAATTGTGATATTAGCATTAACTTCCACAGGTTTGTGAATGTACTGTTGCCCCCTACTGCCCAGGCAGTAGGAGTGCAGCTCCGCTGGTGGCAGCCACAGCATGATGGAGCAGACCGTGCAGACTGGGCACTAGACAATGTGCTAATTTCTGGCTCAGATACACATATTCAGATCTCAGACACATTTGTCACAGCTGCATTACCCAGTCATGAGAGATCTCCAGCTGATGGAACACTGTTTGGCCACATTAGGACAGTAAGCCAAGATGAAATGAGCAGCAACAGAAGAGGTATGACATATGCATATTTTTAAAAACATGCAATACGGGCCTTCAACTATGATTTTTGTGGATGAATGTATAGAAATTCAAGAAAGGTAAATCACATCATGTATTTTTGCATTATAATAATTCAAAATACAAATCCAATCCGACACAATAGCACAAAAGCAAAAATTCAACAATAAAAAAAATGGCTTCAAAAGATCTATATTTTACAGTGCCCCAGTCATAGCCCAGACCTCAATCCCATGGAAAATGACTTAAAACACAATATATGCTGAGCACAATATATCTCCTCACCATTGTATAGACCTGGAACATTTCTGAAAGGAAGAGAAGCATGAAATTGCCAAATGAAGATGTACAGAGTTTGTAGACTTTTAGCAAAAAAAAATAAGCCGAGGCTAAATCCACACCGACCAGAGTGTTTTTCTCGCTAGTGGTGAACAAACTAGACAAGTTTAGAATTTGGACACCTACACCTAATCAGAGACTGATAAGAAACTGCAATACTATGGACTTCTTGGACTTGTCTTAATAATAGCATTCCAAAAAGTGTGCTGATAGAGAAGCTGCAGTCACAGGTAAAAAACAACTGAGCTGGGGGCTTATGCATTTATGTAACTAAAACATGGTGTACTGTCTCTATCACTGTTTGTTCCCACTGCTGAATACCTGATTATTAAGTGCAGGCCCTTCACCAAACCGGTCATGCTGAACGATGTCACAGGCAGCAAAGTTCTCCGCAGCTTCTTCAGACCCTTTCATGTCTGTCACATGTGCTCAGGGTGAACCTGCTCTCATCATTCCTGTTTTTGGGGTCGTCTCATTGTTGCCTATCTAGTGCATCTGTTGTTAATTTCATCAAAACCAAAGCAGCTGAAACTGATTAACAACCCCCTCTGCTACTTAACCATTCAAAACCCAGGAGTTTAATTAACTTGATGCTATACAATGATTAAAAAGTTTTCTTTAACTTTTTGAGCTGACAGAGAGGGAGTCTAGAAGCACCACAAGATGCAGTTATTGCAAGCAAGAGATGTTATTTTGTTATTTGGTATATAGATGTTATTTACTTATTTATTTAAATGCAAACTGTTCTATGTTTTATGTTGTTTAACACATATGGATGTAAATACCAGGAAATAGAAAATGAAGTCCTAAACTCTCATCACATATCAATATTTTGACCTTAAACTGAATTGTCTTTGGTATATTCATGCAATTTGAATGACTATTGAAAACTTTTTTAATCTACTTCCACAGTAAGTGACTACTGGCTCTTCTCAGAAGATTGCTCTGTACAACAATTCTGCCTTTCCTCAGATGAGGTAATGGTATGTGGCAAAGAGGATGGCCAAGAGGTATCTGCTGTTACACATGACATCATCCCAGGTAAAGGCTGGGTCATGCAGTTTAAGGTCAGTGTATGACTTTTATTCATCAGTGTTATCATCACTATAATGATAATAATATCATAATCCAAGCTCAGCACCTAATAAGGTAGCCTAGATATGTGATGTGTCAATATGAGATTTTGAGATTTTGTTTATTTGTCTTATATGCTACACTGTATTTGTGTGTATTTGCAGATAGCGGTTGGGTGCAATGTGCCAGAGAGACATGCTGAACGGCATATCCATGTCCAGTATTCAGTAGACTTTGGTGTCTCTTGGAAGTATCTGGTGCCACTATGCCTTCCATCTGACACTCACTGTGGAGGACAAGTGTCCCAGCCTTCTGTCTTCTTTCCTGCAAAAGGCTGGAAGAGAGCTGTTTATCCCTTGCCTGACAGCCTTACAGACATGTAAGTGCATGTTTCAACTCCTACACAGTGTGTATGTAAATGGCCATACATATTTACATTATTTATAGAAAAGGTTTTCACAGAATTGAAAATAAAAAATACAAATAATACATTACAGATGTTACACAGCCCCCCCACCCCTAAGTGCTTAGTCAGTGAGCACAGTGTTCATGAGAGCTCTCTCTTGGTCTTGAGCCTGGGTTTTCAGGGTGACCATCATGAAATTCACAACTATGTTTGTGGTCAAATATGTTATGCAGGGGCAACCAGCTCTATTTGCAAGGACCATACCCCTCCCACTCAACATGGTACTTCAGTTTCCCATTCCTGTGCTGAAAGGATGGATTTGACCAGATAGGCAGGACATCATTTTAAAAGATTTAGCTGGAATGGCCCTGGGTTGTTTGGCATTAAATTGAAGACATGAAAAGTAGGTAAAATGCTGCAGTGTCATGGGGATAGAGTTATGTGATGGAGCTGATTTCCTTAAGTATCTTGTATGAACCAAGGTATATATGGTTCAGTTTTCTGGAGGTTAGTGGTTGCCTGAAGTCCTTGGTAGCAAGCCAAACCCAATTTCCTAGTGGACAGTGGGTTACACTACTTGGTGTCAGCTGGCATTTATAAGTCTTTGGGCTGATACCACAGTACACACAGAAAAGGTGTAAAAGTGCCATGTGGATTTCTGAGCATACTGCACATATATTAGGCCACTAGTATTTATTCTGTAGCACTTGATGTTTATTTAATATCTGGGTGACCAGTGGCTATGAAAGTGTGTGCACATGTAATAAGCTTGTTCTGGAACTTGGTCAATCCAAACACCCAGTTTGAGATATAAGAACAAGGAGCTTGCCATTAAGGCATGCAGTCAATTGGTTAATGATGGAAGGATAGGCTTCACATTTTTTCTCTTGGCTCGGCAGTGTAGATACGGAAAAATGCATCTGCTTAGCCAGGTTAACATGAGAGGGTGAACTGGAAACTGGCAAATTGCAAGTAACATGCTTGATAGGACTTTAGAAATTTAGTTGTTTGAAGGTATTTTTTTCTTATGGTAAGTAAATATGACAAATAGATGCTCAGCTCTACCCAGTCAATAGTGACACTCTTATAAGGGTAGTTTAATTGCAAGCAGCTCTTCATTAGTAAAGTTGTAATTTCATTTTGCTGAGGACAATTTTCTTGGAAAAAAAAGTCTATGGAATGTAACAGGCTTCTTGCTGAATCATTGAAACAGGACTTTCCCTACCCCAGTTCATATACATCCAGTTCAATGACAAAAGGGTCTTAAAAGCTCAAGGTGTTTAAGTATGGGGGCTCTAGTAAATGCTGTCTGGAGTTGAATTTCTTGCTGAGGGGCTCCAGGTCAGGTACTTAATCTCTTCTTAAGCATGGACATTGAAGGATGGGCAATGAAACTAACTTCCCAATTGAAGTTGCAATAAAAGTTGGTGAAGCCAACTTTTATCTGCAAGAAAAAAATTCTGCAAGTCTTTAACTGTCCAAGGTATTGGCCAGTTACAGCATTCACTTTAGCTTGGACCATGGAGACCCTATCTGAGATAATGATGTTCCCCAGAAACAAAATTCTGCACCAGAGAACTTCACATTTTTCACATGAAGCTGGTGTTGCAGGAGGCAAGTACCTGCCTAGCATTGAACCCATTGCATCTCTAGAGGGGGGGAGTAAAATAGAATATCAGAATTGTTTATAATAATGTATCTTTTCAGCATGTCTTCCAGGACATCATTAACAAGTACCTGGAAAATGGAGGGTGCACCTAAAGCATTATCAAATATCCATTGTGGCCTGTGGCAGTGTTTAAATGAAAATGTCTTGGGAGTCTTGCTGCAATGGAAAACTTTCTGAAGACAAAGAAAAATTAAACTCACAGAGACACAGTTGGCTCCAGGGAGAAGAACTGCAGTGACCAAGATGTTAAATGCAATTTTATAATTCAATGCACAGGGATAGTGTTTTTTTGATTCTTTACAAAGAAACAAAGCCAAAATTAACATGAATTATCATATATGATTAACATGAAAGGACATATACATACAGGGGTTGGACAATGAAACTGAAACGCCTGGTTTTAGACCACAATAATTCATTAGTATGGTGTAGGGCCTCCTTTTGCGGCCAATACAGCATCAATTCGTCTTGGGAATGACAGATACAAGTCCTGCACAGTGGCCAGAGGGATTCTGAGCCATTCTTCTTGCAGAATAGTGGCCAGGTCACTACATGATGCTGGTGGAGGAAAACATTTCCTGACTTGCTCCTCCAAAACACCCCAAAGTGGCTCAATAATATTTAGATCTGGTGACTGTGCAGGCCATGGGAGATGTTCAACTTCACTTTCATGTTCATCAAACCACTCTGTCACCAGTCTTGCTGTGTGTATTGGTGCATTATCATCCTGATACACAGCACCACCTTCAGGATACAATGTTTGAACCATTGGGTGCACATGGTCCTCCAGAATGGTTCGGTAGTCCTTGGCAGTGACGCGCCCATCTAGCACAAGTATTGGGCCTAGGGAATGCCATGATATTGCAGCCCAAACCATCACTGATCCACCCCCATGCTTCACTCTGGGCATGCAACAGTCTGGGTGGTACGCTTCTTTGGGGCTTCTCCACACCGTAACTCTCCCGGATGTGGGAAAGACAGTGAAGGTGGACTCATCAGAGAACAATACATGTTTCACATTGTCCACAGCCCAAGATTTTTGCTGCTGGCACCATTGAAACCGACGTTTGGCATTGGCATGAGTGAAAAAAGGTTTGGCTATAGCAGCCCGGCCATGTACATTGACCCTGTGGAGCTCCCGACGGACAGTTTTGGTGGAAACAGGAGAGTTGAGGTGCACATTTAATTCTGCAGTGAGTTGGGCAGCTGTGGTTTTATGTTTTTTGGATACAATCCGGGTTAGCACCCGGACATCCCTTTCAGACAGCTTCCTCTTGCGTCCACAGTTACTCCTGTTGGATGTGGTTCGTCCTTCTTGGTGGTATGCTGACATTACCCTGGATACTGTGGCTCTTGATACATCACAAAGACTTGCTGTCTTAGTCACAGATGCGACAGCAAGACATGCACCAACAATTTGTCCTCTTTTGAACTCTGATGTCACCCATAATGTTGTGTGCATTGCAATATTTTAAGCAAAACTGTGCTATTACTCTGCTAATTAAACCTTCACACTCTGCTCTTACTGGTGGAATGTGCAATCAATGAAGATTGGCCACCAGGCTGGTCAAATTTAGCCATGAAACCTCCAACACTAAATTGGCCAGTGTTTCAGTTTCATTGTCCAACCCCTGTATATGTATGGTAAAAAATAAAAAATAAAAACATTGAACTTTGTGAATTGCTGGTAAGGATTACATTTTCTTGACATTGGGCCATCAGTCTATTCTATTCATCATACATACAAAAACATGACCAGAACTTCACATCAGTCCTGATAGAGACAACATCCCTCTCTGCCTTAAATCTGGCCCTTAAATATATGTGTAAGAATTGGTCAGGAACAGGCAGTTTGGATTCCATTTGCAGCATTTATTGAATAACCAAGCCAGACAAATTCGACATATAATCCAAAAACAGTCAGTAAAGGCAGTTCAAAACACAAAAAATGCAGTCTGTGGAGGTAACAAATCTGAAAACACTAGGCAAAGAAAATGTTTGGTCAAAATACACAAAAACAAGTCGATACATGGTAGCACAATTAACAAGGAATACTGCACATACTCAGCCCAGGTGAAGAACTCACTCCATCTCAGCTGTAGTAGGTCTGTAAGAAGCAGGCCAGCTCTTGATTATCACATTCAGCTTGGCCATTCAACCAGGGGATGTAACCAGATGTGAGGCTGACGTTGAACCCAAACCTTCACAGAAGGCCTGCCACACACGTGAGAGGAACTGGGGCCCCCAACCGGACAGGATGTCCACTGGCATGCTGTAGTTCCTAAAGATGGCCCATAAGCACCTTGGCTGACTCCCTGCATGTGGAGATCCCCTCTTTAGAGAAGCAGTCAACCGTGCCCAGGGTGGTGGTGTATCCATGGAGGGAACATTCTGCTTGGAGGGTGGGCATCCCAGGGGATTTTATTCACCTGAGTGTGATGAATTGCAATGAAAACGAAGGGTGAGAGGATGGGTTCGGGTGTTAATGGCTTGTCGGCAGGATCATGACAACAGGAGAGAGCATCTGCTTTAGTATTTTTGGAACTTGGATGATAGATCACAGTAAAGTTGAATCTGATGAAAAAGAGAGCTGGGCTTGACAAGAGCTAAGTCATTTAGCATTTTTGATATATTCCAAATTTCGGTGTTCTGTGATGACTTAAAATGGGTGTCAATCCCCCTCAAGCCAGTGTCTCCACTCCTCTGGTGCCTCTTTTCGGACAGCAGCTCCCTGTTGCAAACATCATAGTTGCTCCCGGTGGGAGTGAGATTCCTGAAGAAATATGCACAAAAGAATAGCTTGCCCAGAGTGCAGTGTCATTGTGAGAGCATGCCCCTGATGCCACAACTAGACACATCTAGCTCCACAAGGAAAGGGATATTGGGATCTGGGTGTTGGAAGATGGGAAGCCCATAGAAATAAGTAAAGGCCAGGAATCTTTGAAGTTCCTTAATGCTTGAACGTGTGGGCCATTCCTTTAGTGCCTGCACTTTGCATACGCCCATCTTCACCCCCTGCTGGCTAAGGATGTAACACAGGAAACTGATGGCATCCTTGTGGAATTCAAACTTTTCAGGTTTAACCATGAGCTGGTGCTGTAGTATGTGGGATAAGTGTAGTGTAGTGCCCCCTGGTGGTGTGGAAGTAAGTCTTCAATTTGTCCCCTTCAAGATCAGGTTATATGTGCTGCACAGATCCAGCTTGGTGATTAGCGGGACTTCCTGAGTACCACCGGTGGTAGAGGGTACAGATACCAGACAGTGATGGCATTAAGGCTGTAATCTATAGAGGGTCTCAGACCACCATCCCACTTTTCCACAAAGAAGAATCCAGGTGACACTGGGGAAGTGAAGGGAGGGATGAAACCAGCTGCAAATGCCAGTCAAGTTCCTCCACACCAAACTTGCTCATCCATGTCTTTATGTATCTTGCTTGGTGCACTGGTGCACAGTCATGTTGGAACAGGAAAGGGACATCCCCAAACTGTTCCCACAAAGTTGGGAGCATGAAAATGTCCAAAATGTTTTGGTATGCTGAAGCATTAAGAGTTCCTTTCACTGGAACTAAGGGACCAAGCCCAACTCCTGAAAAACAACACCTGAATTCAATTATTTGAAGGGGTGTCTCAAAATGTTTGGCAATATAGTGTATTTCCCACCAAGTTGAGAAAAAGGGACAATGTGTTATTAATATATAAATCTTTGATGTTAAGAATTCCTTTATCATGCCACTCCCTAAAAACTTTATCTGTAAATGTGGATTGAATGTGTGATTATACCAGATAGGAGAAAAAGGAGAAGCACAGGGTAATTTGAGTACTTTTTCACTTACCATATTTTTATGGCATTGTTAAAAATGAGGTTACACAGGTTACATTGGCACAAGGAAATCTGCTAAGAACTGAGTCATAGCAATGCATCATCCAATTTGGATGTCAAAGATTTCCAAGTTGCAAACCAATCATGGCAATGAGCCTTTGTGATCTGTACAAGCCTTTTCAAGTTTAGCAACACGGGAGAAAACATCTGACAAAGTACCATCATTTGAGATAACGCAGATTACAACGATTCAGATTTTTTTATTCATGGAATTAGCAAATACTTGGGCTTTTTCCTAATGATGGATTTCATCTGTATGCTCCATCACCTTGTTACCTTTCCTGGTTTTTGGCTTTGTCATGTTGTCTGCAACCATAAGGAATGGTAATGAGCAAAGTTTGACTATTAAATAATTGATGAAAATAAAAAAATAATTAAGGGATGAGAAGCACTCAAAAAACACATCTACCCCATGTGATGCTCACCAGCAAACATCATATTCCAAAAATATTTATTAAAAATAAATTGTATACTAGAAAAACTCAAACTACTGGAATGCATCAAATTCAATTTAATTTCTAGTTATTTGTAAACCATTTACCAATATTCTGCTATGACATGTGCTTTGGCCCTAACAACTATAATACCACATTGCTGAATGTGAAATCAATATATATTGAAATCAATATATGAGGTTAGAAGGGTGTAATGAATGCCCCAGAGGATCTAGGATTGATAAGTGGACTTTAATTAAGAATAACCATCCAAAGCAAACAGAATCCAAACAGCAATCCAAAAAAGTCAAAAATCAGGCATCATACTTCACAAAACACTTTTTTCACAAAGAAAGCAGTGTACATGCTGCTTAAATGACCGTGCAACCCGGAAGTGGCTCAATATTCGGGCAAGGGCTCCCTTTCGTGGTCGGGAATAGGTGTAGTGGTTCGGGATATTACAAAGGGTATGTGTTCTAAAATCAGTGTTGGGACCACCTTGTACACAAAAGATGTTAAACAACAGTATTAACTGATCCTATTTGCTTCTTCTCCCACAATGTCTA
Source organism: Hemibagrus wyckioides (assembly GCF_019097595.1). Lineage (NCBI taxonomy): Eukaryota > Metazoa > Chordata > Actinopteri > Siluriformes > Bagridae > Hemibagrus > Hemibagrus wyckioides. The sequence continues at coordinate 13,674,522 of NC_080713.1, forward strand.
TGTGTGAACCCTAAAACCTTTTTTTCACCCATCAACTGAAACTAGACATCCAAAAATGAGCAAGAAAGATAATGAAAAATCACAATAGTTTACATACTATGTGGTATGGGATTGTCAATACCAATTCCATGACATGCCGTAAGATGTCTGTCCCAGAGTTTGTGCAAGGGCACAAGCATGCTGAGATCTGAGCATGCCTATCTCTGTAAGACCTGGTAAGTCCAGGTCCAGGGTATATAACCTGATAAACGTGTGCAGAGAAGACCAACCAAGGAAGGAACAAATATCCTGAAGGGGAAAACCTAGCCAGAGTGCTGGACAAGGCAACCACACTGTGCACCTCATGGACCTGGGCAATTGCCTCTATTACCTGGTGCATAAGCAATTACTTGGTGACCAGAATGCCTTTATTGTGGCCACCAAAGCAGACAAAAGGGAAGAGGACTCCACATGCTCGAGTGATGGTTGTAAGTGCTGAGAGCCCAAACAGCCCAAAATCCCATTATGACCGTGAATGGACAGGCTTGATGTCCTTTACAGCAGGAAGGATAGAAGGAAGGATAGAATCCACCTGATCAGAAGACAGACATGCCCACATTATGGTCTAATTCCAAGCTACCCCCAAGAAGATGGTTCTCTGAGAAGCAGACAGCAAACTCTGGGTTGCACTTTATCCCAGAGACCTCATGTGGGAAAGCATGGAATCTTAATGCCTGGTCACCATGTCCCTCGACTGAGCCAAGTTTAGCCAGTCATCTAGTTAATTGAGTACACAGATTCCCTGGAGACACAATGGTGCTAGGGCAGCATCCATGCACTTGGTGAAAGCTAGACCAAAAGAAAGAACACAGTACTGGTAAGCTTTGCTCCCAAAAGAGAACCTGGTGAATTTACTGTTCTCTGGCAAGATGCCTATATGAAAATAGACATCCTTCAGGTCTATTGTCACAAACCAGTCTATGGAACTAATCTGTAAAATAATGGCCTTGAGTGTAAGCATTTTGAACTTGTAGGTTTGCAGCATACAGTTCAGAGGATTCAGGTCCAAAGTTAGGCACAGCCCCCTGTCCTCCTTGGGAGCCAAGATATTTCTGGCTGTAAAACCCAGAGTCTCAATCTGGGAGGGAAGCTTGCTCTATTTCCCTTTCCACAGGTGTGAGAGATGCAGAATGCAAGTCAGTCTATTCTCACAAAAGTGTGCAGCATGCTCAGAAAAGAGTGAGGACAGGAAGCAAACTGGCCTTTTTCTACAGAATCCAAAACCCATTTTGACACACCTGGCAGAAGTTTCCACACTGCTAGGTAGTCTAAGAGAGGTGTTAGCCTTTTGCTGCTCTCGCCTTGCCTGGCACCCTGCAGCAGCAAACTTTCAGTATGGCTGACCCCCAATACACCAAAGGTGGCAGGGTAGACAGTGGTGGAAATGGCCACAGCAAACCTAGCCCTCAGGTGTCAGGATTCTTTATTGGCCCACCTGGTGGAGTTCTAACCTCACATCTTCTCTCGCTTGGCGGGCCTGCCCCTGAGTGCATTGATCAGCCTCCTTGTTTTCACACAGGGGGCCTCGGGCTGCAATGCTACTGTTCTTCCCCTGGGTGTCCACTTGTTGAAGGCCTTCACTTTTTGTTGTGTCAATGGACAAATTATTTAAATGTCACTGATTGTGCTTAGCCACCTGGCACTTGTTGCTGACTGTTTTAATGGCATCGCAAAGACCCTTACTACAAATCGGTGTATCAATGGCTTTATTCTTTTCTTTAATTCCAATTAAATTAAGCCACAAATTCCTCTCTTTGACAACAAGAGAAGCCATCAAATGGCAGATGGGGTAGGTCATCTGCTTAGTGGCATGGAGGGCTAAGTTCAATTCAATTCAATTTATTTTGTATAGCGCCTTTTACAATGAACATTGTCTCAAAGCAGCTTTACAAAAGAAGAGAAACGGAGAAAGGGGAGGGAATAAAATGAAAATAAAAAATAACTATATAACTAAAAATAAAAATAAATGATTAAACTATTTTATCCTTAATTTATTTTATCCCTAATGAGCAAGCCTGTGGCGATGGTGGCAAGGAAAAACTCCTGGGATGATATGAGGAAGAAACGTTGAGCGCAACCAGGCTCAGAAGGGAACCCATCCTCATTTGGGTGACACTGGACAGTAAATAATGTAACTGTAACTGATTAATGTCCTTTCTACAACAGCAATCAATGGCCCATGAGGAATTATTAGGTCAGTGTAGTTTCTGAGGTCATTATAGACACTAATTCCTTGCTGTCACAAGCTAACAGATGAAATGGCAGATCTGTGATGGTGTGAAAGTCCCCAAGTGGCTCTGTCCATGGCTCTCTCCTGGTCACAGGCTGTCCACACAGATCCATCCACAGCATCAGTGAGCACCACCAAGCGATGAGACTTCGACCAGGGGTAGAGGCAGTGGTCATACTGGAAACTGGCAAACACTGGGAGCTCAGGAGTGGGGTGAATAGCTCGACAGAGGAAGACAGAGAGAGAAAGATAAAGATATTAAGTATGCTTCTGATTATGTGATGTTAAAGGACAATGCAGATTATGCGTAAAGTGTAGGCAGGGACTTTGGTGAGACTAGCTATGACAGCATAACTAAAATGGAGAGCCAGAAGGTGACAGACATGAAGTACTACCAAATAACCTGCACCTTTTGATCGGAGTAGGCATGGAGGATCATAAAAGACTAAAAGATCGCTCAAGTACTGCGGCACGAGGCCATTTAGTGCTTTATAGGTCAGAATCAGGATTTTATAATCAATGCGAAATTTGACTGTGAGCCAGTGACTAGTTTTTCTGCATCATGAAGTGACATTATATTTCTTATCTTGGCAATATTTCTGAGATGAAAGAAGGCTACCCTAGTGATATTATCTACATGAGCTTCAAACGAAAGACCAGAGTCAATAATCACATCACGATCTTTTACTGCTGGACAAGATGAAACAGAAAGACCATCCACCATTACTTTGTAATCAAAAAGCTTACTTCTAGCTGCATGTGGTCTTAGTACTAGCACCTCTGTCTTGTCAGAGTTAAGCAGAAGGAAGTTAGTGACCATCCAATATCTAATGTCCTTTACACATTCTTCTATCTTAATAAGCTGGTGTCTCTCATCTGGCTGAAAGATATAGCTGTGTGTCGCCGGCATAACAGTGCCTGCTAAGTCCGTGGCTTAATAGAGTTCTGACTCTGCCTCAGGGTTAGGCCCCTAGCCACAGTTGAGCTCTTTATTCACATCAGTCTAGTATACCTGTAAAATCTCCATGGTGTGCAGTGCCACACCAGCTTGTCAACTTGGCCCTGTAAGGCTTAGACAGGAATGCAGGCTTCCTCGATGTGGTCAACAAAGGGCAGAAATAGCTCACAAGCATCACTTCAACACTAGGCATCACTGCATACTCATGTTCATCTAAATCAATGATGTCCAAATGGGCAGAATAAGGTTTATCCCACAATCTTGATACCTCAGTATGGAGGTCTGGGAAAAATGGGAAATACCTGCATGGATGATGGACATGGCCTGACGTTAAGTAGCGGTCATCAAAGTCAATTAAAGCTCAGTTTTGCGACAGTGCATAACCAGAGCTCTTCAAATGCCACAGATTGTGGTGGCAATTTGGCAGTTGTTTGCTGATCATCTTCCAAATCAAGCTCCTTAGAGCCCAATGCAGACAACAAGTATATCCAAATCAGGGGAGACAACAAGAAAAAAAGGTATCATCCATCTCCTGTTTTGCCAGCTTGACCTGTGAACCCCATGATTGGATTCGATGCACTACCTCAGCAGATATGGGCCATGAGCCACGAGGCACAGACACTTGGCCAGATCTTTTTGTTCCCTAATCTAGACAGTCAATTGACACAAACATACACAACACTCTTCCAGAAGTCAAAGAAGCTGGAGTAATGTGACATAGATGTCCTTATATAGGCACATTGCTCCATCACATGACCTACCCAAGGCAAAAAATCTGTGATTTCACAGAAAGCTTCAGAGACACTTCCTCAACGCATTCACCAGGCGTCAGCTACAACACAGTGTTGAGTTCCCTCAAAAGGGAAACCTCTGTGCTTCTGGCCAGAAGACTTTGGATATGCTTCTAATGGTTTGTCATTCTTCATACTGCTAAAGTCATGATGATTTAGCCCAGAAAGGTTCTTTTATTTAAGTAAAGGATGCTCCTCCACCACCTGTTCTGAGCTTACATCATGTTCTTTATTAAATTTAACTTGATGCCTAGACCTCACAACAGAAGAAAAATGAAAGTAATAGGCTTGCTTTGAGGTAGAAACTTAGGTTTAAGTCAAGTCACCAACTTTTTGCAGAGTCAATAGCTACAGACCTCCAAACTCCATGTGGCCTTTACATTAGCTCAATAATAGTGAGTTGAGAGCTTGTGTTCTCTGGAGTGATAAATAATGCTTCTCTGTCTGGCAGTCCAGAAGGAGAATGGGTCTGCATTGTGCCAAGTGTAAAGTTTGGTGGAAGGGTATTATGGTGTGGGGTTGTTTTTCAGGGGTTGGGCTTGCCCCCTTAGTTCCAGTGAAAGGAACTCTTAATGCTTCCGCATACCAAGACATTTTGGACAATTTCATGCTCCCAACTTTGTGGGAACAGTTTGGGGATGGCCCCTTCCTGTTCCAACATGACTGCACTCCAGTGCACAAAGCAAGATACATAAAGACATGGATAAGCAAGTTTGGTGTGGAGGAACTTGACTGGCCTGCACAGGATACAACACCTTTGGGATGAATTAGAGTGAGACTGTGAGTTCAACATCAGTGCCTGACCTCACAAATATGTTTCTAGGGGAATGGTCAAAAATTTCACGCACACTCCTAAACCTTGTGGAAAGCCTTCCCAGAAGACTTGTAGATGTTATAGCTGCAAAGGGCAGGCCAACTCCATATTAAATCCTATGGATAAAGAATGGGATGCCATTAAATTTCATGTGCATGTAAGGGCAGACTTCCCAAAACCTTTGCCAAAACTTAAACCATTTACAGCTGATGCAGTAAATAAAGAAATGACACTGGACCATGGTGCTACTTAAAACAAAACAGAGCTAAATAAAACAGCACAGAGCTACATAAACAACAGGGAGCTAACAACAAAGTAAGTTGTCCTAGCAACTTAAAATACATTATGTGCAACCTAGTGCAAAGAGACAATACAAAACACTTCAGGACAGAAACACAAAATAGTGCCAACCAAATACATTCTTTAGTTGAGCATTTGTGCAAAATAAAGATTTTTTAACATAAATGCAAACATAAATACAGTTAGATAATAGCAGCAGTTGGTGACATTGAATTGTGGTGTTCAAAAACAGCAATTGAGTTAATCAAAAAAAGAATGTGCAAAAACAGCTTTTATACAGTGTTTATAGGGGTGGTGCTGTAGATATAGATGTATATTGAATGAGTACTTCAGTGTGTGTGTGTGTGTGTGTGTGTGTGAGTTCGGTACAATTCAGTTCTGGGTTTTGAGGATGGCTTGAGGAAAGAAACTGTTACACAGTCTGGTTGTGAGGGCCCAAATGCTTTGAAACATTTTTCCCAGATGCAGGAGGGTGAAGAGTGTGTGGGGTCATCCAAAATGCTGTTGGCTTTGTGGATGCAGCTTGTGGTATAAATGTCTATGAAAGAGGGAAGACAGACTCCACTGATGATCTCAGTTGTCCTCACTATCTGCTGCAGGGTTTGAGACAGTGAAATTTCCAAACCAGTCAGTGATGCAGCTGCTTAGGATGCTATCACTGGTCCCACTGTAGAACATGGTCAGGATGGAGAAGGGAAATGGGCTTTTCTCAGACTTTGTAATAAGTAGAGATGCTGCTTGCTTTCTTGGTGATGGTGTTGAGTGACTAGGTTAGGTTTTCTGCCAGATGAACACTGAGGAATTTTGTGCTCTTGATCTCCACAGAGGATCTGTGAATTTTCCATGGAGAATGGTCAACAAACATCTTTTTTGTTTTTCAGCACTCAGAGGTAGGTTGTTGGTTTAACACCAGAAGCTGTTGCACCTCCTTTCTGTATGCTGACTCATCGTTCTTGCTGTTGAGGCTCACTGTGGTCATGTCATACTGTCAAACTTACTAAGGTCTTCCAGTCAGGAAGTATAGGATCCAGTTACACAGGGAGGTGTTCAGGCCCAGCAGGCTCAGCTTCTCAATCAGGTGCTGAGGGATGATTGCATTTGCCTTTCTGATGGCTCAGGACAGTTTGGCCATATACTATGAACTGCAGTGAACAAGGTATCACATGCAATTTTTTTGTTTTATTATGGGCAAACAAAGAATTTCATATTTATTATTTAAATAAAGACAAAATTAACATGAATTATTATATATAATTACATCATTAACAAGAAATGAAATATACCTCAGATTTCCTATTCATCATTCATACACAACATATCCACAACTTGGCATTTTAAATCTGTCTTGAGAGAGTGACCCTCCCTCTCTGCTTTAAATCTAACCCTCAAGGACATCTTTTTGCTTTCTCTCACAGTCTAAATCAAATCTAAAACTCATAAATGTTGTAGCTACATATAATGGATGATTAACAACAGATACAGAATACAGAATATTCACCACAATGTAGAGATCAGCCAGCCACTGTCCCTGAAAAAAAACATGATGCAAATCAGTCTCTCAAATAGACTCATAGGTAAAACTGAACAGGCTAGGCTAGGCAAAACATATGAATGAATAAAACAGACAGAAGGGAAGAAAACACTGAAGGAAAACACATGGGTAAGGTTATATGCTATGCACAAACTGAGCATTACTTCACAAGGATACTTTGAATGGGTGTCTGCTTTAAAGTGTATGATTTGTTGGGTCCACCTTTTGAGAAAAAGTCTGGTTTGTGCTGTCTGCCACTGATATCAGGGATAAATAATGGCAAAAGAACCACGCAGAGTAAGGGTTTGAGTAGCAATGCTTATTGAAACAGACAAAGAATTTATACAAAGTTTATACAAAGAGACAGACAGAGTACTTATACAAAACAAAGATGTGTTCTTTGTCATTATGCACTGTATGTGCAATAAAAAGCATTATCCATGGGTAACAAAAGAAGTTCAACAATTGGCATCAAAGGCGTCAACCCTGAGGTGGCAGAGTTCACAACAGGTGGGCTAATGGCAAATGGCATTGTCCTTGAGTAACAAAAGGCATTAACAGTGGACATCAAAGGTGTCAGAAGAGGTGGTGGCAGATATCTCTACAGGTGGGCTGATGACGAAGTGTCTGTGCTCGACACAATCTTTATCCAATCGACACAAAGAATTCCTTCATTTTAAATAAAGGATATCATGGTCATAAGATAAGGTCATATACAAAAGACATCACAAAATCAGCACAGAACATGCCAAGATATATTCAAAATATAACAGTGTATATGTGTGATCAGATGTCCGGTGATTGAGAGCGGGTTAGCAGCATGGGGTTCTGGGGTATGTAATCTAATGCAGTCATGTTCACAGGCCATGTTTTTGGAATTCATGGATTGCATTGGCCTGACAACTGTCATATAACATGTTTTAGCTGTTGCAGTACCATCCTAACAGCATTGTGTTTTAGCTGTTGCAGCACCATTCTAACAGCATTGTGGATGACCCCACACACCCCTCACACACACACTTCACCGTCCTGCCATCTAGAAAGAGGTACCAGAGCATTCGGGCCCTCACAACCAGACTGTGTAACAGTTTGTTTCTTCAAGCCATCAGGCTCCTCAACACCCAGGACTGAATTGTTCAACACTGTCTCTCTCACACACACACACACACACACACACACTCAGGACTGAACTGTATACAACTCTCTGTCTCTCTCACACATATATACACACACAAACACACTCTCTCTCTCACCTGTGTGGACACACACACACAATTTATATTGTTCATTACTTATTGCATTACCTCAACCTGTCATCTGCTGCTATAGTTATAGTTATGTTTATTTCTATTTGCAATACTTCAACCGCTGCTGTTGTATTTTTGCACAATGTTTTTTATACATCATTTCATTTTATCTTATTTTATTTCACATTCCATTACACATGTTCTTTTCTTTCTTTTTGGCACTAAGTGTCCTGTGTTTTTTGTGTTGTCTTTCTTGTATTTATTTATTTTTTTTTTCTTTGCACTGTCTTGTCTATGCTCTGTTTGCACCTAGCTGCACACTGTGCACTTTACGTGGCTAAGACAAACTTCTGTCCTAGCTGTGTGTTGTTGTTTTTTGTGTTTGAACTCTGTTGTTGTATGCTTATGTAGCACCAGGTCATGGAGAAACACTGTTTCATTTCACTGCGTCAGCTATATGTGGTTGAAATGACAATAAAGCTTCTTGAATCTTGAATTTTGGAATCTTGAATCCGCAGCTACCCTTCCAGGCCACCGGATGGACCTGTTGCCAGAATGATTGGACTTTCTGGGTCATGGAGTCCACTTTTGGTCACGGCGTTCACTTCTATTTCACTTCCAGATCTGCAGACATTTATACCACATTCATGTTGTGATTTGGCACAAATTATCGTTAGTTTCATCTGCATACCAAGCCGTTTGTTTTGCCTGTATTGTTTGCTGTTGTGTGTGAACATTGTTCTGTTTATTGGATTTACCACTATTTTTCTTTTGCCCTTGTTGGATTTATTCGCTTTGCTGACTGTGTTTCTCAGTTTCTTGACTTTGTGCCTGTTTTTTTGACCTGCCATTGTCTTGCTATTTTTGGATTTGTTCATTTGGATTATTAAACTGTTAAACCATACTGCAAATATATCCAGACAATCCTCTGTTAGATTAGCGTAGTAATATTAATTGATTTTAAATTACTTTGTACAGTTGAACCCTTTTCAGTGGCCTTCATCACAAAAAATGTTTTACAGAAATTCTTTGCCAAGAAATATCTAAGTGTTCTTTTGTATGGCACACCACAGAGCTGTTCGGTTCCGGTTCTACCAACAACATTCAGACACACAGTGGGCAGTAGGTAACATTTACATTGGACCTGCATGTGAGAACCACTGCGGAGGTCATGGTGACTGTCTAGATCGACATTGCCTCTGTGATCCAGGATTTTCTGGACAGAACTGCTATACTACCTCAGTTTTGAAGGTAAAGCCTGTTTATTATATAGTGCATACTATTTCTATATCCAAGCAAACACTTATGTAACGGTTTATATTTACACTTGTTTGTACTTTATGTAGGGAACCCTAAAGGAGCGTTTTGAATGGGAGGGGTCCCATGGTTTACAATGGCAAATTTTGGAGGGAGGTCACCCATGCACAGACTGCAGAGCATTGGTTGAGGGAAAAGCCCTGTATTTTAGTGGTGCTAATACTAGGCAGGCTGTTACCATTGACCTTGATCTACGTGGAGCCAAGTCAGTACTGACAAGTTTTGTTTTAGAACCGAATTTATAGAACAATAACCTGCTGATTCTTGATTCTTTTCCTAATCTTGTATCCTATTTTTTAATGGGGTGTGTTAGGTTTGTGGAGTACTGGATCATAATTGGGAGTGAAGAAAATATGACTATATGCCATTATCCTTCTTGTAGAAAAGAGGTTGTACTATTGGATTATTCCTCTGATGGAGGTTTGTTTTAGACACTTTTTATTCTTAGCCTAACTACAGAGCTGTTCATTTTCAAAATGAAAAAGAATGAATTTTCCTACGGTCTGTCTCACCACTCTCTCTCTCTCTCTCTCTCTCTCTCTCTCTCTCTCTCTCTCTATATATATATATATATATATATATATATATATATATATATATATATATATATGTATATATATATAAATATATGCATAAACACACACTCACACACTCACAAAGGTATATCATGGACGCTTCTTCATGAGATGGATTATTTGAAGTATTTGTCAGTAAGGAGAGATTATATTATGTTGCCGGAGGGAGCTTTGACCAATGCTACACGCCTGCGTTGGTGGCAGCCATTCACCATGTTTTCAGGTTTGGTAACTCCCAATCCAGACCGTGCTCAGTGGGCTCTAGATAACATTCTGATTGGAGGCTCTGAAATCAACCCCAGCATGCTCCTGGATACCTTTGATGAAGGTATTAAGCATTTTTAATGCTGCATTGTTTGCTGGGTGTAGTGTATTTTTTGTTGTTATTGGTTCTATAATGTTTTCTCTTTATAAACATAAAATTTGTATACAAGATAAGTTGATCAGCCATACTGTTAGCCATGAACATGTGTAGATGTAAAAGTAGAGTTTGCAAGAACATCAAAAAAAAAAGGAGAAATTTGTTTTATGAGCAATATCTTAGGAAATAAGTAAACAAAAATAAAATGCAATAAATGTCATAAAAAAAACAAATATACCTAATAACCATTTTTATTAAATAATCTTTCCCACTTTTTCTAAAACAAACTTTCAGAGGGTATATCTCATGAAGAAAGCTGGAGTTTCTATCCAAATGGTGTGCGCACAGCTGGGTTTTGTGGCAATCCTTCTTTCCACCTCTACTGGCCCAACAAAAACCAGGACGGAACTTATAACGTCTTGTCAACACGAGAACTAATTGTCCAACCAGGATACATTTTGCAGTTCAAGGTCAGCATATATATATATATATATATATATATATATATATGTGTGTGTGTGTGTGACTGTGCATGCAATAACCCCCCCCCAAACATCACACAGCTGAAAGGAATCTGCATTGAGGAGTGGGGGAAACTTTCTTCCAGTCGATGAACCTGGTACATTCAATTCAATTCACTTCGATTTATTTGTATACCGCCTTTTACAATGGACATTGTCTCAAAGCAGCTTTACAAAAGAAGATAAACAGAGAAAGGAGAGGGAGAAAAAATAATAAATAAATAGAAATAAAAAATAAATTATTAAATTATTAAATATTTTATCCTTATTTTATTTTATCCCTAATGAGCAGGCCTGTGGTGACAGTGGCAAGGAAAAACTCCCTGAGATGATATAAGGAAGAAACCTTGAGAGGAACCAGGCTCAGAAGGGAACCCATCCTCATTTGGGTGACACTAAACACTAAATAATGTAACTGTAACTGATTAATGTCCTTTCTATAACAGCAATCAATGGCCCATGAGGAACTATTAGGTAAGTGTAGTTTCTGAGGTCATTATGGACACTAATTCTTTGCTGTCACAAGCTGACAGATGTAATGGCAGATCCGTGATGGTGTGAAAGTCCCCAAGTGGCTCTGTCCACGGCTGTCTCCTGGGTCACAGGCTGTCCACACAGATCCATCCACAGCATCAGTGAGCACCACCAAGAGACGAGACTCCGACCAGGGGTATAGGAAGTGGTTATACTGGAAACACTGCGGCAAACACTGGGAGCTTAGCAGTGGGGTGTATATCTCGACAGAGAAAGACAGAGCGAGAAAGATAAAGATATTAAGTATGCTTCTGATCATGTGATGTTTAAAGACAATGTAGATTATGTGCAGAGTGCAGGCAGGGACTCCGGAAAGACTAGCTATGACCGCATAACTAAAAGGGAGAGCCAGAAGGTGACAGACATGAAGACTTCCCGGGACATAAAGCATCCAACGACTTCACAGTCAGCAAACCTGAGCGACTTGTGAGGGTGGTAAGATGACAGCATCCAAACATCCCAGTACACCAAACATTCTATGCCCATGAATCTTCCAGATCTGCTCCTTTACCTAAGAAAACTATACATTAAAAGCTTGACTAAACAAATGTATCTTCAGCCTAGACTTACACATTGAGACTGTGTCTGAATCCCAAACACTAATTGGAAGGCTGTTCCATAACTTTGGGGCTTTGAAAGAAAAAGCTCTGCCCTCTGCTGTAGCGTTTGCTACTTGAGGTACTACCAAATAACCTGCACCCTTTGATTGGAGTAGGTGTGGTGGACCATAACTAACCAAAAGATCGCTCAGGTACTGCAGCGCGAGACCATTTAGTGCTTTATAGGTCAGCAACAGGATTTTATAATCAGTGTGAAATTTGACTGGGAGCCAGTGTAGTGTGGCTAAGATAGGATATCTTCTGGTTCTAGTTAGGACTCTAGCTGCTGCGTTCTGGACTAACTGGAGCTTGTTTATGCTCCTACAGGAACATCCAGACAGTAAGTCATTACAATAATCCAACCTAGAGGTAACAAAAGCATTAACTAGTTTTTCTGCATCAGGAAGTGACATATTTCTTATCTTAATATTTAGATTATAATTTATATTAATTATATTAATATGAATATTTATCTTTAATATTTCTGAGATGAAAGAAAGCTACCCTAGTGATATTATCTATGTGAGCTTCAAACGAAAGACCAGACTCAATAATCACACCAAGATCTTACTGCTGGACAAGATGAAACAGAAAGACCATCCATAGTTACTCTGTAATCAGAAAGCTTACTTCTAGCTGCATGTGGTCCTATTACAAACACCTCTATCTTTTCAGAATTAAGCAGGAGGAAGTTAGGAAGCATCCACTGTCTAATATCCTTCACACATTCTTCAATCTTAATAAGATGGTGTGTCTCATCTGACTTAGCTGAAGCATATAGCTGTGTGTCATCAGCATAACAGTGGAAGCTAATACTATGTTTACGAATAATTGCACCAAAGAGTAGCATATATAAGGAGAAAAGAAGTGGGCCTAAGACAGAACACTGTGGAACCAAACATAACCTTTGTATACATAGAGAAGTCACCATCTAGATTTACAAACTGATAATGATCAGTCAAATAAGACCTGAGCCAGGAGAGGGCTGTTCCTTTAACACCAACATGTTCTAGACTATCAAGTAGAATAGTATAGACAATGGTGTCAAAAGCTGCACTAAGATCGAGTAACACCAGTAAGCAGACACAACCCTGATCAGAAGCCAGTAACAGGTCATTTACCACTTCAACCAGTGCTGTCTCTGTGCTATGATGAGGTCTAAATCCTGACTGATACATTTCATGAATGTTATTCCTATGTAAGTATAAACATAACTGCTGTGCTACAGCCTTTTCTAGAATCTTGGAGATGAAGGGCTGGTTTGATATTGGCCTATAGTTGGACAGCTGATGGGTCGATGTCTGTTTTTTTTAATCAGGGGTTTGATAATTGCTAGCTTAAAAGATTTAGGTATATAGCCAGTGCTAAGGGAAGAATTTATCATTTTTAGAAGGGGTTTAGAAGTAGCTACTGGTAATATCTGTTTAAGGAAAGACGTTGGGTAAGGGATCTAGTATGCGGGTTGAACGTTTTGAAGATAAAAATGAGTGAAATTAGATCAGGCTCTTGAAGGGGAGTAAAGCATTCTAAGCTCTGATCAGAAATAGTTATATTATCTAAAGGGTTATCTATCAAATAATTCTTTAATTAGAGAATTAAAGTTTTAACTCTAGTTTTAACTTAATACAGTAATCCCCCTCTACTGTATATGACTGTATATCGCGGTATGTCGCAGATTTTTATTTGGAACATGACTAATTTTTTTTCAGATTTTTTCAGTATATCGTGGTATCTGCACACCTTATAGTGAATTGTTTTTATGTTGAAATATGGTAATTTATTAGTAAAAAATATAATTATTAATTACAAAATATAAACATTAAAATGTTAATAATATATCAAATACTGTACAACATAGCGTTGTTTAGGAAAGCGTGGTGTGGGGATGCTGAAAATCAAAATACAGTACTGCTGGAGGAATGAATCTGGCCATCGGAATGCCCCATTCATTTAATCACAGTTGTGATTGGCTGTTGGCTATGCGTGCAGTTGGCGAAAGGGAAGCAGAATTCTCCAGCATCCCAGTTTTTTGCGTCACTGACCTGAGTGTTTTGTTTTGTTCTGTGTACAATGTATTTTTACAGTACGCTTTTCCTGCAAGCCCTATTATGTCGCCCAAACACTCTGCACCTTCTAAGGCTTCTGGCAAGGAACATAAATACATACAGTACTCACTATAAATGTGAATTCATCTCGCTATATGCTTGCAAATGTTTTCTATGTGTACTTAAAGAGTGTGGGAGGGTAATTTACGGCTTACACAATAAAAAAAAAAACATTTGGCGGTGGTGTCTGTGTATCGCAGATTTTCATTTATTGCGGGTGGTTTTGGAGCGTATCCCCTGCGATAAATGGGGGATTAGTCTGAATTTTTTGCCTGATATTATTAATTTTTTCCATTGAAAAATGTTCTGTTTTAAGCCCAGGAATATTGCTAAAATAAGTAATATAATGTCACTACATGATGCAGAAATACTAGTTCATGCATTTGTTACCTTATAGTTCGATTATTGTAATCGTTACTGTCTAGATGTTCCAGCCGGTTCATAAGCAAGCTCCAGAGTTAGTCCAGAATACAGCAGCTAGAGTTCTAACTAGAACTGGCACTGGCCCGCAGACAAAGACCTTTTCACGGTTTAGACAGCTGTATTTATTTACAGATATTTTATATTTTATACAGATGTGTACTCAAAGCTTTTTGCTCAGAGAGATCAACTGGCAAGGAAGGCACATCGACAGCATGTTTATATAGCACCAAAGGGAGGTGAATCTGGAAGTGTTCCATTTGCGATGACCGGTTCTGTCCGCGATGGTTTCATGCAGCAGTACCTAAGTAATCTTTTTCTTTTTTTTTTTATAATCCGCCACTCTTACTTTGATGAAAAGGTGCAGGCTATCCGGTAGCACCTCAAGTTGTAAAATTTTTGTGTGGGGAGGTGTGGTGGTGGTGGTGGTGTTGGGGGTGGGGGGTTGGCGGTCAGGTGTCGTAGAGCTTTTTCTTACAAAGCCCCCCATTACGGAATAGTCTTCCGGTTATTGTTCAGGACATAGTCTCAGTGCACATACACACACACACACGGCTCTGTGTGCTCAGCTTTTTCTCTAGGCTCTCACTGGAGTCTTGTCACTTGGTGGTGCTCACTGCTGCTGGGGTTGGCTCATATGGACAGCCTGGAGACCCATGGGACTGCAATGGATAGAAGCACTTAGAGACTAAGTGTCAGCATTGAACTGTGTGCCTACATAGGACTGGTAATCCTAGCAGGTCTCTATAGGTCCAGAGGTGAGGCTACATCTAGTATCTGGTTGCAGAGAGTGAAAGGGTGATTTTCCATGCCACAACATCAGTGAAGGTCTTTCACACATTTTCAAGAATGTTATGGTTTTATAACCCTGAGTCAAGACCTGCAAGATGAGTGACAGACAAACTGGCTGCCATAAGAGAGGTCTGGGAGAAGTGGGTGGAGCACCTGCCATACCTTTACAACCCTGGGCCTGTAGTGACCGTGGATGAGCCTTATGTTTCATTCAGAGGTAAACTTCTATTTTCTTATCTGTAATTATTTTCATAATTATTTTTTCATAATCTCTAAATTATTTTTAATGTTGATTATCTTTTGTCAAAAGGTTGCTGTCCTTTCTGGGAATATATGCCCAGCAAGCCAGCAAAGTATGGCATAAAAATATGGGTGGCCTTTGATGCACAATCCAGCTATGCTTGGAAGATGCAAGTGTACACAGAGAAACTGACCATTGAAGGCCCAGAGAAGAATCAGGGGATATGGGTTGTACTTGATATGACAGATAGACTGAGGGTTCACAATGTCACATGTGACAAGTTTTTTTTTTACATCTTATGAACTTGGCCAGCAGCTGCTGAAGAGAAAGATCACCATGGTTGGCACAGTCAGGAAAAACAAGCCTGAGCTGCCCCCTGCACTACTTTCAACAAAGGGGAGAGAGGCCTTCTCCTTAAAGTTTGCCCTCACCATCACTCTAGTTTCTTACATCTCAAAGAAGAACAAGACTGTGGTCCTCCTGAGCACACTGCACAAAACAGCAGACAAGGTCCTATTGTGAGGACAAGATGCCAGATATCACTCTGGACTACAACCACAACAAAGGAGATGTGGACAACATGGACATGGATTGGAACTTACAGTTGCAGGAGGATGACTGCATGCTGGCCCTTGGTCATCTTTTATAACATCATTGATGTGTCCTCATATAAGACTTTGTAATTTTGAGTCAGGTCAACCCTGCCTGGATGCCCCCCCCCCCCCAATCAGGTGTCACACAAATGATGGGTCCCTTTTGAGTCTGGTTCCTCTCAATTTTTCTTCTTAATATAGTCTGAGGGAGTTTTTCCCTGCCAATGTTGCCTCTGGCTTGCTCATTAGAGATAAGTATAAATGTAAATTTTAAACTTTGTAACTCTTTGTAATTTCTATTCTAAATTATAAATCTAAATCTAATTCTAAATCTAATATATATTTCTGTAAAACTGTTTAAGACAATGCCAATTGTTAAAAGAGATATTAAATTAAATTTTAATTGAATCGAAAATGTGAATCAGGTGCAGACTGTCATGTCACATGAATTTCATGATGAGGTGAGATGGAGATAGGAATCCATTTTCAGGTATTTCATCTTTTGTTTTTATGTTATGTTTGAACTTCCAAATGTCTGATCTAACAAACATTTAACAGAATTTATTTAATAGACTTAATTGAGGAAGTTGTGTCTGAAGCTCTGCCAAGGCCTACATGGTAGCAGACCAAGCCAGTGTGGCCATGCATACCATGTGCTTGTTGGGTATCTTCCAAATAATCACAGTTGAGTGCAGTTTGTCAGTTTGAGGCAGGCAGAAAGTGAAACTTATGTAAACAAGCAGAGTTCTTCCTAACTCTGTGTTGAGATTACTTGGTATTGTATATGGTTATAGAGTAAATGTCATACTTTAGGTGTTATAGTGCTGGCCAAGTTTCTACCATTTACATTTCATGATATCCTATGCTGGTCATCACTCCATGATGTCCTGTGCTGATCAACACTCAGGCATAGCCTGAGTTTATGTTATGTTATGTTATGTTACGTTACTAGGCACTTAAATATAGACGAGTCCTTTTATTTTCAACTTGTGGTAAAGAGGCAGGTGAGTAAGGAAAGAGTGGGAAAATGTTTGTTATAATGTGAAAAGTGCTGTGGAGGCTTTTCTTTGGAGTCTTAGAACTATAGTCAGGTGAGGACTGAGCAAAGATGCAAAGGCTGGTTGCAGAGAATATCAATGGGGCAGAGTGTGGACATCAAAACTCTGTTGCATATTGCAGTAGAGGGTGTACTGTTGTCTTTGAGAACATAGGAGATACCATAATATGTTGCCAGCAACTCCTTGCTTCTTTGTGGCCACAACTCTTGAGTGTTCTTGGGGAGGGTGAGCACCCATAGTGATTAGTGTATACCAGCTATGCTTTATTACTATACTCTTCTCCACAGCCATATGCTATTCAATGGTTCACAAACCAGTGCTCAAAGTATGCTATCCATTCAACAATGTTTTAGCCATTGTATTATTGCTTTATTTACACATACCTTTAATATATTTGTTTCTCACCTTTAGTGTCATATACATTTTGTGCTACAGATCGTGGTAGGTTGTGAAGCAGACAGCTGTGAAGCTCATCATCCAGTGCTTCTACAATACAGAAAAGATGCCAGGTGAGTGAAATAAAGTCACAGAGACAGAATAATTGACTGAAAACTGCAACTTTAGATAGAGAGACTAATACAGAGAGATAAGCCTGTTCTTTTTTGTTATGGATGATATCTGCTTCGGTGGTGGCTTTCTGACTCTGAGCAGGTATAGCTGGCTGTTTTGGGAAATTACAAAAATTAATAATATTCAGAATTATATTATATTAATGCTGCTTAATCAGATTAACCAGCACAGACCGGTACCAGCCATCCATGGACCTGTAAGACATTAATTCATGTGGCAAAAATATATATTTTTTTTGCTGAAAACTATTTTATAATTAACAGATTTAGTGATGAGCAATATTAAACATATTGTTCTCACATTTTTTCATAAACTTTTAGGGGAAGTTGTGATTTGTTGCTGTCTAATAGCAATTTGCTTATGTATTTTCCCTACAGGTCAGACCTTTGGCACTTGGTACAGTCTGCATGCCTCCCCTCTTCAGTGAATAATGTGGGTTGTTCCCCTTTCCAGTTTCATGAGTCCAGCATTTACAGCCCAGTTAACAGCTTAGTTTGGACCAGAGTTACTTTACAGCTACCTGACCATGTCTCTTCTGGGTATGGAATACTGTGACAGTTGTTATTTCTGTGTGATAAACATTGAATGTGACAAAAACACAGTGAATGTCACTGTTGCAGAATTCTAGAAAACAGCAAAAAGAAAGATACAGTTATTCATTTTAAGGCATATTAATATTTTGTTTCAAATTAAGTTTTGACATCTCTCCTTAAAGAAAATACCAAAAAATAACTCGCCTTACTTTGGCTGTCTGTCTGAAAGATCAAGTTGAAATTGTAAAATGTGGAATGGGCTAGGTAGGTGTGCTTTTCTCTTGCAATGAATGTCACATTTTATCAAGCTGTTAGCTATATACATAGTAACAAGAAAATTATTCAGCAGCATAGATTCAGCTCTCTAGCAAGTATTAAATCTGAGAAGGAGAGTGATAAATATAGGCAAAGACAAACACACACACACAATATCAACTTATATGCAATAAGATAACAATGGATGACCAAATCTAGGAACCACAAGCACAACAAAAAGAAAGAAAGAAAGAAAGAAAGAAAGAAAGAAAGAAAGAAAGAAAGAAAGAAAGAAAATGGATATGTCAAAATCATTAAAAGTCAATGAGTTTATTATACTGTAGGGAAAGGTCTTAGCCCTCAGACAATATTAATTAATTACCCAATTAATTAGGAGAAATATGATCAGAATTAAATGACAACAGCTATGTAAGTTTGGTGGGAGTATGCCTTAATTCTGAAAACCTGTTACTGTCATGTCCTTTGACAGTAATAACTCATTGTGATGGCAATAATATTCCCTAGCCAGATAACAGGATGTGCAATTTTAGAGGCTTAGAATCGTGAAGAAATGAAAATAATACTTCACTATGAATATAATCAATACTTAATTATTATATCTAAACTAGTACACAGAAACTATTCTAACAATAATGTACACACTCACGCACACACATGAACTATGTGTGAATAAATATATGGAATATTCTAGAACTTAGTCCATGAGCAAACAATCTCTGCTTTAGTTTCAAGAGTTGGGAAGTATATTACTTTTGTTG
This sequence comes from Hemibagrus wyckioides, assembly GCF_019097595.1. NCBI lineage: Eukaryota > Metazoa > Chordata > Actinopteri > Siluriformes > Bagridae > Hemibagrus > Hemibagrus wyckioides. The sequence goes on from NC_080713.1 coordinate 13,693,685, forward strand.
CTTTAGTTTGCTAGGAGGAGGTAATGGTGTCATTGTTCAGGAGGTCTTGAATCAGGGTTATGCTGAGTTGACACTGCACGATTTTAGCCCTGACTTTCAGTCGCCGACAAATTTTGCAAAGTTTCAAATGCCCAAAATTGAAGGCAAATCAGAGCTCGTGCACGAGTGACAGTTGCCAATGTGTCGCCAACGTCTGTGAAATATTTGGCATGCTAAATATCTGGACCTGTTGGCAACTCAAAATCCTGCAGTGTGAAAGGAGTTCTGACTGAAAAATACATCGGCACTGACCTTCAGCCAAAGAGATAGCAAGATACATGGCAGCAGCAATTTGGGAGGAGTTGTAAAACACAATATCTGCAAGCATGGCTTCAGTTGGAACACAATATTATAGTCTAATAGAGTTTATAGGTTTTAATGTCTTAAATATAGTTATATCAGAATAAAGAAGCTTTACAATAGCATCAACAGAAATAAAGCAGAAACATTTGCTTGACCAGCCGCAGCAGCACATTGCAAAATTATTTATTTGTTCAATTATGCAGAATGCACAATCCTTGTTCCCCGCACAGACCATTTGGATCGCAAACTTTTTGTGGGGTACCATTTCCAGTCTCGTGCAAGAACTCTGATCTCGTGTGATCTTGTATTATTTCTTTATTATTTCTTGTGTACATTTGGTTGTGAAACACAGTTTGCAGACCAGACAGAGTTGTCAGCGATTCTTCCTGTTGTGAAGTCATGCAATGTGAACACAGCAGCAACTGAATGCTCCCCCAGATAGTCATGCAGTGTGAACTCGGCAATAGAAATCTAAACTTTGCTTGCCGAAATTTGATTAAACTAATGCAGAGTTCACACTGCATGATTTTCAGTCACTGGATCACTGGAGCATTCAGTTGCTGCCTATCTTGCACTCTCATTGGCTGTTATTTTTCAGTCAGAACTCCTTTCACACTGAGAGATTTGGCACATCAGTGACTCCCTCAGATCACATCTTTGGTAATTCACACTGCGTGATCGTCACTCATATGCACAAGCTCCGATTTGCCTTCAATTTTGACCATTTGTCGGCAACTTTGCAAATCTCGTCAGGGACTGAAAATCGGAGCTTAAATCGTGCAGTGTGAACCCGACATTAGGGTTATGTGGTTAATATTACTGTAGTCAGTTTACATTAGGAGTTACAACAATTTGCAGTCCACCAATATACTGGAAATCTAAAATTCTGCTTACAGACATGACATACTTTTATTGGAATAATACCTTACAGACATAATATCATGAATACACGCATGGTAGCAAGGGGTGTGTGGGGGGTGTAATTAGACTTGGTAGAGATGTAAACCACAACCCAAGCTTCTGTGCATTAGAATTACAACTACACCATCCTGGGAATTTCACACAGGGAAATGTTAACAATACCCTAATGTTGGTATTAGGTCACTGAGGTACGTTTATATTACAAAAAATGGTAGGCAGGAAAGGTGAATATAGTTCCAGAATACCAAACTTTATTAATACACAAAATTCTGGTTACAAATAACAAAACAATAATCCTAAGGGGAAAAGAAATACAAGAAGAAGACAATTTACATAGAAAATAAAACACATACACTACACACAAAATAAACCAAGACAACAAAGAAGCAGAACTAATCCACAGGACTGAGTCTTCCAAGAGTGGGGAATGGTCACCTGGTTTCCTAAAGTATTTATCCAAAAGCACATTTCACACAAGTCACTGTACACTCAGATAAAACCAGCACAAAGAATAACATTAGCAATAAAACACACAAAGAAACCAGATACCAACAATCCCTTCACAAATAGGGGAGATATGATGGCATTCCCACACTGTTGAAGAACAGTAACCTTGCTATAATAGCAACAAAATGGCGATGGCTTCTAACCTTAGTGTAGAAAAGTAGTATCAATGTTGTGCAAATAACGACACTGCCGGACACACTGATCGCAAAAAAGCAGAGGGAGAAACCTGCTCTGAATGTAAACAGAAAAGCTAAATAAATTACCAGTGGTTATTAACTATCTGCTCATATGCCAAACTCCCAAACAAAATTTAGGACATTCTAATATACTTACTGCCACAAGATATCACCCCAAGTGCAGAATTCTTTTCACAGGCAAGTTTTTACAGCACTCACATAAATCACAGATTGGAACTGGAATACAAGAAATCACACATTACACACATTTGCTTAGTTGGATCTCTCAAACAAATGTTTCCTGCTATTGCTAGCTCACAACTTGCTTGTTGGGGTGTACCAAATAAAAGAGATGCGATGTATTTAACAACAGGATGAACCCATTTATGGTCTCTCATGCATCAAACTATTTATTGCCACATTTTCTTAGTGACAGGTGGGACAGTAGGGCAAGAGGGCAAGACAATTCCTTTGCTATGTTATCAAGCACAAGAAAGAGTCAAAACATAAATGCACAGAAGCAAAGGACTGAGGAAAACACCCCAGCATAGAAGTGTTTATTTACAGAATGTGTTAAAGAGGGAGTGAGGTTGGTGTGCTCTGTGATAGTGAAGTGCTCTTGTAAGGTGGGGCTCAGTACATTAGTAATTTTGAGGAGTGTATTGAGGATCACAGCTCAGATAGCTGGCTGAGATTGTTGCTGCAATCTGGGAACATAAGAGAGAAGAGAGATAGCATTAGTAGCATGCCAGAATCTACCCATCTCCCATCTGTGAATGCCATCTTTTATGTTCCACTCATAATTAGGGGAAAGGGTGCATCTTCCACACCATGGCATGCTGTCTATAACAGTAGTGTTGAACAGGCACTTTCCTTTCAGCACCACTGAACTTGTTTGTTGCAAGGCATGATCTGCAGATTGTGATCTGTTTGCTAAAATAAAAAAAAATACATTTTTAAATATAAAACCATTAGATTATAAAATGGATAGTTTAGTACTGGTACACTATCCAAATATACACTACTCACAAAAAGTTAAGGATATTTGGCTTTTGGGTGAAATTTATGGAAAATGTAAAATGTTCATGCTACAGTGATATTATATCATGAAAGTAGGGCATTTAAGTAGAAGCATGCAATGGTGATTTCTTCATCTTAAACAATTTATTGAAACAAAAGCTAACAACAGTTGTGGGCATAACACAACAAAAAATGTCTCAATAATTTGTCATGTGCCCTTGACCATCAATTACAGCTTGACAATGACATCTCATGCTGTTCACGAGTTGACTTATTGTCTGCTGAGGCATGGCATTCCACTCTTCTTGAAGGGCGGCCCTCAGGTCATTAAGGTTTTGTGGTGCAGGGTTACGAGCCTCTACACAGGGACTCAGGTGATCCCATAGGCTTTCTATGGTATCAGGTCTGGAGAAAGTGCAGGCCAGTCCATTTGAGGTACCCCAGCCTCCAGAAGCTGTTCCCTAATGATGCGACCTCGATGAGCTGGAGCATTGTTGTCTATGAAGATGAAATTAGGCCTGTGTTGTTCATGCAGGGGCACAATGACTGGATTAATGATGTTATTCGGGTAGTATTGGCTTGTCACTTTACCATTCACAAGATGTAGGGCAGTTCTGTATTGAGTAGACACACCTGCCCAGACTGTAACACCACCAGTGGCTGATGCATACCACTCTCTTTGACATCTCCAACATTGTTGGCGGCCATCATTTCTGCTCAAGTGAATCGACTTTCATCAGAGAACAACACTGAGGCCCACTGGTCCCTCATCCAGTGTAAATGTTCCCTGGCTTTTTGCATTTTTACCTATATTACCAAAAAAAAAACAAAAAAAAAAAACAGTAAATAATGTGATCATCTGTAAAGAAATGAAACACAGCTTAATAGTTTCCAGGCAACAGTAAGTACAATTACATACATTTACAATTATCTACAAAATACATAATAAAGCTGACAAATAGTATAACAGCATAATGGTTATGACATACACAAGCTGTCATGAAGCTAAAATATACACAGGAGTCAACAAGGGGAGTTTGGCTGCTAATTCTGAGACAATCTAAGTGGTTCTTAGAAAATTTCTAAATTTATTTTTTTGTTTAGAGCCTTTATTTTGTTAAATGTTGACCTCTGTGACATATTCCTCTCTCTTGCAAGTAATTGCATGTTACATGTTCCGGAATAATTTATTAGCCAACAAGATTATTTTGTTTATTTGGTTTATTCTGTTCACCATAACCAAATATAATGTAAACATGCTCCTCTTCACATGATCTTCAGTGCAACACAATTCCGCTGGATTCAGAAAGAGGATGCTGGTGAGAGACATGGCTGGGGAGTCGATAATGTCTACATTGGGGAAGCATGTCCAGGTCTTTGCAGTGGACATGGATACTGCACCACTGGAGCAGTCTGCCTTTGCGACGATGGGCACTATGGTTGGCACTGCTAATTTGAACTTTACCACTTTACAGGATATATTAATTTATTTTGAAGGTTTTAAAGTTAGAGATCTGGTTTGTAAAAGTTGTAATATTAATGTTCTCTCAGGTGATGATTGTGCCCTGTGGATCAGTGATCTTCCTAATTCTATCAAGGACAACTTTGAGTCTGGGTCTGTGTCTGAGGACAGCTGGAGTCTCATTCAGGGTGGAGGGGTTAGCAGTGGCTGTGGCCAGCTTTCCCCACATGCTCATGGGGACTCCCTATATTTTAATGGCTGCAAAATGAGACATGGCATCTCCAAACCTCTGGACCTGTCTAGAGCCAGGTACATCACACAGTATAGCAATAGGCCAGAGTAGCATTCACTGCATGTACTCAAGTTTAAGGCCTTATTCTCAGATTTCTATTATGGAATTTGCTGATTGGTAAACAGCTGTGTTTTAGATTATCAGTGCTTTGTCAAATGTCTAGAGCATTGCTATTGCTAGATCAGAACTGACACTTTCTAGATTTCTCTCTCTCTCAAACTCTCTCTTTCTCTCCATTGCAGCAAGATCATGTTTGTGCTGCAGATTGGGAGCATATCACAGACAGACAGCTGTAACACGGCATTAAACCAGGCTGACACTGCTGACCGGGCTGTGCTGCTTCAATATAGTGTCAACAGTGGAATCAGCTGGCATATCATTGCTCAGCACCAGAATAAAGACTTCATAAAAGCCCAGAGAGTCTCCTATAATATTCCCCTGTAAGTCATAAAGCATATGTGACATCAGTATTGTTTATGTTTTTATATCTAAATAGGCTGATTATAATTCTTCCTTTTATAGTGAAGCCCGTGTGAAAGGAGTGCAACTGCGATGGTGGCAACCACATCATGGTGGTACAGGGAAAGATCAGTGGGCTCTGGACAATGTGGAAGTTGTTCTGTGAGTAGACTCACAAACTTTCACACTGTTGTTTGATCCTTTATCTTCCCAATTGGTTCCCAATATTTTTATTGCATTTTCCTGTATTTGCACAATGCTGGCCTTACCTGCAGTTATCTCACCTGCACCTTCCTCATGTGTTGTGTCTTTTCTCTCTTAATCAGATCCTAAATATAGTCTTTTCTCTCACAGCCCCTTTAATTTCTGCTCTTTGCCTTCTGGATCTCTGGCATCCCTTCTCTTGCTTTGTTTTGTCTTTCCTAGAATTTGCCCTCCAATATCTTTCTGCATGTTATTAGCAAACTCCCTATGTCTCTCCTGTCTTGCACCCTAATTTTTGCTCTCTCATATACTTTGCTGCCCTCTGGATATGGCTGTAGAGTCAGGTAAGTGCTCCATCTTTCCTGAAATACAGACTTTTCCTCCACAGTATACTGTATGTGAAAAATATATACTGCTCAAATGAAATGGAAATGAAAATTATCAACCTACAGAGGGTTGAATTCAAAGAATCCCCAAAAATCAAAGTGAAAAAATGATGCAGCAGGCTAGTCCATTTTGCTGAAATTTCATTGGAGCAATTCAAAATGGTACTCAGTAGTTTGTATGGCCCCCACGTGCTTTTATGCATGCCTGACAATGTCAGGGCATGCTCCCAATGAGACAATGGATGGTGTCCTGGGGTACTTCCTCACAGATCTGGACCAGGGCATCACTGAGCTCCTGGACAGTCTGAGGTGCAACCTGGCGGCATCAGATGGACCGAAATATAATGTCCCAGAGGTGTTCTATTGGATTTAGGTCAGACAAGCGTAGGGGCCATTCAATGCTATCAATTCCTTCATCCTCCAGGAACTAACTGAATACTCTCGCCACATGAGGCCGGGCATTGTCATGCACCAGGAGGGACCCAGGATCCACAGTGTAGGTTCTTACAATGGATCCAAGGATTTCATCCCGACACATAATGGCAGTCAGGGTGCCATTGTCTAGCCTTTAGAGGTCTGTGCGTCCCTCCATGGATATGCCTCCCCAGACCATCACTGACCCACCACCAAACCTGAATATGCTGAATAATGTTATAGGCAGCATAATGTTCTCCACGGCTTCTCTAGACCCTTTCACATCTGTCACATGTTCTCAGGGTGAACCTGCTTTCTGTGAAAAGCACAGGGTGCCAGTGGCGGTCCTGCCAATTCTGGTTTTCAATGGCAAATGCCAATCAAGTGCCGCAGTGAGTACAGGGCCCACTAGAGGATGTTAGGCACTCAGGCCATTCTCATGAACTCATGATTGTTTGGTCAGAGACATTCACACCAGTGGCCTGCTGGAGGGCTCTGGCAGTGCTCATCCTGTTCCTTCTTGCTGATGGGTTAAGGACCTTCTACGGCCTTGTCCAGCTCTCCTAGAGTAACTGCCCATTTCCTGAAATCTCATCCATGCTCTTGAGAATGTGCTGGGAGACACAGCAAACCTTCTGGCAATGGCATGTATTGATGTACCATCCTGGAGGAGTTGGACTGCCTGTGAACCTCTGTAGGGTCCAGGTATCGCCTCATGCTACCAGTAGTGACACTGACCCTAGCCAAATGCAAAATTAGTGAAAACACTCAAAAAACATAAAAATGTCAGTGACCTCCACCTGTAAAACCATCCCTGTTTTGGGGGTTGTCTCATTGTTGCCTATGTAGTGCACCTGTTACTTTCATTAACACCAAAGCAGCTGAAACTTATTAACAACCCCCTCTGCTACTTAACTGATCAGATCAATATCCCAGGAGTTTAACTGACTTGATGCTATACTTTGATTAAAACTTGTTTCTTTAATTTTTTTGAGCAGTGTACATACTGTGTTTCTGAATTTAAATACTTTTACAACAGCCCCGATAAAATGTAAACCTGTAGGGATATTTCATACAAATATTAATTGTTTTAATTATTATTGTTTATTTCTCATATGCTATTACTCACCTCCTCTGTCCTCACCTTAATAATGAATTTGTCCATTTTTTAATTGGATTATATACCCTATTCATGTTCAGTGATCTTAAGCTTACTACTATCCTGGACCTGTACACAACCCAGTAACTCTTAGGAGTTTTCCAAGAGCGTATGTGGTCTTCATTTTGCTCTTGTGAACTGGGTCCAGCCAGAAGCTTTGCTTTCTCAAATACTCCACAGCTTGCAAGGCAATATGTTTAAATGTCCAAATCTAAATCAAAGTGAACCTGGATTGAAGTCAATTCAATTATGTTTCATTTGTAGAGTGTTTATAACAATAGATAAAAAACAGTTTTACAGTAATATAAAGATTCAGAAGAAAAATTATGAAAATTAAAAAATTAAAAAATATATATATTTAAAATTTTAATTTACATTTATTCCTAATAAGCAAACCAGAGGCAATGGTGCCAAGGGAAAATTCCAGAATCTATCCTCATCTGAGTGATTTTAATAATTTCCTTCAAGTGATGAGACAGGCAAGGGATAAGAGATGGGGATGTAGTACACAAGTTGTACACAAGCATCATTTTGAAGAGGAAACATCAAAGACTTCCAAAGAACTGAGGTCCATACTCAGTTCTTCATGGGATATGAATCCAAGAAGGATGTAGTGGTGATAAAAAAAAAACATGACCTCTTAAGCTTTAATTATAGAAAGTGTTAAGGGAGGAGCTGAAGGACCTGGCAAGTCTGTACCACATGCTACTCTAGTGAGAAGATCAAGATGTCATCAAGGCAGTGGCTCAGTGTCTCACAGAGGGCTTTGTTTACAAAGCACTGGAGGACTACAGGGGCATTCATTAGGCTGAAGGGCATTTACAAGGTACTCATAATCCCTAAGGTTGCCAGAGCTCATGTCGCAACCTGCTCCAGGCTTGCTGGCTTATGATCTAGTGTGGCTACGGGCTCTGTACGTGGATAATCTGGGGTGGACAAGGGGGAGTGCTACAAGCCAAGAAGCAACCTCAATAATGGTGAGAGTGGGGTACAAACCAAGATCATGTACCGTGCTTGGTATTCCAACGCATGTAACTGCTATGGCACAGAAGCAGATTAGCAGACTGTGCTGCAAGAAATAAGAGCATCACCTTCTCGAGCAGGATAGACACTGCCATAGCAGGCCAGCCTTGCCCTCAAAACTACTCCAATTATCCATAAAGACCACATTGTTTCAGCAACAATAACTTGCAGCAAGCTTCATAGCCCAGCACATATTATTGCATTGGAGATCACAGTGAAGATCACACTAATATACACACCATTACAAACTTTTGTGCAAAAAAATACAAACATGTACTCTGCAAAGAATAAGTTGAGGGAGTCCTGGAAATGCTGGAACATGATCAAAATATATTCATTTGTTTTCTCTCTAAATGTCTCCAATATTTAATGAAGGTTTTGACTAAAATAGTTAAATTAATTAACTCATTCCATTTAATAATGAACTTATTCCAAAATTAGTTATCTTAATTATGTAACTCAGATTTACTATATTTGTTAATATGAAACAAAAGAACACAAACATAAATGTAAGATAAACATAAGAACATAAGTAAAAGAAAACTGTGTATTAAGTTTATGAAGATTCTATGAAGATTCTCTCTGAAGACCAGGTGATATAAGGTCTTATCCTAAGATTTTCTAGATATCTCTTTATGCCTACAGATATAAATTCTGCACAAACCATACTTGTTTATGTGCCAGCAGGACATAAACAGCAAGTCCCCACCCAACTGGTATTGTCTGACAGATTGCATCCAAATTAAATGTCATTATGTGATAAATACACAGCAGTGTGAATTAAAAGTCTTATTGTTAACTGAAAATTCCAAGGCCATTCATATTACTACTACTACTACTACAACTACTATTTATAATAATAATAATAATAATAATAATAATAATAATACTTTAGCTCTGTGGACTGTATTTATAGTGTTTTTGGATTTTCTGCCTGTTTTCCTGCATGTGATTTTTGCCTACCAATTTGAATTGTTTCCTCTGTGTGCTTTAATAAACTCTGCAAATGAATTCAACTCTGTCAGCTTCTGCAACTTTGTCACAGAATACCAAATCTGAATTGTGAGATTGTGCAACTACAAACCAGACTAAGGCGCCCTACCATGAGCAACTCATGGCACTTCCGGCCATCAACGGCCATTTGCTCCAGGCCATGAGGAACATACCAGTCACAAGTGGAGAACCTGTCATTTTAACTGCTACAACTGTGCCAGGGCTCATATTCAGTGTCAGACTTTACGGTGAAATTCAGAACTTTGGCATCCCAGAGCAGGTGGAATGATACAGGGTGGAATCTTGAATTCTTGAATCTTGGAATGGTCTTCAGAGAGGGACTAAACCTAATACTGCAAGTGGACTTGGCATGTAAAGAAGAGGGCATAAGCCTTTCTTAATAAATTCCACTGGCCATATGTTTACATTACCTGCTCCGTAACCAACACCCCAGCTACCACTCCTGACTATGCCTCAGATATGGGGAAAGCACCTCCCCAACCACTTTCACCACCCCTGAGCCTATGCAACTAGAAAAGGCTAAAGTATCAGCCAAAGAGCATCAACACTGACTCCAACTCCAGCTCTTTTTCTTCTTTGGACAACAAGGACATCTCTGTGCTGCCTGTCCAGATAAACCATGACAATGCACCACCAAGGTGGGCCTACATGCTTCTCCCCATAGTCTTATGTTACGAGTTGCATGCTAATGAGGTGCATTGTTTCTCAGGTTAAGTGGATTCTGGCTCAGCCATTAAACTTGATTCAAGACCAGCTTATGGAGGAGTTGAATCTGTGCCACACAATTGAAAATCACTGCCATCAACAACCTACCCTTTGGAGATGGCTTTATCAACCACCACACCATCCCAGAAACCCTGAAGATCAGACTTTTCCACATTGATGAGCTAGTGCTCTTGATTATCTCCTCTCCATCAAACCATATTATCCTGGGATTCCCTTGGCTCCAAGCACACAACCCTCAGATTTCATGGCAGGATAAAGAGCTAACTCACTGGTCACCATGTCTTGAGCATGGTTTCCCCAGACTGTCACTCACCCTGTTGAACCACCAACATTGAAAGTTACGGATCCTGCCAAGGCCCTTGAGATCTCACTGGAAAACCAAGATCTTCAGGAACATGCCATGCAACTGCCACCCCATCGGCCCTGAGATGGTGATATTGAACTACTGCTGAACACCTTCCCCTTCTACACCACTAAGGGGAATATTGTAATGCCATACAGCCTGACCAATGCACCTGCAATATTTCATGAATTCATAAACATGATTGTTAGAGACTTATTCAATCTTTATATCATTGTGTATATTAAAAATATTCTTATATACTCCAAGTCCAGAGAATCCCACATCAACCATGTATGTATGGTTCTCAACTGCTGACATAGCTTTTTGTCAAAGCAGAAAAATGTTTCTTTGAGACTCAAGTATCCTTGGTTACATCATCAGCCAACAGGCAATAGACATGGATGAAAGTGCATGTGGTAAAAGAGTAGTCCACATCTTCCAGCCTCAAAGACTTTTAGTGTTTTCTTGGATTTAGACTTCTACATGCACTTCATAAGGGATTATAGTTTAGTAGCAGCCCCCCTTACCAAACTTTTACAGGGGAAACCTAAGAGACTGTGTTGTTTTGACGTGGCCCAAGCTGCTTTCGAGTGCCTCAAACAGCTTCACAATGCACACATTTAAGTGATCATAAAAACCTCAGTGATAAGTATATTCAGTATATTCAAGTATATTCAGAACACTAAATGGCTGAACCCATGACTAGCTTGATGGGCCTTGTTCTTTACTTGTTTCAATTTTACAGTCACATATCAGCCTTCAACCAGTACCTAGGAGTCAATATCAGCCTCACATCAGGATACCACCTGCAAGCTAATGGCCAAGTCAAACACCTCAACCAAGAGCTAGGCTGTTACCTGTGCTCTTACAGCACACATGGAGTGAATTCCTTTCTTGGGCCGAATATGCCCAAAACTCTGACCAATTCCTTGAGAAGCCTAATTAATTTCAGTGTGTCCTGGGATACCAGCCACCCTTGATCCCCTGATCTGGAGACCCATCTGAGGTGCAGGCCATAGATGATGGGTTTCATTGTAGTAGGACTGTGTGGAGGAGTACCTTCAGAGCACCATTCAGCACCAGCACCTGCAGGCTGACTGCTGGAGATGGCCACATATTCCCTACCAACCCAGCTAGTGGGTATGGCTATCAACAAAAAATCTGAAACTGAAATTACCCAGCTGTCAGCTCAGCCCCAATTCATTGGGCCTTCAAGATCCTGCAAAAAGTTAAAAGATGATGTGAAAGACTAGTGATGGTGTCCAAACTATTCAAAAGGTGTGTGTGCCTCATCCAGTGCCCTAGCCAGTAGTGTTCCCCTTAATGATGTCTGTGCTGCAGCAGGCTGGTCCTTTCCACAAACATTTTATAGCCTGCACCTGTACCCCTCTCCAGGGTCTCAGGTCTTGCAGGACTAATCAGCTCCTCTGGTCGCCTGTGCCAGTTCACTTGGCCCTGTGGGACAGACATCTCCCTTTGTGTCCTGGTGTTGATATTGACATTCCCAAAGCATTCCCAGGGCACGGAGTTCACTCAAAATGAAACAGGATAAGTATGTAACCCATTCCCTAAGAGAGAACAAGATGCTGTGTAGCTTGTCACACTCTGGCATCCACTTAAGCCTTCCTTCAAACAAGCAGAGGCTGAAAGCATGTGACGTAGATGCCTTTTTATCGTATTGCTGGTGTGCCTTTCTATGTCACTTGGACCTCAAGCTTTTACACAAGCTTCAGACACTACTTCCACGAAGGTGTGTTCTGATAGCGTCAAGCCATGACACAGCATCTTATTCCCTTCTCAGGGAAGCAGGTTACATATGTAACTTGGAAACATTTTGTCTTGATCTTGATCTTACTTTTAATATCAATTTGCATTGAACATGTGAAGATTAAACTTAAAATTAGGTTTTTATTTTAGTAAAAATACTTGTCTTACCCTACATGTTAGAAAAAAAAATCATTGATGCTACCTTATGTTTTTCATTATAGCGTATAGAACATCACACAGGCCAATCACATCACTGGGCCTGTGTGATATACCCTCCCTGCTTTCATCACTGGGAACACAGGGAGATAGTGTCCAGTTAAATTGAACGTACCCATTCATCAGGTTCTAAATATAAAGTTTCTTGTAATAATTTCATGATAAGCTTTTGAAAAGGGTTCATCAGAACTATAAACATGTAAAACTGTTATAGTTAAGGGTGACCTGGAATTAAATTGCCATTCTTTTTTAAATTGAAAGTTAGACTTGTTCTTATCATTTTTAATAACCATTGTCCCCTTTCCACTTTCTATTCTTTTCCAGCTCTCGTAAACAAAACTTCATGATGAACTCTGCCAGACAGACTGGTCTACGCCACTACTATAGCAGGAAGAGGAGGTCATTGCTACACTTCACGTACTAGATGTCATACATTAAATACTGAAACTTACATTCTCTGAATAAACTAGCCCAAGTTGTGACAAAGTCACCACAGAAAAATAGAAAGAAAAAAAAAGTAGCTAATAACGTTTCATGAGCATGCAGGCTTTATAATTAATTGTAGCACTATGATAAAGATTTCACGCACAACTGCCATTTGTCAAAAATAATGCACATGTTAATCTTACCTGTAGCATATAGAAGTTAATGCTTTTCCCATTTTGCTTGACTTGTAGACTGGTTGGAGTACTTACATATAGATACAAGTGCTGATCTGCGGGGTCTTGCCACATTGCATAAAACAATAAAACGACCTTAGAACAAGATCAAGATTTGTTACTATATTTCAATATTGATTGGATGAAGGTGGCCATGTTTTTGAGCTTATTTACTGATGATTAAATATACACAATAACTAAACAATGCCACACACCAAATTTCAAATTAATTGCACTAGTACTGTATGGGTATTTAAGGTATTGTACTGAAAATACAACTTTGAATGATTTGAAAAAAGAACCTACCAAACAAAGGAATTTCATGCTGCATGATTAAATTTCAAATACTGGTTTACCTACTGGTGTGCTCTAGGCCTTAATTCATGACTTGTACAACTCCTAGGATTTCTGACCAATCTTAATAGAGAGAAAATTAAGCATTTCCTTGAAAACTAAATTGTATAAAGAAATGCCATTATTTTGGACCATTTACCATGTCCATTCAAATTTATTATTTGCATAATATTAAAAAAGATTGCATTTAGGTAGGAATGGATTGCAAAATTTGAGTAAGAATGCTTCAGATCATACTGGGTCCCTACACAAACATGCAATTCAACTAGAAGTTTCATGACAAAGAAAACTAAATTGTCAATTGCCTACTAAAAACTGATGGCACATATTAGGTCAAATAATTAAGTAATTAAAAATCCACTCCTTAATCTACATCAGCACATAGAAGTAGACTACAAAATTTCAGCTTGATCAGACATGTGGGATGTAAGAAAATGTTTTCTGACCTTTGCTGTATGTTTGGGAATCTATGCAAGAAATAATGAGTTACAGCTGTTCACCTGTTGCACATTTTCATATTCTGTGACAATAGATCATATTTAACCTGTCAAATACCTGCTGAAAGCTGTTTGGCCAACAGCTTAAGTATACAGGTAAACATCAAACACACACTTGTAGAGATGCAGTATACCAATTGGCAATTTCACCTATGTACTCTGAATAGAATGGTCTAAACAGAGTGGTGTGAAAAAGCTCACTTTAAGAAAGAAAGAAAAAAAGAAAGAAAGAAAATTAATTATTGTAAATAAATCTCTTAACAGTCCCGCACCACTGTCTACCTACCGAAATAATTTCTACAGCTTAAATAAAAAATAATATAGTTTCAAAAGTCTGCTTCGAGATGTTCAGGAGATTTAAGCTACTTTTTTTTGTTTCTACCAAGAAGATTCTCTTTTCCAAGTCTATATAAACTATAGTGCTTATTGCATTCATTTCACTACCAAAGTAGTGGCACATGACTTTTTTTGTCACAAACACCTCAATTCTATATGCACAAAAAGGGATTCATTATAGCCATATATATATCTACACCAATGCCATCACAGCCGATAAACTGAAGCAGATAAACTCATGAGACAAGTCAACTGTGATATTGTTTTTTTTTGTTTTGTTTTTTAATGAATGGGTCGTCAAAAATGCAGGATAAATTAAACCTGCTTCATGAGACAAGCCTCCTTGAGTACTTAGTCTTACATCCTTTAAGGATGCACCAAATTGTAAAATCTACTCAGAGGAATCAAAGAAGTAGAGGATATGACAACTTGTAGATCATTTCAATAAAGAATACAATAATAAGCAATGGAAACAAATAAAATCATTGAATGACACTCAATAAAATAATTCCATGCCTTAAAATGACCACATAAATTGATGTTAATAAAGTTGAGTATAATCTTGTCTATGCTAAAACAAACATTTTAGCATGTGATGTATGTGTGTAATAATGTTTTTATTGAGGTTAATTCATTGTGTAGTCATAATCTCTGTTTTGTATATGCAGATTTGTTATACAGTTAATTAGGCTAGGCACATATTTCATTAAGAAGAACATCTAATTTAGAAAAAAGGTTTGTGTATGATCCCCCCTGCCCTTGTTTCCTTTACTCTATTCTTTCCTTAATTCCTCAGTGGGAGGATCTAAGAAGCAAGAAAAAGAAACATGGTGGTGCAATTAAAGAAATAAGCACACAAAGATGTCAGACATCAGTAATGGGGTGCCAGATTTGTTTTGTCAAATTTGTTAATTTGAAATTAAATTCAGCCCCTTAAAGTAATTATCACACAGAGATGTTCTACCTGATTAGTGGTTATAATGGAATCAAGGATGTAGTGGACTACAAGTGAGCCTATACAGAGGACTAAATCTCTAGTCATTTCTAAGGTGAAGTGACTAATGATGCATAACAGGGATTATGATCTTGCCGTTTTGTGTTTATGAATTCTACTTGTGATTATTTGATGTGTGGTGCTCTGTTAATTTGTTTTGTACCATTATGATGATGTTTTTATTGTGTGATGTGTATATATGAATGCAAAGAAACAAAATAAGACAACAAAACTCAGATATTTATTGTAAATGCTCCTCTGTGTAACCTATTTAAAATGCACACTGTAAGCAAAGTAAATGTATATGTATGGTATTTTATCATTTTAAGAGAAAACTATCCCACCCACCATAACTCCTTGCAATAGCCTCCCACCCTGTTCCTACTGAGAATCATATTTGAACAGAAGTGAGAATTAAGCAGCATTCACAAGGAACACTCTTCATAAAATAATAAACCACTACCATTAATTTCTATGAGATAAATGCATTGAGAGGCTGCTCCCACCAACTCCACTGTGTAAAAATTACTCTCTGCAGAGGGACAACCAAAAATCCAATTAACTCTAAATTAAGGGTTCCAAAGACATACTATTCAAGCAGTATATCTGAACATGTTTTTTTGTGTGATGATAAAAAGTCCTTGTGAATGCAGTCTTACATGGTCAATATTTGTGTGGGTGGGATTGTGTGGTAGGTAGGTAGGTAGGTAGGTAGGTAGGTAGGTAGGTAGGTAGGTAGATAGATAGATAGATAGATAGATAGATAGATAGATAGATAGATAGATAGATGGATGATATTCCTCTATAAATGGTAATAAAGAAGTCAAAACTTTAAAAAAAATGTTCCTTTTAATTTCATTTTGCATGATTTTTTTTGAAAGAAATATAACTCATCAGATCATGAATTCAAACTATGAATTTTACCATCTAAACCAACTTTATTTTTTTAATAATCCATAGCAGATTATACTTAGAGGTTTACTGAATGCCATGTCAGATCTTAATCCATCTTAATTTAAACAACTACAGAAAACAGCCAGAGCTAAGACAACTATTTCAAGCAGTCCATGGATACAGGTTGAATATTGGCATGAGTTACAGTAATTATAAATGCAGCAATGGTAACTTAAGGACATGTTGGTCCCATAGATGAGTTGATTACCTTTCTTTGGGCATTTGTCCTTCGGAATGCAGCCCTTGATAGACACTCCACTGTAATCTCCATAATGCCCATTTGCAGTGAAGCACTGCTGTTCTGGTAGGCATTCAGTGAAAACATGCTTACATGGTTTGTTACTCAACTGAATTGGACAGTAGAAACAATGTAGGTTTCCACAGTGCAGACCAGGAAGGAAAATCAGACACATACACAGAGCAAAATATTTGTACTTCAAGAGAGATTGGCTGAACAACCAAGCATCTGACTGGTTCATTTTCACTTCTTCCAAACTACACCAAAATTAGCCTAAAATGGGCTCTCTGAAGATGCAAGACGTATCACCATGTGTTTTACCACAACACTTTTCAAACAGTTACATTTGAAAGAACAATGGCAA
This sequence comes from Hemibagrus wyckioides, assembly GCF_019097595.1. NCBI lineage: Eukaryota > Metazoa > Chordata > Actinopteri > Siluriformes > Bagridae > Hemibagrus > Hemibagrus wyckioides. Next base: position 13,710,512 of record NC_080713.1, read on the forward strand.
GTCTCAGCTTAGATTTTAGGTTTAATTAGGAGAAAAGCACAACAGGTGTTGAAGATTATCTCTATTGAGAAGCAAAGACTAGGACCCTGTCCACATGAACACGGGTATTTTTAAAACCGTAGCTTTTTTATGCGGTTAGGCCATTCGTCCACACGCAAACGCAGCATCAGGTCACTGAAACCGAACATTTTTTAGTTTTTTAAAAACTCCAGTTGCAGTGTTATCATGTAGACAGTGAAAGCAGAGATTTTTGGCTTGTGAACAGGGTTGCCATATTGGACTGAAGACAACTACAACTTAAAACCGGCCGATTAAAAAAAAATACGAACCCAAAATGCATACCATTATAACCAATACAATAACAAATAGTTATAACAATTAATAACTTTGTGATATCGGCTTAACGAGTACAACAATTACAACCTGCTAATCAAGACTGAAGTCTGACTGGACAGGACTCTCCTGAACCTTATTGGCTAAACTGAACCATATAATTAAAACACCAACATTACATATTATACTTTATTTATTCATTTGAAGAGAAAATTAATAAAATATCATGTTTATAGTCAAAAATAAAAACTCGCCAGTTGCATCAAAAACTAGCCCAGATTTTATCAACCTGCCCAATGCACTTTTTCCCGGTGAGACGTGAGCAAAAGAAGCGGAAACCCACCTAATCTGGCAACACTGCTTGTGAAGTTGACGTCTCAGGCTTCTGATTGGCCAACATGGCTTTAGGGTTGAGATTATATTGCCACCTGTTGGTTTTGCATGCTCTTGACAGCGCTTCAGACCACATTTTTGCATTTCCATGTGGATGAGATTTTTTCTAGGAAAAACTATTAAAGAACATCATAGTTATGACTATAAACTAACAGCTCAAAGTAGTATTTTTTGATTAATGTATGAGTTTCAAAACAATAAACCAAGATCTACATAAAAACAGAACAATTTTGTCCATGTGCATTTATGCATTACATGACATTTATTCACTGATTTTAATCACTGATATCTGAACTATTTATAAAGTTTACTCAGATAGTGATACAAATGCCAATTTCACTAATGCCAACTTTACTCCAACCTATAAACAAGGGTTTTTGACCAGAATTTGAAATTAACACCCAGTGGAAAGTAGAGGAAAATGTTTTTATTATTATTATTATTATTATTATTATATAGAATCTTATTATAAAATAATACATTTCATAGTACTTGAAGCAATCTAGCCATAGGGGTCACAGTCCAGTGGCTTCTGTGCCGGTCCCAAGCCTGGACAAATAGAGAGAGTTGCATCAGGAAGGGAATCCGGCGTAAAACATTGACAAATTTAATCATGCAAATCGTCAGTACTCTGAATTTCATACCGGATCGGTCAAGGCCGGGGTTAACAACAACTGCCATCGGCACTGTTGACCTACAGGGTGCCAGTGGAAATTGGGCTACTGTTGATCGAAGTAGTGGAGGAGGGAGGAGATTGTGTTGACAGAGAGAGAAGAGGAAAGGTAACAGTGTAGGACTGAGAATAGGAACTCTGAATATTGGTATTATGACAGAGAAAGGTAGAGAGCTGGTTGATATGATGGAGAGAAGAAAGGTGGATATACTGTGTGTACAGGAAACCAGGTGGAAGGGTAGCAAGGCTCATAGCTGTTTTATTATGGTGTGGATAGAAAGAGAAATGGGATAGGTGTGGTCCTGAAGGAGGAATTTGTGAGGAATGTTCTGGAGGTGAAGAGAGTAAGACAAGGTGATGAGTCTGAAGTTAGTTATTGAAGGGGTGATAGTTGAATGTTGTTAGTGGTTATGCCCCACAGGTTGTGAGTTAGAGGAGAAAGAGATTCTGGAGTGAATTAGATGAGGTGATAGAGAGCATTCCCACGGGTGAGAAAGTGGTGATAGGAGTAGATTTTAATAGACATGGTGAGGGGAACACAGGTGATGAGGAGGTAATGGGCAAGTTTGGAGTTAAGGAAAGGAACCTTGAAGGACAGATGGTAGTTGACTTTGCTAAGAGGATGGACATGGCTGTGGTTAACACTTATTTTCAGAAGAGGGAGGAGAATAGAGTGACTTACAAGAGTGGAGGTAGGAGCACACAGGTAGACTACATCCTTTGTAGAAGAGGCAATCTGAAAGAGATTATTGACTGTAAAGTGGTAGTGGAAGAGAGTGTAGAATAGGATGGTGTTTTGTAGGATGACTTTGATGGTCTGTGGGAAGAAAAGGTCAAGATAGAGATAGAGAAGTAAACCAAGTGGTGGAAGCTGAAAAAGGAGGAATGTTGTGAGGAATTTAGAGAGAAGTTGAGGCAGGCTCTGGACAGGACTGAAGACAATAGACAGGAATACAAGGAGTTACAGTGCAGAGTGAAGACAGAAGTGTCTAAGGCCAAGCAGAAGGCATATGATGAGTTCTGCACTGATTAGACACTAGAGAAGGAGAGAAGGACTTGTACAGGTTAGCTAGGCAGAGGGAAGGATGTACAGCAAATTAGAGTTATTAAGGATAGAGATGGAAAGGTGCTCACAAGTGAGGAGAGTGTACAGAGGAGAGGGAAGGAGAACTTTGAAGAGCTGATGAATCAGGGAAATGAGAGGGAAAAAAGAGTAAAAGTGGTGAACTCTGTGGAACAGAAAGTAGATAAGATCAGAAAACATGAAGTCAGGAAGGCCTTGAAGAGGATGAAAAGTGGAAAGGCAGTTGGTCCTGATGACATGGACATGTTCCCTGGTGGAGGTCTGGAAGTGTATAGGAGAGGCGGCAGTGGATTTTTTTAACTAGTTTATTTAAGAGGGTTTTAGAAAGTGAGAAAATGCCTGAAGAATGGAGAAGTATATTAGTACTGATCTTTAAGAATAAGGGTGTATAATTAGATATGCAGAGTTGAGGCAACTACAGGGGGATAAAGTTGATGAGCCATACAGTGAAGCTATAGGAAAGTGTAGTGGAAGCTAGGTTAAGGAAGGTAGTGGAAATTTGTGAGCAGCAGTATGGCTTCATGCCCAGAAAGAGCACAACAGATGCGATTTTTGCCCTGATAATTTTGATGGAGAAATATAGGGATGGTCAGAGAGAGCTGCACTGTGTGTTTGTAGACTTGGAGAAAGCATATGACAGGGTGCCAGGAGAAGAGCTGTGGTACTGTATGAGGAAGTCAGGAGTGGTGAGGTGTTCTGTAGGTCAGACAGAGGAGTTCAAAGTGGAGGTGAGACTGCATCAGGGATTGGCTCTGAGCCCCTTCCTGTTTGCTATGGTGGTCAGACAGGAGTCTCCTTGGACAATGATGTTTCCAGATGATGTTGTGATCTGTAATGAGAGATCTTCTTAGCTGTCCTCTGGATGCTCTTGATGGTCCCTCTGTAGAAGGTGGTCAGGATGAGAGGTGGAAGATGAGCCTTCCTCAGCCTTTGCAGGAAGTATAGACACTGCTGGGCTTTCTTGATGACGGAGCTGGTGTTAAGTGACCAGGTGAGGTCCTCCGCCAGGTGAACACGAAGGAATTTGGTGCTCTTGATGATCTGTCGATGTTCAGTGGAGAATGGTCACTCTGTGCTCTCCTGAAGTCAACAACCATCTCTTTCATTTTATCCATGTTCAGAGACAGGTTGTTGGTTTTACACCAGGCTGTTAGCTGCTGCACCTTCTCTCTGTATGCTGACTCGTCTTTCTTGCTCATGAGACCCACCATGGTTGTGTCATCAGCGAACTTGATGATGTGGTTGGAGCTGTGCATTGCTGCACAGTCATGAATCAGCAGAGTGAACAGCAGTGGACTGAGCACACAACCCTGAGGAGTTGCAGCCTCCCTGAACATGTCACAGTCAGTACACTCGAAACAGTCCTGAAGAGCAGAGATGGCTCCTGCTGGCCAGGTTTTAACCTGTTTGAGAACCAGTTTAGAGTATCTGACGAGTGGTCTGTATGCTGGAATCAACATAACAGATATGTGGTCTGAGTAGTCGAGGTGGGCACGGGGCTGTTTGTGTAAACAAGATCCAGCTCATTCTCTCCTATGGTTGCAAAGTCCACATGCTGATGGAATTTAGAGAGAACAGACTTAAAATTTTGCATGGTTGAACTCTCTGGCAATAATAAGCAGTCCATTGGGGTGAGCATTCTGCAACTCGCTAATAGCTCCGTAGAGCTCACTCTACAGGGGGGAATGTACACTCTGACAATGAATATGGTTGTGAATTCCTGTGGTAAATAGAATGGACTGCATCTAACAGTGACAAACTCCACTAGCAATGAACAGTAATTAGAAACAAGCACAGAATTCTTGCACCATTCTGTGTTGATGTAAACACACACACTGCCTCCGCGAGTCTTACGGCACAGGGCTGCTTTCTGTCGGCACAAAACGCGGTTAGCCCGGCTAGCTGAATGGCGGCGTCCGGAACTCTGTCGCTGAGCCATGCCTCCATAAAAACAAACACACAGCAGTCTGTACACAGGCCATGTAGATTGCTGGAATCGGATGTGGTCCACTTTATTATCCAGGCAGCAGACATTTAGTCTAGCACGGACACCTGCCCTATTGCCAGGCTTCCGCTTTCTCGCACACCACCTCTGTCGACTCCTCTCCCGGCCACCAGCATCGGGCAATGCCGAGGGCTTGGGGCCTGGTCTCCGCAGCAAGCCGAGATCACGAAGCTTTTTCCGTAGATCATCATGCACATTGGCTGGTGCATGATTTTCATATCCCAGTAGTGTCTGGTGGTCGTACACATGGACACCATTGTATCTGGTGTCCATATGCCATGAAAGTTGGGCTATAACAGGACAAAAGCACTATTTTTCTTAACTCATTCATTTTTTCTTTAATCGAGCATTCCATCCATTATTTTCCATCAGACAGGTGTGAGGAGGATTGTGGGTTGATGGATGGGGTCATGATGACCTGAGAGGGCATTAGCTTTGCCATTTTTTGTTGCAGGCCAATACATTATGGTAAACTGAAATCAGGTAAAGAACAAGGCCCATCTGGTCTGACCGGGATTAAGTCTCTTTACATTTTTTTTATGTATTCGAGATTTTTGTGATCGAGTATTAGTTGAAATAGGTGTTTTGCCCCCTCAAGCCAGTGTCACCATTCCTCCAAGGCTTCCTTAATAGACATCAGTTCTTGGTTGCTGATATAGTTGGCCTCTGCTCAGATAAGTTTTCTTGAATAAAATGTGCATGGGTACAACTTCTTGGGCTCACCATGGCATTCTGAGAGGACTGCCCTGATTCTGTAGCTGGAGGCATCCACCTCCACTATGAATGGTGCACTGGGGTTGGGGTGTTTGAGTATCTGGGCTGTCATGAAGCTAGTCTTGAGTTTCTGGAATGCAGTTTTGGAGGTTTCAGTCCACTGTAGTTTCTTAAGGTTGCCCCGGAGTAGGTTTGTGAGGAGGAGGCCACTGAGCTATAATTCTGTATGAACCGGCATTAGAAGTTGACAAACAAAAGAAAGCATTGTAAATCCTTGACTGTGGCAGGTAACAGCCAATTTGTCAAAACTTTACTGAAGTCCATTTTGACACCACCCTGGGAAATGTCGTAGCCTAGGAACATGATACAGGTTCTATGGAATTCACATTTTCCCTGCCTTTTTGCACAGATAATGTCATAGCAACCAGGAGAGTACTGTGCACAAATGACAAATATGGTCATTAAGATTTGCAGAATAGATGAGGATATCATCAATGTATGCAGTCACATAGTGGGTGATAAGATCCTTGGGGTCTCTGTTTATGAAAGCCTGAAACAAAGAAAATCCTGCATTGGCAGGGGAGGTGGAAGGATGGATGTAGCCTACTGCCAAGGCCTCATCGACATATTCTTCCATGGCTTGGCTTTCAGAGTTAGACAGTGGATATATCTGGCATTTGGGGGGCATAGCTGTAAGTCAATGGAGCAGTCCCATGGTCGGTGAGGGGGCAGTACAGTGGGTCATTCCTTATTAAACACTTCCCTAAGATCATCATAGTCCCCAGGACTGAGTTTGACTGCCAACCCTCCGGCTCCACTTCTCCCTCCTCCCTAAATGCCGAAGATTTCAATAGATCAATAGATCTATAATATCTGGTCATGTACCAACTGCCTTTATGAAAGCAAGGGCTATCCCCATACTGAAGAAACCTGCTCTGGATCCCTCAGACATCAGCAACTACAGACCGATATCACTTTTCTCGTTTCTTTTAAAAATTCTTGAATGCATTATTTATAATCAGCTGTCTGACTATCTCCTGCAAAATAATCTCCATGATCCCAAACAGTCTGGCTTCAAAGCAGCACATTCCACAGAGACTGCCCTTTTGGCAGTCACTGAGAAACTACATGCTGCTAGATCAGCCAAGCTGTCATTGGTCCTCATCCTCCTCGACCTTTCTGCAGCAATTGAAAGAATAAACCACAACACTGTAGTGTCCACCTTCAGGAGTCCTGGAATTTGTGGAACAGCATAGGAATGATTTGCTTCCTACCTGAATGGTCACTCATATCAGATAACATGGAAGAGATTGACATCTGCTCCATGCAGACTCTCTACTGGTGTCCAAAAAAGGCTCAGTACTTGGTCCTCTCCTTTTCTCCCTCTATACTCACTCTCTTGGCAAAGTTATATCCTCACATGGGTTTTCATACCACTGCTATGCCAATGACTGCTATGCCTTCCCTTCCGCAGATACCATGGCATCTGCTCAGATCTCAGTGTGTCTGGCAGACATTTCCTCTTGGATGACAGCTGAAACTCAATCCCAGCAAAACTGAACTGCTGGTCATCCCAGGTGATTCATCCACAGGCCAGGATCTTGTATTATATTTGAACAACTCCATGACCACTACTTCAGCCACTGCTTGCAACCTTTGGGTAACCATGGACAATCAACTGTCCTTTTCCTCCCATGTTGCTAATGTGACATGCTCATGTCCATTTATTCTATACAACATTAGTAGGATTCGAGAATTTCTATCCGCACAGGCCACTCAGTTGTTTTTTCACCCTCTTCTCATTTTAAAGATTCAAGATTCAAGAAGCTTTATTGTTATTTCAACCACATATAGCTGACGCAGTACATAGTGAAATGAAACAACGTTTCTCCAGGACCTGGTGCTACATAAACATACAACATAGAGTTCAAACACAAGAACAACACAGAGCTAGGACCAAAAGTTTGTCCAAGCCACATAAACTGTAAAGTGTGCAGCTAGGTGCAAACAAAGGAATGACAAGACAGTGCAAAAACAATAAGTACAAAAAGAGAACACAAAAACACAGGACACTTAGCACCGAAAAAAAGAAAAAGAATGTGCAATGAAATGTAAATGAAATGAAATAAAATGAGATGATGTACAACTCTGGGACCTGACAACATGTATTGTGCAAAAATACAATAGCAGCAGTTGAGGTAGTGCAAAATAGAAATAAACATAACATAACTATAGCAGCAGATGAAATAATTACAGGGGTTGAGGTAGTGCAATAAGTATCGAACAATAAAAGTTATACAGGTGAGAGAGAGAGAGAGAGAGAGAGAAAGAAAGTGTGTGTGTGAGAGACAGCGAGTTATGTACAGTTCAGTCCTGAGTGTGTGTGTGTGTGAGAGAGAGAGTTTTGTACAGTTCAGTCCTGGGTGTTGAGGAGCCTGATGGCTTGAGGAAAGAAACTGTTCAACAGGCTGGTTGTGAGGGCCAGAATGCTCTGGTACCTCTTTCCAGATGGCAGAATGGTGAAGAGTGTGTGTGTGTGGAGTGTGTGGGGTCATCCACAATGCTGTTAGCTTTGCGGATGCAGCGTGCAGTGTAAATGTCTTTGATAGTGAAGAAAGAGACTCCGATGATCTTCTCAGCTGTCCTCACTATCCGCTGACGGGTCTTGCGATCCAAGACGGTGCAGTTCCCAAACCAGGCAGTGATGCAGCTGCTCAGGACGCTCTCGATGATCCCTCTGTAGAACACAGTCAGGATGGGGGGAGGGAGACGGGCTTTCCTCAGCCTCCTCAGGAAGTAGAGGTGCTGCTGGGCTTTCTTGGTGATGGAGCTGGTGTTGAGTGACAAGGTGAAGTTCTCTGCCAGATGAACACCAAGGAATTTGGTGCTCTTGATGATCTCCACAGAGGATCCATCGATGGACAGCGGAGAATGGTCACTCTATGCTCTCCTGAAGTCAACAACCATCTCTTTAGTCTTGTCGACGTTCAGAGACAGGTTGTTGGCTCTACACCATGCTGTTAGCTGCTGCACCTCCTCTCAGTAAGCTGACACGTCGTTCTTGCTGATGAGACCCACCACAGTTGTGTCATCGGCGAACCTGATGATGTGGATGGAGCTGTGCATTGCTGCACAGTCATGAGTCAGCAAAGTGAACAGCAGTTGACTGAGCACACAGCCCTGAGGAGCTCCAGTGCTCAGTGTGGTGGTGCTGGAGATGCTGTTCCTGATCCGGACTGACTGGGGTCTCACAGTCAGGAAATCCAGGATCCAGTTGCAGAGAGAGGTGTTCAGCCCCAGCAGGCTCAGCTTCTCAATCATCTGCTGAGGGATGATTGTCCAGTGTGACCACTGCCCTACCCCTGGTCGGAGTCTCGCCGCTTGATGGTGCCCACTGGTGCTGTGGATGGATCTGTGTGGACCAGGAGACAGCCATGGACAGAGCCACTTGGGGACTTTCACACCATCACAGATATGCCATTTCATCTGTCAGCCTGTGACAGCAAAGAACTAGTGTTTATAATGACCTTAGAAACTACAATGACCTAATAGTTCCTCATGGTCATTGATTGCTGTTGTAGAAAGGACATTAATCAGCTACAGTTACATTATTTACTCTTTAGTGTCACCCAAATGAGGATGGGTTCCCTTCTGAGCCTGGTTCCTATCAAGGTTTCTTCCTTTCCATCCCAGGGAGTTTTTCCTTGCCACCGTCGGCGTCGCCACAGGCTTGCTCATTAGGGATAAAATAGTCTAATTATAGAATTTAATAATTTATTCTTATTTCTAATTAATTAGTTATTTTTATTTTTTATTATTATTTTTCATTTTCCCCTCCTTTTTCTGTTTTCTTCTTTTGTAAAGCTGCTTTGAGACAATGTTCATTGTAAAAGGCGCTATACAAAATAAACCGAATTGAATTGAATTGTGTTGAATGCTGAACTGAAGTCAATGAACAGCATTCATACATATGTGTCCGTACAGTCCAGGTGTGTGAGGGCAAGATGGAGGGTTGAGGTTATGGCATCGTCCGTGGAATGGTTAGGACGATACGCAAACTGCAAAGGGTCCAGTGAGGGTGGTAGTTGTGTTTTGATCTGCCTCATGACGAGCCTATAGAAGCATTTCATCATGATTGGTGTGAGTGCGACAGGACGATAGTCAGACAGGAATGTTCCAGAGTTGTTCCAGATTTCTGACGTCTGAGTGCTGAATGTGGAGGCTGAGGAATTGGTTTCACCACCGTTCAAGTAGCTGTATCAGGAAAAGTGACTCTAAAGAAAGAAAGACTTTTCTGCAGATTTTCTACACCATACTGTTGGTTTCACCTCATTTTACCTGTCTGACGTTCTCTGAGGTCAGTTTTTTTGTGTTTATTTCATTATTTTTTGTAAATTTATACTATGGCTGGGGTTAGGAAAGATTCTGAAATGGTGACACCATACCTTGGGAGGGGCAGAGGGTTGTTGGGGGTAGGGGAGCATGTTATTAGTTTTTAGTCCACAATCATCTTAAATGCCAGCAAATCAACCTGTTGGGCCAACTACTTCTACTCCTAGCAATGCTACTGATAATGTTACACAGCAGTTGCGAGATCTTATTGGTGAAGTAGGCAGCCAGATAGGGGATTCCATGGTCACAAGACTACTAGCTAGTCAAAGCCCAGTCACCCCCTCTAATCCAGTCCTATTTGATGCTGTTGTTTCGGAACCCCCCAGTACAGGTCAGGCTCTTTCCAACATTAGCCTATTCGTAAAGCCAGATGTGAGAGAACCCCCAATGTTCAGAGGAGATGTAACATAAGTACGCAGTTCAGGAATGGATAGAGTTAATGGAATCGTATCTCCACAAATCAGATTGCACCAACAAAGATCAAATGAATGAGATACTGAGTCACCTACTAGGCAGGGCCAAAAGCATTGTTATGGTCAGACTTAAGAGTAGCCCTAACAAAGCCATCTCCTCCAGAAGGGGCTACTTTAGCAAAAGTCCTGGATCATGCCAACCTCTGGGTGACTTTTACACGACACAACCCAAACCAAATGAGTGCCCTGTTGACTACTGGGTTAGGTTAAACGCAGCTGCTGAGTTAGCGGACAGTCATTTGCAAAAACAAGGCACAAAGATGGAGAATATGAGCTCTGAAATTGCGATGATGTTCATCAGAACTGTCCAGAACCAAGCCTCTCCAATGTGTTTAGGTGTAAACTTATTAGCAAATGGGCAGTCACAGAAATCCAGGAGGCCATTGACGAACATCAGAGGGATGTCCAGTCTAAGAAACTGCTAGTGACACATGAAGTTAACTCTGTCCAGATTAATGCAGCTAAAGTGTCAAACCCCCCTCATACTGTTCCAAAGAAAGAGAGTCTGAATCCAGCTGCACCTGTTTATGTCCCTGAAAGTCCCTTGAAGGCTGCTGAACCTGTGACTTCAGAAGCTGGCACTTTAGAGCGCGTTTTGAGTATGCTAGAATGGGTGCTGGAACGCACAAGTCACACTGCTCCTGTTTCACAGCCAAGAGCAGCTGAGCATGTCTCCATGTAGAGTCTGTGGCGACAGAAATCATTCCACCAGCTCACACTGTATGAGAGAAAGGAGATGCTTATCATGTTTGGAGATTGGACATCAACAAAAACAATGTCACAAAGTTATCAGTCCTGCCACACCATCTACTCCCGATCAGCATGTTCAGGGAAACTGATGCACTCACATCTGGATGGGGAGTATACATATGTGAGTGTGCAGCATCAAACCCTCACTAAAGATGATGATCATTTATCTGTTTATGAAGAGTGTCTTAAATCTGTCTCCAGCGACATCGTCCTGTTTCAAAATATCACCAAGCTAGAGAAGTCAGATAGTCTGTTCTATACCTCAGTACTTATAAATGATAATGTCACAGTCCAAGCACTACTAGATATCCATAGGATCCATGGCTTGCACGATCAATCAAGAGACAGAACGTGAATTGTTAAGTAAAGGTATGCCTGCACAAGTTGATCAGCCACATTTAGACATTCTTCTCGTTGGGTGTGGTGGTGGTAAAGTCAAGCCACGTGGGATGTACCAGTTAAAGATGAATGTGTATGGCAAGTTAGTGAGTGTACCTACATTGGTCGTGCCAGGACAGAAAGATCAATTAATTCTAGGAACAAATGTCAGTAAGTTCTTACTTCCCCAGATCAAGCAAGACTGGCAATTGGAATGTCATGAACCGTCCTGAGACAACTGGAGAACCCGAAATCGAGCAGTTCTTAAACATGCTGTCAGGTATTAACAGGTGGAAGGGTAACAAAATCCCTGATATAGTGGGCACTGCAAAACTGACTCAGACTGTCACTCTGTTACCCAAGCAAGAACACCTTGTATGGGGCAAGCTTCCAGTAAACGCTCCTGTTTCTATGGGTAGCACTATCATGATTGAGCCCCCCAAAGCACAGACTCACAAGAAAAGCATCATGGTGGGAAGAGTTATAGCCTCCATATCTGGTGATGGATGGGTTCCAGTGATATCCTGATCACCAAAATAAGATGGTGAGTGTGCAGAGTCAAAGAATTATAGATGTTGATGGTGATGAAGAAAGTTGTCCTACATTCAATCTCCATGAAAGCTTGTAGAACTCAATCTTGGTGACCCAGATATTGACTCCTGTGAAGTGTCTTCTTATTGGAAAAGTCAGATGTGTTCTCAAAGCACAAGTTGGATTGTGGGAAGGCCATCACATCCATCGCATCCATCTTTTGGATGATCAACGTTTCAGGCTTCCATACCACCATGTCCCTCCAGCCCAGTATCAGAAGCTGAGGAGCGTACTCTCAGAGATGGAGGAACAGGAGATTATTCACAAGTCTTACAGCGAGTGGGCTTCACCACTTCTGCTAGTATGGAAGAAGACTGGAGATCTTAGAGTGTGTGTAGACTACCGTGGGCTGAATACTCGGACTGTTAAGGACGCCCACCCCTTACCTCATCAGGCAGACTGCTTAGCAGCTTTGGGAGGCAATGCCTTCTTTAGTGCAATGGACTTGACCTCCGGGTTTTATAACATCGTTATGACTGAAGAAGACAGAAAGTTCAATGCCTTTATGACTCCCATGGGCCTATACGAATTTAATCGTTTGCCGCAGGGGCTCTGTAACAGTCCAGCCAGCTTCATGAGGCTCATGACCAACATCTTTGGGGATCAGAATTTCCTCACACTGCTCTGCTATCTCGATGATCTTCTAGTGTATGCTCCTAATGAAGGGAGCTTGTGTTTACTAGGCTCAGGGCGCATGGACTGAAGTTGGCCCCTAAGAAATGCCATTTTCTCAGGAGAACTGTAAAATTTCTGGGCTACATTATTGACAGGACTGGAGTGGCGATAGATCCAGATAAGGTCAGTGCCATATCAGCTGTGTCTGAAGCAGACCTTATGATGCCAGATGGAGCAACACCCTCACAAAAGAAAATAAAGTTATTTCTGGGGATGGTGATGTATTATCAGAAATTTATTCCAAACTGCTCCAGCGTTGCAAAGCCCTTGTTCAAGAAAGTCTCTCTAAGGGTTGATGTAAATTTTAAGAAGCTGAAACCTGGTGACTGGATGCAAGAACATAGTGAAGCTTTCCAAAAACTAAAGTCAGCCCTGTTAGAGTCTGTCGTATTGGCTCATCCTGATTTCAGCCGGCCGTTCATCTTGTCTACAAATGCATCCTTAGATGGCTTAGGGGCCATAATTTCACAAGTACCAGAAGGTGAAACAAAAGCTTGCCCCATCGCCTTTGCCAGCAAAGCCCTCAGTTGTACACAAACCAAGTACCCTGCCCATCGTCTAGAATTTCGGCCTGAGACAAATTTAGCCATTGGCTGAAAGGTCACAACTTCACTGTCTGGACGGACAACAATCCATTAACGTACATTTTGACAAAACCCAAACTAGATGCATGTGAGCAGAGGTGGGTGTCTAAGCTGGCCCTATATAGCTTTGGTATTCAATATATACCTGGCAGCAAAAATGTTGTCGCTGACGCACTAAGCCAAAGGCTGTTAGCCAAAGGCTGTTGGCCAAAGGCTGATGTCAGAGCCATATGGTGTCCTGTTGAAAGAGTCCAAAAAAGTTCATGAAGACACCATCCAAGATGCCTTTAGGGCAAGCCCAAACATATGTCAAGTTGGACATTTTCTCTCTACAGCTTTAGAGCACTGTTCGCTTACTTGTGCTGTACACAGGAGGTGGGAGGTAGGCACAAGTGATAGAGCTGTCCAGTGGCTTACTCAGAATACTCATCAGTTGCTGTCTCCAGGTTCTAGTCCACTTCCAGTGTTCTCACTGAGTGAGTTGCAAGAGAAGCAGCAAGATGACAAGGTCCTGTCAAGAGTCCTATTCTATGTGAGTAGAGGAAAGAGGCCATCCAGGTGTGAAAGAGCAAAAGATACATTTGACGTGCTCAAAACCCTGAAACAGTGGGAGAAGCTTAAGATGATCGATGGAGTATTGTACAGGGTGTCCAAGGCAGTATGTTGAGATGGCAGTATGTTGTTCCAGCTTCTCTTGTAAGGCAGGTTCTTCAGGGGATCCATGATGAAGCTGGGCATCAAGGTCAGGGCAGGACATTATCCCCTGGGTCAGTTTAGAGCGGGATGTGCGGGAGCATGTTAAATGCTGCAAGTGATGCGTAGTGAGCAAGACACCTGAGCCCGAAGGGAGAGCTCCCCTAGAGAGCATTAAAACATCATGCCCCCTGGAATTAGTCTGCATAGATTTTTGGTCTGCAGAGAATTACAGTGGTCACAATGTAGACGTCCTGGTCATAACTGACCACTTTACTAGTATTGGATTACAAATTTATAAAATGTTAAATCTAGGTTCCAACATAATAGTATATAAACTAAAAAGTTATGTACATTGGGTTTTACATTTTAAGGTAAAGATGATGACATTCTAAGAAGATCAAGTCTGGCAGCCCAGGTGTCTGAGACATTAACCTTTTTTCTTTATGTACTTCCTGAATGTGAATGCTAATCTCAAGGCCAGGCTGTGCCTTTGTCTCTATGATAATGTGAAGGTTTGGGTGATACTGTCAGGCTGATTGGATTAGCACCTATGCATTTGAATGACACGGTTATGCTGATGAGATCAAGGCTGGGGAAACTTCTGCTTGAAAGATATCCCAACGTCTCCTGGTCTCTGCTTCGACAAGGGAAAAGTTTCCAACACTAGGTTGGCTTGTGTTTTCCCATGTAAAAAGGCATTGAATCTGCAAAGCAAGTGGCAAAGACACTCTGGGACAAGTTTTTCTGTATCTTTGGCTTTCCAGAAAGGATCCATTCACATCAAGGTGCCGACTTTGAAAGCCAGCTGATACATGATCTCTTGGAATTTGCTGGTGTGAAGAAGTCCAGAACGACAGCATATCACCCAATGGGCAATGGCCATGTTGAACGATTCAACAGGACCCTGTGTAACATGATAAGGTCATTGCCACCAAGGAGTAAACAAAAGTGGCTGCAAATGTTGCAAACTTTGACCTTTGCTTATAATTGCACAGCCCACGAGTCAACTGGCTACGCATCATTCTATCTAATGTATGGCAGAATTCCCAAGCTTCCTGTGAATGTCATGTTTAGCAGTGTAGAAAGGGACTGACTATGATGGGTATGTGAGATGGTTGAGGGATGATTTGAAGGAAGCTTTGTCTCTTGCTCAAAGGAATGCTGAAGCCAGTCAAAGGCGGCAAGCTGACCTGTATAATAAGAAAACAAGAGGATGTAGAATTGAAATTGGTGACCAGGTTAAGCTGGCAAACAAAGGAGAACATGGTCGGAGAAAGCTTGCAGACAAATGGGGGTCTACACCCTACATTGTTGTCGATCTAAATCCTCAATGTCACACTTACCGCATCCACAACACAAATACCGGACAGAAAAAAACTGTTCACAGGAACTTGCTTCTCCAAGCTAACTTCCTACCGATTGAGATTGGAGAACTTGAGCCCTCATTCAGTGATGACAGTGTTCCAGATGACAACTGCTGTGAAGTAGCATTGAGTGATGATGTAGCACCCATACCCCCATGCAACAATAGAGATTGAACTGCCAATAGGGTCGCAGAGACCACTCCAGATGATGTCTCAAACAGTGTTCCTTCTGAGTCAGAGAGTTTCATCTCATTGGCAGTGAATCCAGATCCCCCAAAGGCTGATTTTACTGCAGTACAAGATATATCCACCTTTTGTGATAGTGTCTCCATTCATTCAAGTGATGCAGAGACTGATTGTGACAATGTAACATCTGAGTCAGAGAGAGGTCCAGTCAACAACGATGTAATGCCATCTGAATCCATAGATTCATCTTCTAATCAAGTCTCGTTTCAAGTCAGAACTAGATTTAGTAGACTTGTGAAGCCTGTGAATAGGTTAATTCAGAACATGAAGCAAAATATAAAGACAACAAGTTCTGTTAGTGAGTTTGCAAAAGCCCTGTTGTCATAAATTAGTCGAAGCTATATTAGTGATTTCCTTTGTGCAATTATATTTTTTGGCCCATCTTCTCAAAGTGTATGAGATTATAAGTTTACAAATTACTATTTAATATCTAAAGTCCTTTATATAATGGTGTTTAGGGCACCTTATTGGCAATTGGATTTTAATGGGCCTGATCAACCCATTTGGATCACTTTCACTGTTGAGTGGGAAGCATGTGCTGCTATGACTTGTGTAGTAATTGACAGATTGAGTTCTGTAAGAATTATAATAGATGCTCACCCTTAAGAACAAGTTTTGTGAAGTTCAGGGGGGAGTATATAGCCGGGTTAATAATTACAAAGCAATTTATGTGAAATTCACAAAAACATTTTTTTCTTTTTTTGTATGTTTTATATTTATTGTATTTTGTTTTATAAGACATGATGTACAAAGTTATACCATGAGGAACCTTATATGCAGAGTTTGTATCAGGTAGAGCACATATTAGCGATGCACACGATGCCTTGTGCCGCACAGCGGCACATTAGATTTACTTTTGCCACCAGTGAGGTTGGATGTGTTGTAATCTAGCCATGGGGGTCACAGTCCAGTGACTTCTGTGCCAGTCCCAAGCCCGGATAAATAGAGAGGGTTGCATCAGGAAGGGCATCCGGCATAAAACATTGCCAAATTTAACCATGCGAATTGTCAGTACTCTAAATTTCATACCAGATCGGTCGAGGCCTGGGTTAATGGCCGCCATCGGCGCCATTGACCTACAGGGCGCTGGTGGAAATTGGGCTACTGTTGGTCGAAGAAGTAGAGGAGGAAGGAGAGTGCATAGACAGAGAGAGAAGAGGAAAGGTAAGAGTGTAGGACTGAGAATAGGAACTCTGAATGTTGGAACTATGACAGGGAAAGGTAGAGAGCTGGCTGATATGATGGAGAGAAGGAAAGTGGATATACTGTGTGTACAGGAGACCAGGTGGAAGGGTAGCAAGGCTTGTAGTATAGGAGCAGGATTCAAGCTGTTTTATTATGGTGTGGATAGTAAGAGAAATGGGGTAGGTGTGGTCCTGAAGGAGGAGTTTGTAAAGAATGTTCTGGAGGTGATGAGAGTGTCAGACAGGGTGATGAATCTGAAGTTGGAGATAGAAGGGGTGATGTTGAATGTTGTTAGTGGTTATGCCCCAAAGGTAGGTTGTGAGTTAGAGGAGAAAGAGAGATTCTGGAGTGAATTAGATGAGGTGATCGAGAGTATTCCAACAGGTGAGAGAGTGGTGATAGGAGCAGATTTTAATGGACATGTTGGTGAGGGGAATACAGGTGATGAGGAGGTGATGGGCAAGTTTGGAGTTAAGGAAAGAAACCCTGAAGGGTAGATGGTATTGGACTTTGCTAAGAGGATGGACATGGCTGTGGTTAACACTTATTTTCAGAAGAGGGAGGAGCATAGAGTGACTTACAAGAGTGGAGGTAGGAGCACACAGGTAGACTACATCCTATGTAGAAGAGGCAATCTGAAAGAGATTAGTGACTGTAAAGTGGTAGTGGGAGAGAGTGTAGCCAGACAGCATAGGATGGTGGTGTGTAGGATAAATTTGATGGTCTGTAAGCAGAGGTCAAAGATAGAGATGGAGCAGAAAACCAAGTGGTGGAAGCTGAAAAAGGAGGAATGTTGTGAGGAATTTAGACAGAAGTTGAGGCAGGCTCTGGGTGGTCAGGTAGTGCTACCAGATGACTGGGAAACTACAGCAGAAGTGATCAGGGAGACAGGAAGAAAGGTGCTGGGTGTGTCATCTGGAAGGAGGAAAGAAGATAAGGAGACTTGGTGGTGGAATGAGGAAGTTCAGGATAATATTCAGAGGAAGAGATTAGCCAAGAAGAAGTGGGACATGGACAGGACTGAACAGAATAGACAGGAATACAAAGAGTTACAGCACAGAGTGAAGAGGGAGGTGTCTAAGGCCAAGCAGAAGGCATATGATGAGAGAAGGACTTGTACAGGTTAGCTAGGCAGAGGGATCAAGATGGGAAGGATGTGCGGCAAGTTAGAGTTATTAAGGATAGAAATGGAAAGGTGCTCACAAGTGAGGAGAGTGTACGGAGGAGATGGAAGGAGTACTTTGGAGAGCTGATGAATGAGGAAAATGAGAGGGAAAAAAAGAGTAGAAGGGGTGAACTCTGTGGAACAGAAAGTAGATAAGATTAGAAAGGATGAAGTCAGGAAGGCTTTGAAGAGGATGAAAAGTGGAAAGGCAGTTGGTCCTGACGACATCCCATTGGAGGTCTGGAAGTGTCTAGGAGAGGCGGCAGTGGATTTTTTAACTAGTCTGTTTAACAGGGTTTTAGAGAGTGAGAAGATGCCTGAGGAATGGAGAAGTATATTAGTGCTGATCTTTAAGAATAAGGGTGACGTGCAGAGTTGCAGCAACTATAGATAAAGTTGATGAGCCATACAATGAAGCTATGGGAAAGAGTAGTGGAAGCTAGGTTAAGGAAGGTAGTGGAAATTTGTGAGCAGCAGTGTGGCTTCATGCCCAGAAAGAACACAACAGATGCAATTTTTGCTCTGAGAATGTTGATGGAGAACTATAGGGATGGTCAGAGAGAGTTGCACTGTGTGTTTGTAGACTTTGAGAAAGCGTATGACAGGGTGCCAAGAGAAGAGCTGTGGTACTGTATGAGGAAGTCAGGAGTAGCAGAGAAGTATGTCAGAGTGGTGCAGGACATGTATGAGAGGAGCAGGACAGTGGTGAGGTGTGCTGTAGGGCAGACAGAGGAGTTCAAAGTGGAGGTGGGACTGCATCAGGGATCGGCTCTGAGCCCCTTCCTGTTTGCTATGGTGATGGACCAGTTGTCAGAGGAGGTCAGACAGGAGTCTCCTTGGTGTTTGCAGATGACATTGTGATCTGTAGTGAGAGCAGGGAGCAGGTGGAGGAAAACCTGGAGAGGTGGAGGTTTGCGCTGGAGAGAAGAGGAATGAAAGTCAGTCGTAGTAAGACTGAGTACATATGTGTGAATGACAGGGAGGGAAGTGGAACAGTAAGATTACAGGGTGAAGAGGTGAAGAAGGCACAGGAGTTTAAGTACTTGGGGTCAACAGTCCAGAGTAATGGAGAGTGTGGGAAAGAGGTAAAGAAGCGAGTGCAGGCAGGTTGGAATGGGTGGAGAAAGGTGTTGGGAGTTCTGCGTGATAGAAAAATTTCAGCAAGAATCAAGGGGAAGGTGTACAGGACAGTGGTGAGACCAGCCATGCTGTATGGTTTAGAGACAGTATCACTGAGACAGAGCCAGGAGTCAGAGATGGAGGTAGCAGAGCTGAACATGTTGAGGTTCTCTTTGGGAGTGACAAGGTTGGACAGGATTAGGAACGAGTACATCAGAGGGACGGCTTATGTTGGACGTTTGGGGGACAAAGTTAGAGGCCAGGTTAAGGTGGTTTGGACATGTCCAGAGGAGGGAGAGTGACTATATTGGTAGGAGAGTGTTAGACATGGAGCTGCCAGGCAGGAGAAAAAGAGGAAGGCCAAAGAGGAGGTATATGGAAGTAATAAATGAGGATATGAAGCTAGTGGGTATAAGTGTTGAGGATGCAGAAGATAGGGATAGGTGGAGAGAGATGATTCGCTGTGGCGACCCCTGAAGGGAAAAGCCGAAAGAAGAAGAAGAAGAGGTTGGATGTGTTGTCTCTCGCTCTGCTAATGCGAAGTGAAGGGGAGAGACGGTTGTGATGTGCACAAATTTATATGTGCTCTGTTTTTCTGCAGAATAAAAAAAGGATATAAAGATCTTCCAAGTGTCACGTCAGACCATTTGAAACCGTTTACATCAGCGTGGTCTGCATGCTAGACGACCTTCAAGGGTACCTCACCACACCACCAGGCACAGGAGTCATTGTCTTGCATGGGCCAGGGAGCATTTACGCTGGACGAGGGACCAGTGGGCCTCAGTGCTGTTCTCTAATGAAAGTCAATTCATGTTGAGCAGAAATGACGGCCTCCACCGATGTTGGAGATGTCAAGGAGAGTGCTATGCATCAGCCACTGTTGTCACCAGACGAGCCTTTGGTGGTGGTGGTGGTGGTGTTACAGTCTGGGCAGGTGTGTCTACTTGTGAATGGTACAGTGACAAACCAATACTACCTGAATAACAGGTGCCCGAGCACCGAAGGAGCAAGGCCAGAGGCCTTGCACCGTAGGTGCGGAAGCCCTATTGTTTCCGTTAGAATTTTATATATATATATATATATATATATATATATATATATATATATATATTTATTTTTTTTTTTTCACAACCTTTCTGGGCATTTTGGACCCCTTAACATGCTCAAAAACTCTTGAAAATCAGCAGACAGGTTGGAATCTGCGGCCATTAGGACGTCACCGTGGCTCGGCCCTGGGCGTGGCACACACCTGTTACAGCGCCCCCTGGAACATCTTGCTGCATAGATGATACACACTTGCACGTATCCATGTACAACTTGGTACACACTTAGAACTCATTGAAATGTACAAGTTTCAAATTGCATGTCATTAAGTCTAATCCACAGGAAGTGACTTATTTTGAGTTGTTTGCAAAATGCACCCAATGGAATTTGAAATACTCCTCCTAGGGAATTGATACAACCACCACCAAACCCAGGCTAAAATGATCTCAAGACATTGATAATGCAAAATTGCGAAGGGATTTTTGATTTCTGAAACGGTTCAGCCGTGAGGAGCCCTTAAACTTATGGCGAATAAAAGGAAACAGGAAGTGGCTAATAACTTCTGTGGTCATTGAGTGATCTACATGGACCTTGAATCGTGTTACTATGGCAACGATTTACCTGAGAACATAATAGAAGAAAATGAATCTTCTCATATCTTACGAGTGGAAAGGCCTAATGTTCCAAAATGTTTCACATAGAGAGTGTAAAAGTTTATGAGAAAGTCCAGTGTGGCTGCTCACCGGGCATGGAACAGGGCTGTCACAGCACCCCCTGGAACTTTGTCAGAAATATAGCTGCATAACTCATTCACTTGGACGTATATGCATGAGAGCCGGTATACATTTAGATCTCATCGAGCTAAATGACGTTCATCCACCTGTCATGGGATCTGCTTAACAGGAAGTCAGTTATTTTGGGATGTTTGAAAAACGCACCCAATGGAATTTGATATACTCCTCCTAGGGGATTTGTATGATTTTGACCAAACAGGGTCCAATATGATCTGAAGACATTGAGGATCTAAAATTGCGAAGGGATTTCTGATATCTCAAACGGTTCAGCCATGAGGAGCCCTTAAACTTATGACAAATAAAAGGAAACAGGAAGTGGCTAATAACTTCGGTGTATATTGTGTCATGTACATCAAACCTCAAATTTGTTAAGAGAAGAAAGCTGATCACATGGACATGACTACTGTGAGTGTCCATCATAGCGCCACCAACTGGCAGCAGGAAGTGTGTCATTTTTAGAAATCTCTAAATGTTTTCCATTAGTTTCACCTGATTTGGTTGAAAATCAGTGAGAAGAATGTCAGGACATGGCTGATGTGAAACTGTGAAGGAATTTGTGATATTTTGAATGATGTTGCTATTGTCAGGACATAATAGAAAAAAATTAATGTTGTTATATCTTAACAGTGGAAAGCCCTAATGTTTCAAAAAAATGTACATAGAAAGAACAACTGGTTGTGAGTAATTCTGAGCTGTTTGCTTTTTTGCAAAAAGAGTGCTATAAGGTTCCGTAACAGCAATGTGAAAAACTGGTGGAGATCATGGAGCCAAAACTTATGCAAATCAGGGTTATTCCACCAAATACTGATTTTTTAATGTTATTTAGCCAAATCATTAACACAATTTGTTTACAAATTTTTTGCATTTTGTTTTATCTGAGTTATTAAAGCTCTGCAAATACTGCATGATCTTGGGTTAATTTGATGTGATGTCATTTCCTTTAAATATACACTCTAAATAGCAATAGTTATATTCTGAATTTAGGAGAATTATTATCAGAAGTTCACAACAAATTAAACAAAACTCTTCATCTCACCAATACATGAACATGAAAAAAACATAAGAAACTGATTTTGCAGTGGTCTCATTTTTTTCCAGAGTAGTCAAATTTTACATCTAACAATAGGTATGTAAGTGTATTCAACAAGATTATCTAACATTTTGACTTGAAGTTATACATTATGTTGTTCTAGTACTTTTTTGTGATGTCTAAAATAACAAACTTTAATATTATAAATAATAACAAGCAAGTACACTGCAGGGACTTGAACCCCATCCTGGTGGTTTAACCGAGAGTACCATTACCAGTGCATTTTTGCTTTTTTGTTATTATTTATATTAAAGGGGAAGCAAAAACTTAGATTAGAAACAGCATGTTTTATTAATGCATGTACAGTACCCACAATAACTTTTGTTATTATGTTACTGTACAAAACATGATTATATACTAGGACACAATGCAAGAATAAGCGTCATTGTTACATATGTGTTTATTTAGCCAAGGTTTGTTGCAATGCAAGAAAAATGAAACCTTTTTTGGAAACTAAATCCATGAGTAATGAAGTTCAGACATTTTCAAAAGAACAATAAACACCTTCATGTGTACTGAAGTAAACTGGTACAACATTTGTGTGCACAGTGATTTCCTCAATGTTCTTTATGTACACATGGTCAATTAAAGTTCGTTTTTCTGTTGTTGCTTCCTGAACTTTTTGAATATAACCATGGTCTGACATTAAGGAACACAGAAGTGGACTTAAAAGTATCATTATTGAAATCTCCCACAAGTACAACTTTATTGGAGACTGAAGAAATTAAATTTATCAAGTGGCCTAAATTTTATTTAAAAATAGACAAAGGATATGTTTGAGGCCTGTAAATCACCGCAAGTAAAATGTCATTTTCAGTGAAGTGTGTCAGTGTACATTCCAAATTAAGATTTGGGAATGTTACTGTAGTTTTTGCCACACTGCATGTTGTATATAGTCCAACTCCACCATGTTGCTGTGTTTTCAAATCTTTGAAAGGTTGACAGCTGCTTGTGTATGCAGCAGAACTAGAAATACCGACAAAGTTGTAGTTTTCTAAGTGTACAGTTTCTGACTGAAAGTACTCCGGAAGCCATGTTTCAGTCACTGCAATACATGTGGGTTGAAGCTGTTGTACATAAAAGTTCAAATCCTGTTTGACAATGTAAACTCTGTACATACAGAGTAAAAACAGTGAAAAACAATTATTTTGTGCTGTCAGATTTAATTCATCATGTGGCATAAAACATGACGTTGTTGACAGCCTCAAAAACTCTCTCGTTGCAATAAATACTTTTGTCATTGAAATCTTTGATAGTCAATCCAGCCAAAGCTGTTACCCGACTTAATGCAACATAAGCTTGCCCTGCAGAGAAAACTCTTTTTAGGCTTACAACAGCTCTATCAACAGTTAAACCCTGAACTTTATGAACTACGCATGCCCACGCCAACTTTAAAGGAAATTGTCGACGTAAACCACCTTTACTACAAACATTTTCCTCTTCTACATATATAGGTGTGGAGTGAAACAATTTTGCTGGCTCAGACAAACATTGTTTACGCCTTTTAAAGCCCACATGACTATCATCAAAACGTACTTACACAGTTTCGGGTAACTTATTTTTAACTGAACGTTCAGTGTGTGTGACAATGCCACAAACACCATTAACAAGGCCAGCATTTACATCAATGTTCTTAATCAACATGATGTGCATTTATGCCTAAAAGTAACTTTGCTGGCAAGCATGTGTTGTAAACTTTTACATGATGACCAGCAAGTAACTATTTTGCCAGTTTTTTTACTATGGGCAAAATCGTCTGCTTCTATGGTTTCAACCTCAGAGCAGATATTAATTAGCTGCTTTAGATTGTGCTCATGAACTTCATCATTTGTAGCAAAAATGTGTAAAGCAGAACCATCTTCTTCGTCTTTGTCACATTTCCCTAAATCTCCAAATCTTCTTTGCTAAGTGGAGATGTTCTACTGCGTGTTCTTAAGCGGTTTAATAATTCTACAAAAGTGCTGTCCTTTTGCCTAATGACCTGTGTTAATTCCACTATAGTAAACAGTTTTGCCATAATGCATGTTCTGGTACTTCCACATATAATGGTTTTCCCTTCACAGGCAGCAGTTGGAAAAAGTCACCTACAGCTATAACATTGACATTGCTAAAAGCAGAAAAATCTCCAGTTTGTTTAAGCTGACGTAGTCTTCCATGAATATATGCCAACAGTTTATGATCCACCATGGATCTCTCATCAATAATTAAAATCTGAAGGCCATGGAATTTTGCTCGTAAAGAATTCAGCTTTCACCTAGAGGTGTGTAGGGCAATTTTACATCTGTTCCAATACAAAATGTATTGTGAATTCTTGCAGCCTGAAAATTATATGCTGCAATACCTGTTGGAGCAGTTAAAAGAACACAAACGTCATCAGGGTGTAAAGCAATTTGAGACAATAATCTTGTCACTTCATATTGTATTGCTTTAATTAAATGGTTTTTCCCTGTTCCTGCACCACCAGTAACAAAAACATGAAATGGTTTAGGATTTTTACCCCTCATTTTATCCAAACACCACTGTCTAATTTTAGAGAAAACAGCCATCTGGGTTTTGTTTAAAGAGCGAATTAAGCTCAACCCATCAACACGACTAATACAAGCATCTTTCTTCTCTGATTGGGCAAATTGCTCATTATCAAGTGCTAAATCAGGTATAATTTCATGTTCCTCTACATCTTGGTTTGTATCACATCTTATTTGTTGACATTCAAAACGTTCTAATTTCTGTTCTGGACATAGTGCACACCATGCACTTTCTAAAATGTCCTCATTATTAACAGCATTTTGTGCAGTGTCCAAAACATCTGCATCTTTTTCAAAAAGTGCTCTATTGGCATTTACGATGTCCTGTACTAATTGTACAGATCCATCACTAAGACTAAGTGCACCTTCCCTATAGAAATGCTCATAATTATGATATCTTTCTGGTCTCAGTTGAGTATCAGAACGATATTAAAAAGTTGCAATAAGCTTTGAAAAAAATTTTCAGGACTCTGTCATTGAGAAGCGCGCAAAACGCACAATAGCAGGCTTAGTTCGTGTTCTTTTTACAATGAAACCCAAATTGTTGTTTAACCTGATTTTATTAGAACAAGACTGACCTTTGTATGCAATTCGATACTCGGATGCAAATGTGGCTAAACACATCATCAAAAACGTTATCATTTGGTCTGTTCTTGTAACGGTCAACAAAACTGGTCATCCATATGTCGTCACTTTTTACAGTCTGAGTTTCCAACTTACTTTGTATAATACTTAGTGGCAAACTCATACGAACAGTATTGTCACCTGTAGGAATAAACTGAACATTCCTGGAACACTCCTTTAGGTGCATATGTGTTAACCTATAAACTGCTTCCTGTGCGCTAACTTCACGATTGTGTAAATACACGCTGCCTAACTTCCTCAAAGCTTGTCTGGCATCAACATTATCTTGAGTTGTTGATTCCTGTTGAGCATTAGATAAACCCATTTCCCTTTCAGATTTGGAAATATATGAAATGATAAACAATACAGGCATAAGCATCTGTTACAAACCGTATGTCCATATTAGCATTCCAGCACTGAAGGGCAAACCTATTGTACTGATTAACCCACACTTCATTTAATTGTTTTTTCAAGACAATGTGCGTGTTAGTATTTATGCACCTGTATGCCATTTCAAAGAAATCCTGATTTATTCCAACAGAATCAAATAAACCTTCTACAGAATTTACCTTCTCTTCTAAAACAGCTGTTTTAATTGCTGACATCAAGCTATGAGCATATTCTACAAACTTCCCACTATCTGGACTGCCACTTTTACTTTTATCTAGACTACTATTTGTAGAAAGTTTTTTCAGACACATTTTCTACTCTTCGCCGACAAATTAATGTTTTCATTGAAGGTGGTTTGGGAAAGTTAAAGCGACAAACAGTGCTTTTCTTTTTGCAAGTTTTAGAGTGGTGTTTGCTATGAAATTGAACAGATGTGACAATATTTTGCAACTCCTCATTGTCACTGGGTACTTCACATCTAACATATTTA
This sequence comes from Hemibagrus wyckioides, assembly GCF_019097595.1. Classification (NCBI taxonomy): domain Eukaryota; kingdom Metazoa; phylum Chordata; class Actinopteri; order Siluriformes; family Bagridae; genus Hemibagrus; species Hemibagrus wyckioides. The sequence goes on from NC_080713.1 coordinate 13,736,289, forward strand.
TCTATAAATTGAGCAACTTCTTCATCAGAATTTTTATCTATTTGCGGCGCATTTTTTATCCAAAATAAACAATGCACATGAGGTGAACCACACTGCTGAAATTCAATTCTATAAAAAATAATCAACAATTTCCCCTATGGGATGAACAGGTGACATGATCACCTCTTTAAGAAAACAATGTCACCTAAAGTCAAAAAGACGAGTTGCGGTTACAGGATTACGCCGCAAAATCTCACATTTTTCAGCCCATTCTAACTGGTCTAACGTTTCTTTTCTGCCTTCATGTTTTATGCTTCATGATTAGTCCATCGCATGTCGGCAGATGAAAAGGAACAAAACCAGGTAGGAATTCCCAACTGCTTGACCATAGCAAACAAATCTTTTTGTACACCTTGCCAAAATGATGGAGTGCCACGTATTGGCTTCAAAAACCTGTATCCTTCATCATAATTAAGTATTTGCCTTAAAGACTGTGTATCTTTAAACATGTTAGTAGACATAGCCTTACTACATCCATGCCCCTTCCTTAGAGCAATGGATACATTAGACATTACCTGCTCAATCTCTGACAAATATTGTGCAAAAAATATATATTCAACATTCTGTGCAAATCTACCATCTGCATGGAGAATTCTATTATTAAAATATCGTGACAATGTTAATTTCTGTGACCTTTTCTCATGAAAAGTTGAAGCTCCATCTGGAAATAAAGCAGGAAAACATTTTGCTTCATTTGTCTCATCTGCAAGCATTTTTAGTGGGTTATTTCCTTCAGCAGGTGCAACACTTATAATACTGTCAAAGTACTGATCAAGTACTTCCTGTCCAATATCAACTGGTTGTAAACATGTGTCCATAAACACACAGTGTTGTTGCCTATCATGTAAGTGTTCCTCAGTCAATTTCTACTTCACTCTCTAGTGTTGTCATCATTTACATTATCTTGCTTACTAAACTCATTTATCCAATTCTCATTGAAATCTATATTAGAATAATATTTATTACATTGTTTTAATTAACACAGTGCTTGCCTAATGTTGTTAGTATCAACATATTGATATTTATGACCTTTATATGTTAACTTGCGTTTTAACTTTACATAAACTAAAGAACCTTCAACTTCTACTCTAGGCAAAATGTTTGTTGTATTGTTAACATTAGTTGGCACAAGTTATAGGACCATGAATCCCATTTTGACCGCCTTTTGGTAAAGCTAATATCTTCATAAATGGAATATGTAACGAAATCAAATGTTGCTCCAAACTATTGAGACCATGCAATTGTTCTGGTATGGGTTGCAATTGCAAATTATTTACAGCACTTTCTGCTGACATTTCACCTTTCTTAATCTTTAAATGGCAACTAAAACAAATCCAAAGTTGACCTTTACATGATGCTCTTCAATCCACATGGAACAGTACATTCATTACCACACCTATGCAAAAACTACTGTTATACACCTGTTAGCTACCAATTAGCTGTTTGAATTTTTTTTATAATAATCTGTTTTACAACATAACACTTGCTGTTTAAAAAACAGTCTATGACAAACACAGCAAACAAACTCTAGACCAGAACTGACCTTATCTTCTGTTTTCTGACAAATTCAAAAACCTGTTTCTTTACTTTCAGCTACTTGCTTCTTTTTTGACTACTTCTTTTCAGTTTCTTTATGCAATGAATTGTTCTGAAACTTCAATTTATTCCGTAGTTTTACCATATTTCTGTGATTTTCATTAATACAGTGTTTTTCTATGCTGTATTTCTTTATTTTATTTCTTAATTGCTCATTCTCATATTTCACCTAACTGTGCTCAATCATTTTACGCTTGTATTGCTCATTGTCACGATATTTCATCTTATTGTACTCAACCACTTTACACTTGTATTGCTCATTGTCACGATATTTCACTTTATTGTACTCAGTTACTTTACCCTTATGAGTATTGCCTTCTTTGTATTTTTTCCTACTTGCTTTTTTAATGATTCACTATATAAAACATTTTCATGATATCTTTTCTTATTTAAAGTTTTTATATTTCTTTGGAAATCTTCATTGTTATGATACTTCTGCAAAATGTCTCTTTCTACGTTCATTAATTCTACTTTTAACTCTTTTCAATAAGTAATAATTTTGAAAGTAGCTTTTCTTGTTAGTAGCTAAAACATTTCTATCTTCAGCAACTGAATTTGGCTTATTTTTTACACAAAGTTTACTTTGGACATTTACATTTTGCCTTGTACACATACTGTTTTCTTCATCATGTTTCCTGTTCTGACACAGCTGATAACATTTGTCTGTTAGGTTGGTTTACACAGTTAACTTCGTAATGATCATAACAGTGCTGTAAATAGATCCCTTGTTCACACACTATCATGCATACAGCCGTACTTTAACCACTTCTCATTGTGATATGTATAAAATATCAACCCCTAAGTAATTTGCACTTGATTGAATTTCATCTTCAGTAGCCCATGATCCTACATACTTCATTTTTGAACTGGACAAATAATCTTCAATAGATGTATACTGACGTCTTAACAAATTCTTGTGATCTACACTGTGCAATTCCATGTGTTTAACAACTGCAAGTCTAACTGCTCTTTTTTTTGTGTACCACATACAGCTTGTGCCACTGCCCTGAAAAAGCAATTCCCATCACCTACAATCCTAATTGTTTTACATGGAGATCCCAGTGGTCCAGACTCTGTTGGCGAAACCGCATTTTCATCATGACATTCTACATGTAACTGACTGCTTAATTTTTGTTTAACTTCATAACACAGTGGATTGCAATTAAAAATTCTATCAGTTCTCTTTGCCAGACAGATTACATCAGATTTTAAATCACATTCAGAATTCTTAGTGCTTTCCTCTGAGTGCTGTTTTTCTGTCTTTACAACCTTACTTTCTCTCTCATCTTCCATACTTTTTGAACAATGAATATCACTTTTGTTGTCTGATCAACTGACAAATGCTTTAGTCATTTTTTGTGGAATTACACAAATACCACTTATTTCAAAATGTTTTAGATCACCACCAATACATGCAGCCAAGTTTTCAATATGCTTCAAAACACAGCTCAAAGAATTGTAAAATACAACCACACTGAAGCCATCACTATCAACCATTCCAGTACTACTACATGCATGAGAATCAATTACAGCAAACTGTCCATTTTGCTTAATAATGGCACAAGTATTTCCATTCAGTGTTAAAAAGCATGTTTCATATTGTTCAAATATTATCTGCAGGCCATGTGCTAAAGGCACACACGCACCAGATGTTAGAGATTCTCCATCATTCCCATTTACAAATCCAGTAACAAAGTTACCATATTCAAACGTAAATGTTTTTTCATTAAACACATTCACAAGGAAGATCTGGAACACACAACTTTTCTGGTGTCGGGTCACTAATAGACCCATTCTGACGCAAATAAGTATACAAGCCATCACCAATAGTTAAAACATTATCTAAATCTTTTGTTTCCCATGAGAAGATACTCTATACACTGTGCATTGCCATTGCAGCCAAACTAATAGCAACACATTGTTTTCCTGGCCACTTGAACCTGCTATCACCTTGATGAAATGATCCATGTATACTGTGTCTTTCATTTGATGTACTGCTTTCTCCAACAATATCCAAAGTAACACATGATTGCATATCTGGTGAAGTAACCTCCATATTAATTCCACATATAGTAAAGTTATCTGCACTCAAGCTTCCCATTAAATTATTGATATGCAAAAAAAGTCATGCCAATTTCTGTTAAAAAACAACTGCTGTACCAATATCTGATCCCAATCCATATGCATTGCAGACATTACAATCTACAACAGCATAGATACTACTACATCTCATAATTGCGCATGTTTGTCCATTAATCTTTATCAAACAAGATTCAAAACTAAGCAAAATCTCTTGAAGTGTCTCATACAATTCTTCCTGTCCTCTACTCAATGATTGTCCTACTGCTACTTTGCACATTTTATTGAAAATGCAATATTGGCCATTCAACTGTAGCGCTTTTTTACCCTTTACTAGTAGGATAGCGCCCTGAGCTCGTAAACTCTATTTCCCCAGATACTCAGGTCTCCCCCACCTTTAATTTTGACTAAAGATAGATTGGAATTTCTAGCAAAATGATCACTCACCTTCTGGTATGTTGTCTATTGCATCTCCTAACTTATAAAACAAATACAACAACACCTTTGTTCCGAAATTATAGCCGAATTTATTAACAAAAATGAATAGATAAATAAAATAATTAAGAGGTACTTTTGTTAAGCCAAATCAAATATCATCCGAATTATATACTGCAGGAATGAGCAATTCACAAGATTTCGGTACTTAATACTGAAAAATAAAAATATACTGGTACAGATACTGTGCTCAACCTCTGAATATATACCTTTTAACCCTGTATATCGGCTTTCAGTGCTTAACATCAACCACTATTAAGGAAATACAGTAACAAACTCTTTGGGGGAAAACTGGTCATTGGTATAACCTTCTCACTTTAACTTAACTACCTTGTGGGCCCACACACAGACACATAAGCCGGCGACCAGAAAAAAAACAAAAAAATAAATAAAAGAATACAACGAACCCCCCTGTTGCAGGCCTGGTCGATGATCGGGAACGAGGTGGCTAAAACGTTGAAGCCCTTTCACTCTAGCGAGCAGAAATAAAAAGCTGGAGTACTCACATACAAGCAGAGTCAGTGTCAGTATCCAAACGCCGCACCTCCACGCTGTAGTGACAATTTAGTAGCAGTGCAGGCTGGCTAACTGCTAGCGACCGAGAGCAGCAGGAGTCAGTCCATCCGGTGAGGTGAAATATGTCTTTCTCCCTTGTTACCAGAGGAGCTGCCAGGCTTTCTCCTGGTCACCTGGAGCGCTATCTGGGAAGAGAAGTCTTTGCTCAGGCTAGCTCGTTAGTTAGCCTGTTAAGCTAATCAAAACAACAACGGTTTCCTCGTGGTCGTTTTCGAAGTTAACGTCGTCAAAACGGCTTCTTAATGCACTGCAGTCCCTTGTGCCATAGCGTGTACAACAACAGAAGTAACTAGCACAATTATATCCATCAGAACAGTACTTCTTATGACTCGGTATCGTCTCGTTTACTTTTCGCGTACGAGCGCAGCCTGTTGCTTCCACTCGTCCTCCTCTCTTCTCCCGCGCAGCCTTTTTTTTTTTTCTTTTTTTTTTCCGACTCCTTACCCCGCCCCGCAGCCAATCACACTACAAAACCACTGACACCTCAATCTCCAATCACAGCAATACAATCAAACGTTGATTGTCTTCAGCACAAGCACATGGTACACAGTACACTTCAACCAAACTACCAGAATACACATCAACATCAATGCAGATTATTTCTATGAACTCAAACACCAAATAAAGAAACTGAACACATTTATAACAGTTTTACTCTACAGAATATATTTTTTATATATTGTATATATTTTTCTAAATCTAACTAATAGGTAAGATTTAGGTGTATAAGGCATCAGCCCAGGGCTACACAACTCAAAAGGTAAAACACTATTGTCATAACTCTTACAATTGGCCATATCTTTAACCAGTTCAATTCCCTCAGTACGAACTTCCTGAAGACTTACTTTCTGCCAGGTGCATACATTATGTATCTTATGTTTAACAATTGAAACTATGCTGCACACTGCATCTACAAAATCATCCTTCACATTTGCAGACTGCATTCGAACTTCATTGCCTGCTAATATGACCACAAAATCTGAACACTTGCAAACAGCGTTATCAGAAACATCAGTCTTACTTTTGTTGATCACTGGCTTTGCCGCATTCGAAATCTCTTCAGCTTAGGCATCTAAAAACACACACAAAAAAAACAACAGAAATTACACAACTACAATGACATTAGTCTTACATAAAACATCAGTGCTACAACAATTTTACTATACAGTGTAAGCCAAAAAGTTTTTCATACTTAAAAAATACAATTATAACTATAATTGGATTTTATATGTGTAAAGAAAAAACTTTAGTTACCCCCATTTGTAAACTACAAAATACATACATTCAAAAATTCAGGTGCAACAAACTTGGCATCTGTTTATCATGCAGTGAAAAATAGAAGCCTGTGTACCTGGTAACATACATATTTATCATTTATTTATTGTTTGCATACTGTGCTGAAAAACAAACATTGTTGAAGTAATTCATGAATGAGTATGTGTCAGTCATTGAATTAACTTGCTTCTCCACAAAAATTGTATTTGCAGTGGTTTATAATTTCTATGGAAACAAATATGATGTCAAACAAGGTTTATGTTTACCAAACCAAACACAAATCAGGTAAACAGTGATTTTACATACAATTAATTTTGACAACAAAACAACATCAGTAAAATTAAAACAATTGTAAAACCCCATGACATAAAAATATGTTTAAAAATTAGAATTAAAAAAGATTTTAAGATGACCGAAATTAGTTCACTCACTAAACTAAGGACTGACAAATCATTATGATTTTCAATATAGCTAAATATATCAAATACTCATATCACACTACCAAAATTATATAATCAGCAACCACTACACCATGTGTTTTAACATTACGTTAACTCATAAAAATAAACAACAACATCTTATAATTATAAATACTCAATGTTGTATCAGTTATAAAAACATTGTTACCTTGTATCCTATAATCAACTTCATCAACATATTTATACAAGTGCAAAGCTTAAATCTTAGCACACAAAAAAATAAAAATCTTATAACATACCTCTGCATTTGTTGAAACTCTTAACTGTTTGTAAAATCAAACGTTTTATACAACACTCGTTGTTCCAACCAGTAGAATACAATGTCAGACACCACGCCTCTTTTCTGTACCCCATCTTCCCATAGGTTGTCAGCCTATCCAGAAAATGCAATTACATTACAAGTACACAACACATGCACTAACAAAGTAATTATTATAAACGCTGTGCAGACCGCTATACACCCATAATTAAACACAATGTTTAAGATGCATAAAGACAGCATATTTAATTTATAGATAAAATGTCACTGGAATAAACATTAAAGCATGTTTTATCTTTTTTCTTTTTGCAAAAACAACATGCAACCATAGCTTCAAAGGCATATAAGGTTATATACAAAATAAACTTACATATATACATATATATATATATATATTTTATAATCAATGTATAATTAATTTTACAATGATTTATTTTTACTTATTTCTATACCGACAGGAAACATCAACTAAAGTTATTTCATATGTTCATGTATATATAAAAAACATATTTTAATATAAAACTAACTACATATAATTATTTTTTGCATGCATACTTTTACATCAACAGTTTGATTCTTAAATCATAATAAACTATGGTTTACAGACATACTCTAACTGCTTGTGACATGTGAAAAGGGATCTCAGCAAAGTAGGTCATGTTTACTAAAATCTATTATTCTTCATCAAATCTTTTTCAGGGCCACTAGAGAAATAATTTTTTTTTATTTTTCTCTATTGATAAGATAGATTGATTTCATAAATATTGATTTAAGTGGCTATCCAGTATCAGTGTGAACCTGCCTGAGAAATGTTGCTAAATAGAGCACAGCACCTCCACAATCTTTGAAGAGTCAACGACTAGCTGACAATCTGCTGTCGTTTATTTGAAAAGCTTCATTTCAAATCCATCAACCACTATGACCCGTCCTACACAAATATACATCCTAATTTCTCCTACTAAAGAAAATGCTATTTCTATTCATTCAAGACAATATAAATTTATTAATATAAAGATCAGTTCACTAAATTTGTAACTAACATTTGTATACCCTAACAGTATATCTAACAAACAGTCATAGCAAAATAAGTTCATTAGCAATACAATTTAAAAATAGAATTATTTGTAAAAAGAACATGTAAAGGACACTTCCTGTGCCACTTCATGGATTTATGCTTTTTAAAATAGTACTGGAGTACCTGGGAGGAACATTCCTGTACAATTGAATGAATAAACTACAATGTTATGAAGTAAATAAATACATAAAGTAAATTTACAACTAGTGTCACTAAATAAATAGGTTAAATAGATTATACCAATACTCAAACAGAACAAGAAGTCCAAACATGCTTTGCAGCCTTTTGCAGACACATATCTATCTAATGGTTGGCAATTTCACAAGAATAGACCCCCCCAAAATACATACATAGCACAATAAACAACCCTGCCAATACACTGCATATCTGTAACGTCTGGGACCCCCGCCCTACGCGGGGCTCGACCCCAGACGCCCGTGACGCCCACGCCAGCACATGGTGTAATGAGACCCATGCGCAGGATTCAGCAAAGCACTGCTTTTATTACATTTAAGACGCGACATAGGGAAACAAACGTAACACTAGACATGGCGTGGTTAACTAAACAAAACAAAACCAAAAACAAAACCAAAAACAAAACCAAAAACAAAACCAAAAACAAAACCAAAAACAAAACCAAAAACAAAACCAAAAACAAAACCAAAAACAAAACCAAAAACAAAACCTAGACCTTAGCTTGGGCATGGAACCTAGCAAACAAAACCCCAACAGAAACCACGGTACAGATAACAATCATGGACAAAGACAAACACAAGGATCCCTATTTATAGGGGTAAACATTAGGGCTAATGGGATACAGGTGACACAATCAGGATAGGAATAGGAAGGGCGTAACAAAAGACACACAAAGAAGCAGGCTTCCAAGGTTCACCTGCCAGCGCCCTCTCTGGGCCTGGCAGGGAACTGTCCAGCTGTTCCTGACAATAACAATGGGGAAAATATTTGCCCAATTTACAACCCCATTCCAAACACATTGGTTGGAATTCCAACCATTTGTGGACAAACATTTATTTAGTTCCAGGCATAAACTGCTACTTTAAATTAATTGTTTATATATGTTTATATTATGTTTTATATGGTTATAATTTGTCCATGCTTCAGCCGAATGTGTCAGCATGTCAGTGCTCAGTGTGCAGCTTTATTTCAACCATAAACCTAAAAATTATTTGGTCACAAAAAGTGCCAGCTTTTGCAAAGCACATGAAATGCAATATCAACAATAATAACAACACAGAACAACTGAATATCTGAAAGACTGCTGCCTTTATGAAAGCTGATATGTGCTTTACAATGACTTAAAGATATTACATAAATACACTCATATACTTATGTATATTATTACGCATTATGTGTTTAATATTTTCATTTTTTATGCTGTTTAGCTTTTGTTTTGTGTTGTTCTGTACGGTATTCTGTATTGGATGAGACTGCATAGAACTGTTGGATTCTGTGTTGGATTACAGTCCAACACAGAATACTGCACAGAACAACACAAAACAAAATTTCATTACACACTAAAATAATAAAATACTACTAGATTATTAAAACTTGATATCTAACTCCATACCTTGTCATTCGTTTTCACATATAATGTTATATTTTTAAGAACTTTGTATAACCCTAGTCAATTAAATATATGTTGATTACACTATCTCAAGAAACTGATAGTGAACAAACCAATAAAATGCATTTCATACTGAATATTAAAATGGCCAAAAAACTTTCAACAATAGAAGTATTTTATAACAAAACAATGAAATATTATACATTACATTACTGTTATATCACATATGGCCACATATAAAATAAAATAATCAGATTTAGAGTTTTTCCTTTTTTAGAAACACATTTATCTCATTATATGTGTAATGTATACTAATAGTGAAAACAAAACATACATCTAAAAAATCTTTTATTTTAACATTAACATATATATACTTCACACATTACAGTTAAGTCACACACAAAACTTTTCTAAAACTATAGAAATATTTACAATGCACTCAGATTATATACAATAAAACAGTTATTCATGCCTATTCATCTGTATTCTCTTCCACTGTAAGCATGCTACTGCTGGATTGTTCTTCTTCCTCGCCATCCTCGGCCTTAACTTCCAAAATATCTATAATTTAAAAAAAAATTAAAAAATGGATTTCTAAACATATTGTATAATACTACATAATTTCAAGTTTAACATTGTACACATTGCATACCATTTTTGAGAAAATCCAGTGAAGCCTTTGACACTTCAAGCTCCTTTTCTGTTTCATTCATCCCAGTCATTTTCCTCATCACCTTTACAGCCAGCTCTATAAACTCCTGCTGCAGGATGCTTCTGTTCACAGTATCATCCAAGAAAGAATACTGCACAAAGCAACACAAAAACTCAACATTTTCAAAAAATAAAAAAACTAAGGAAATAATAAACAGAATTAAACACACAAAACTACCTTAGACCATACAATATATAACACTTACTGCTAATAAACAGAATTGGTCTCTAATTCTGTTGAACTCCTGTCCTTCAACTCCAGGAATTTTGCTAGGACTACTAAACGCCATTGTTTCTGCCAAAACATGAATTCCATTCAATTTAGTAACATCCCACAAAACAATCATTAAACTAATTCATTCTACTAAAATAAACTTTCACCATAAAACATTAACAAAACATCTTTGCTTAATTTTTAAACATATAATTCAATTCAACAAATCTTACTAAAAATAACCACATAAACACAACAAATATACCAAATATATACAGTAAATTTACCTTACAAACTATTGTAATACAGAAACTCAAGCAAGAAGTGTTACTGGTTCAAACTAACACACAACTTTCAATAAGGCTTAGAATCGAATCCCATTACCTTTAAACAGTCTTACATCCCTTAAAAACCACACCACTTTTATTTTAGTCACTCACCTTTCAGACACAGGACTGAAAAAACTGTAACCTTTCAAAAACCTTTGTTCAATTACAACCATAAACTGTAAGAATAAAATAGTTTTGACACTTTATATACAAAACATTTAACACATGATATCCCTTCAACCATTTCAACACAACATTTTCTTGAATAATATAACTCTGAAGCCAATAATCACAGTGCAGCACAATAGGCATTAACTATTATACTTATATTCTATTAATTCAATATAAGCTTACTCGCTCTCAAACACTTATCCATTATAACCACTACATGAAACTTTTGGTTCACTAAAATTTTCACTAACATTTGTATACCCACTTCAGATCTGTCTAACACTCCTACCACATAAGTTCAGTAGCATTACAGTTTAAAAATAGAATTCTTTGTAAAAAGGACACGTAAAAAGACCTTCCTGTGCCATTTCATGGTTTTGTGCTATGTAAAATAGTGCTGAAGTACCTGGGAGGAACATTCCTGTACAATTGAATGAATAAATTACAATGTTATGATAATAAGTAAATTTAGAACTAGACTAGTGTAACTGAATAAATAGGTTAAAAAATAGATTATACCAATACTCAAACAGACAAAGGCAAGTCCATACATACTTTACAGCCATTTGCAGACACATATCTATTTAATGGCTGGCAATTCACAAGAATAGCCCCCCTAAAAAACACATACATAAAACAATAAACAGCCCTGCCAATGCACTGCATAACAATGGGGATAATAGTTGGCTAATTCAGAACCATTCCGAACAGTTTGGCTGGAATTTCAACTAATTGTGGAGAAACATTTATTAAATTCCAGCCATAAACTGCTTATATATTTATACATTTGTACATATAGCAGATGAACACGTGCAGCTCTGCAGATGCTCTACAGATTCGCCATTGTAATCATACACATACAAAAAATACATACAAATAAAAAACACAGTAATACTGATCACGTTTGAGCAATGAATTGAAATCAGACTGATGGCCAGGTCAGGAAGCAGTCAACAAAATTTAACAGAAAACATGGAATGAACAATGTAGAAAGTGATGGTAACCATGTACAGCATTTTATATGAATAAATTATTTCTTATAAAAAAATAGTTGTTTTTGTGTATATACATATATATATATATATATATATATATATATATATATACACTATATTGCCAAAAGTATTCGCTCACCCATCCAAATAATCAGAATCAGGTGTTCCAATCACTTCCATGGCCACAGGTGTATAAAATCAAGCACCTAGGCATGCAGACTGTTTTTACAAACATTTGTGAAAGAATGGGTTGCTCTCAGGAGCTCAGTGAATTCCAGCGTGGAACTGTGATAGGATGCCACCTGTGCAACAAATCCAGTCGTGAAATTTCCTCGCTCCTAAATATTCCACAGTCAACTGTCAGCTGTGTTATAAGAATGTGGAAGTGTTTGGGAACGACAGCAACTCAGCCACGAAGTGGTAGGCCACGTAAACTGACGGAGCGGGGTCAGCGGATGCTGAGGCGGATAGTGCAAAGAGGTCGCCAACTTTCTGCAGAGTCAATCGCTACAGACCTCCAAACTTCATGTGGCCTTCAGATTAGCTCAAGAACAGTGCGCAGAGAGCTTCATGGAATGGGTTTCCATGGCCGAGCAGCTGCATCCAAGCCATACATCACCAAGTGCAATGCAAAGCGTCGGATGCAGTGGTGTAAAGCACGCCGCCACTGGACTCTAGAGCAGTGAAGATGCGTTCTCTGGAGTGACGAATCGCGCTTCTCCATCTGGCAATCTGATGGACGAGTCTGGGTTTGGCGGTTGCCAGGAGAACGGTACTTGTCTGACAGCATTGTGCCAAGTGTAAAGTTTGGTGGAGGGGGGATTATGGTGTGGGGTTGTTTTTCAGGAGCTGGGCTCGGCCCCTTAGTTCCAGTGAAAGGAACTCTGAATGCTTCAGCATACCAAGACATTTTGGACAATTCCATGCTCCCAACTTTGTGGGAACAGTTTGGAGCTGGCCCCTTCCTCTTCCAACATGACTGTGCACCAGTGCACAAAGCAAGGTCCATAAAGACATGGATGACAGAGTCTGGTGTGGATGAACTTGACTGGCCTGCACAGAGTCCTGACCTCAACCCGACAGAACACCTTTGGGATGAATTAGAGCGGAGACTGAGAGCCAGGCCTTCTCGTCCAACATCAGTGTGTGACCTCACAAATGCGCTTCTATAAGAATGGTCAAAAATTCCCATAAACACACTCCTAAACCTTGTGGACAGCCTTCCCAGAAGAGTTGAAGCTGTTATAGCTGCAAAGGGTGGACCGACGTCATATTGAACCCTATGGATTAGGAATGGGATGTCACTTAAGTTCATATGCGAGTCAAGGCAGGTGAGCGAATACTTTTGGCAATATAGTGTATATATATAAAGAAGTGGGCATTATAAAATGCACTCTTTTTTGGGCATAGTTAGCAGCTTCAGATGTATTTAAGTACTGACTTCAGGTCAGTAGAAGTATTAACTATTAACTGATCCAGGTTAATAGTGTACAGCACAGGAACCTGACCTAACTGATTGCCAAGCTCATTATAAGCAAGCTTGATAAAATGACAAGCAAAGGTTAGTAAAAACTTTAATATAAAAGTTGAAATATAAAGTGGTGTATATTTATATATTTGTGTTTTAAATTTAACCTTGTTTGTGTAAATTTGAAGGCTGTTTAAGTTCTTTATTCGTAAAGGTTTGTATACTTTTTGTTAAAAATGCGCTTTCAAAGTTCTTTTTTATTGTTTTTCTGATTCTATTCTTAGATTTAGATTATTTGATTGAAACTCCCAACTTTGATTGTGTTTCAGGTCTGAACGTGTGTTTTCTGATGGATTCAATGTGTCGTGGATTGGATCAATACTTCGTAGGTGCTCACTGCTGGGTACACCCAGGGACAACTTTGGAACATTCTGCACAACAGCATTTGTATCACATGAGAAAAATAAATGGTGATACATTAGTCGTCATTCACATTGGAACAAATGATGTGGCCAGTGGAGTTTCAGCAGAAACAATGATTAACTGAATGGCTTTTCTATTAGATTGCCTGTGTCACTCTTTTAAGAACAGACTGTATTTTGCTATTTGTTCTGTGTTGCCTCGGTATGTCGACGACCAACAAACAAAACATACTGTGAAATTGTGTAACGTCTTGTTGGAAAAATGGTGCAGGGAGCAAGATAATGTTGTCTTTTTGCGAACCTGGAGAGCATTTGTATCTAGAGGACGCATTTGTTCAGATTTCTTCAGTACAGATAGATTGCATTTAAATGTGAAAGGGAAACAATTTGTTTCAATATTTGAAGCACTTTCTTTGGAACTTTTGTCATTTCACTGTACAGCTTCCATTTGAGAAAAAATAAAGATATACTGCAGAAATAATAAACTATGTATTACGTGAATTTGTTATACATCTTAAGTTTTTAATGACAGAATTATTAATTACTTAAATAATTAGTTATGTGGGATATTTGTTCAATTGTGAGATTAAGGACATAATAGAAGAAAATTAATGTTCTTATATCTTAATACTTGAAAGGGCTAATGTTTCAAAATATTTTACATAAAGAATGCAAGTGGTTTTGGAGTGCATTTTCATGACTGTGTGATACTTAAGTGGCTCACAACAAATTTTTCAATTCACCAGCCTTGACATAGGCCTGACTCCTGCAGTACCACCATACCCATTCCTTTTTATTTTTCAAAATGGCTAAATGTCGTAGTACATAAATTTTGAAACAGAATATTTATACAAATGTTTATTTTCCTGAAATGTGTACACATTTTTCTGGGTGACTCTCTAGCTCTCTCTCTCTCTATATAAAGTAATATAGTAAAATAGTTTAGACAGAGAGTCATTGTCCCTTTTGACATCACTGGACATTGCTATAATCTGTTTCATTACACCCAAACTGTCACTTTTGTCCATTTGCTGATCACACTGATATGAGCTCACAACTGTGAGTCTCGGTCATAGCGCCCCAACTGGCAGCAGGAAGTGTGTCACTTTTTGAAATCTCTAATATTTTCTCCCTTACTTTCACCTGATTTGGTTGAAAATCAGTCAGAATAATGGGACATGGCTGATGTGAAACTGTGAAGGAATTTGTGATATTTTGAATGATGTTGCTATTGTGAGGACATAATAGAAGAAAATTAATGTTCTTATATCTTAACAGTGGAAAATCCTAATGTTTCAAAACATTTTACATAGAAAGAACAACTGGGTAAGTCTGCTTAGTTTCATGACTTTGTGATGCACAAATGGCTCAAAACAAATTTTTACATTTATCAGTCAACCAAAAAATGTATATACACTTCAAGAAAAGAAAAAGTAGACATTTTTCTGGGTGACTCTCTCTCTATATATATAAACTGATATAGAAATATAGTTTAGAGGGAGAGTCATTGTCCCTTTTGACATCACTGGACATTGCTATGCATGCATGTACCCACTGTGCTCACTGTGTCTGGTGCGCCTGGGCAGCGATGGCACCATGTAGTGATGGCCCATAGTGCGAGGGCCCGTCCTTGCTGCTTGCAGCTATATATATATATTTTTTTGTCAAACTTTTGGGGCATTTTGGACCCCTTAACATGCCCAAAAACTCTTGAAAATCAGAAGACAGGTTGGAATCTACAGCCATTAGGATGTCACCGTGGCTCAGCCCTGGGTGTGGCACACACCCATTACAGTGCCCCCTGGAATGTCTTGCTGCATAGCTGATACACACTTGCACTTATCCATGTAAAACTTTGTACACACTTAGATCTCATTGAACTGAACAACTTTCACGCTGCATGTCATTAAGTCTAATCCACAGGAAGTGAGTTATTTTGAGTTGTTTGCGAAACACACCCAGTGGAATTTGAAATACTCCTCCTAGGGAATTAATACAACCGCCACCAAACCCAGGCTAAAATGATCTCAAGACATTGATAATGCAAAAGTGATGAGGGATTTTTGATATCTCAGATGGTTCAGCTGTGAGAAGCCCTTAAACTTATAGCGAATAAAACAAAACAGGAAGTGGCTAATAACTTCTGTGTACATTAAGTGATCTACATGAAACCTTAGGACTATGTTAAGCATAGAAAGCTGATCACAGAGATATGAAAACTGTGAGTCTCGGTCATAGCGCCACCAACTGGCAGCAGGAAGTGTGTCACTTTTTGAAATCTCTAATATTTTCTCCCTTATGTTCACCTGATTTGGTTCAAAATCAGTCAGAATAATGTCAAGACATGGGTGATGTGAAACTGTGAAGGAATTTTTGATACCTTGAATCGTGTTACTATGGCAATGATTTACATGAGAACATAATAGAAGAAAATTAATCTTCTCATATCTTACAAGTGGAAAGGCCTAATGTTCCAAAATATTTCACATATAGAGTGCAAATTTTTATGAGAAAGGCCAGTGTGGCTGGTCCCCGGGCATGGCACAGGGCTGTCACAGCACCCCCTGGAACTTTGTCAGAAATATAGCTGCACAGCTCATATTCACTTGGACGTATATGCATGAGAGCCGGTAAACATTTAGATCTCATTGAGCTAAATGACGTTCATCCACCTGTCATGGGATCTGCTTAACCGGAAGTCAGTTATTTTGGGATGTTTGAAAAATGCACCCATTAGAATTTCATATACTCCTCCTAGGGGATTTATATGATTTTGATCAAACAGGGTCCAGTATGATCTGAAGACATTGACGATCTTAAATTGTGAAGGGATTCTTGATATCTCAAATGGTTCAGCTGTGAGGAGCCCTTAAACTTATTGTGACTAAAAGGAAACAGGAAGTGGCTAATAACCTCTGTGTACATTGCGTGATCCACATGAAACCTTAGGATTATGTTAAGCATTGAAAGCTTCGGTGTATATTGACTGATGTATATCGAACCTCAACTTTATGTTAAGAGAAGAAAGCTGATCACAGGGACATGACTACTGTGAGTCTCAGTCATAGCACCACCAACTGGAAGTGTGTCACTTTTAGAAATCTAATGTTTTGTCCATTACTTTCACCTGATTTGGTTCAAAATCAGTCAGAATAATGTCAAGACATGGCTGATGTGAAACTGTGAAGGAAGAAAAATGTGATATTGTGAATGATGTTGCTATAGTGAGGACATAATAGAAAAAAAAATTATGTTCTTATATCTTAAAAGTGGAAAGTCCAAATGTTTCAAAACATTCCACATATAAAGAAGAACTGGTTGTGAGTACGTTTGCTTAGTTTCATGATTTTGTGATGCTCTAATGGCTCACAACAAATTTTTACATTCATCAGTCCATTGACTAGACATGGCTTTGACCTGACTCCTGCAGTACTAGACTATGTCCACTAGAGGCTATTTCCCCTTTATTTTTATTTTTTTAAATATGGCTTCATTTTCACAATTTATATATACAGAGTCAACCAAAAATATATATACACTTTAGGAAAAGAAAAATAGTATGATGTAAATTATATTAGTATAACATTAATAATAATATCATAATATCATAATATCATAATATCATCATATATATAAATCTATAAGGTATAGCAATAAATTTAGTAATAAAATATTTATACAAATTTTTCTTTTCCTGAAATGTGTATACATTTTTTCTGGGTGACCCTATATATACACAGTATCTCACATAAGTGAGTACACCCCTCACATTTTTGTAAATATTTTATTATATCTTTTCATGTGACAACACTGAAGAAATGACACTCTGCTACAATGTAAAGTAGTGAGTGTACAGCCTGTATAACAGTGTAAATTTGCTGTCCCCTCAAAATAACTCAACACACAGCCATTAATGTCTAAACTGTTGGCAACAAAAGTGAGTGGAAGTGTCCAAATTGGGCCCAAAGTGTCAATATTTTGTGTGGCCAGCATTATTTTCCAGCACTGCCTTAACCCTCTTGGGCATGGAGTTCACCAGAGCTTCACAGGTTGCCACTGGAGTCGTCTTCCACTCCTCCATGATGACATCACAGAGCTGGTGGATGTTAGAGACCTTGCACTCCCCCACCTTCCATTTGAGGATGCCCCACAGATGCTCAATAGGGTTTAGGTCTGGAGACATGCTTGGCCAGTCCATCACCTTTACCGTCAGCTTCTTTCACAAGGCAGTGGTTGTCTTGGAGGTGTGTTTGGGGTCGTTATCATGTTGAAATACTGCCCTCCGCCCCAGTCTCCAAAGGGAGGGGATCATGCTCTGCTTCAGTATGCCACAGTACATGTTGGCATTCATGGTTCCCTCAATGAACTGTAGCTCCCCAGTTCCGGCAGCACTCATGCAAGCCCAGACCATGACACTCCCACCACCATGCTTGACTGTAGGCAAGACACACTTGTCTTTGTACTCCTCACCTGGTTGCCGCCACACACGCTTGATGCCATCTGAACCAAATAAGTTTATCTTGGTCTCATAGGACCACAGGACATGGTTCCAGTAATCCATGTCCTTAGTCTGCTTGTCTTCAGCAAACTGTATGTGGGCTTTCTTGTGCATCATCTTTAGTAGAGGCCTCCTTCTGGGATGACAGCCATGCAGACCAATTTGATGCAGTGTGCGGCGTATGGTCTGAGCACTGACAGGCTGACCCCCTACCCCTACAACCTCTGCAGTAATGCTGGCAGCACTCATACGTCTATTTCCCAAGGACAACCTCCGGATATGACGCTGAGCACGTGCACTCAACTTCTTTGGTCAACCATGGCAAGACCTGTTCTGAGTGGAACCTGTCCTGTAAAACCACTGTACGGTCTTCCCCACTGTGCTGCAGCTCGGTTTCAGGGTCTTCAGTCTTGTCACCTGAAAAGATATAATAAAATATTTACAAAAATGTGAGGGGTGTACTCACTTTTGTGAGATACTGTATATATAAACTGATATAGAAATATAGTTTAGAGGGAGAGTCATTGTCCCTTTTGACATCACTGGACATGATCTGTTTCATTACACCCAAACTGTCACTTGTTGCTTGCAACTATATTTGTTTATCTTATATCTTATTGTGATATACTTCGTTTTGTCCTAGAAATTCTTTCTGTACTGTTTTGAACATGTGTCGAACACAGACACTCACTGACAGTTTCTTCTTCTGTAATTTAAATAACATTTTCTTAATAAACTCGCCAGTGAATACGTCAACCACCAAGTCTGCTTCTGCTGACGTTGTTTGTTTACCTATACATAACACTGAATATTACACCTTTCTTCTGTATAAATACTCCCTGTTATCTCAGTAAATTTCTAAGAGCTTTGATATTCAATCACTGTCTCTGCATGGTTCTTTGCCAAAAAGCTTCCCTGATATCAGTAGAGGTAGCTGCAGCAGCGAGACTCAGGCTTCTTCTCCAAGTGAACCCAAGATTTCAAACACCTTCCTAGTGCATGTGGTCTTTTGGGATGTACACAGTATTAAACAGGTGTTATTAATGTTATGGATGATCAGAGAGAGAGAGAGAGAGAGAGAGAGTTTGCAATTCAGTTTCACATGCATGCTCAATAATTAGGGTAACTTGACAATGAATATGTGGGTTCTGAACTGTAGTTCACAGTAGCCTGTTCTGTAGGTGACAAAGCAGTCTGTGAATGGGGTATTTGGCAGCCGTGTTCATAGACTATAATGCCTCTTGGGAGTGCTAATGTGATGCAGATTCCTGGGTTGATGTAACAAAAAAGACTTATTATAGCATTATTTGAGGACCATATACAGAACACCAGCTCAAATGGAAACAGCAGTATTAGTAAGTGTGCATCACTCTCAGTACTTTTGTGCTTTTTGTACTTTTGCATCTGTTAAGAAGCATCATTCTTGTTATGAAACCTTGCTCTTTATAAGCCCATCAGCATGTTTAGAATTGTTTAATTAAGCTTTGTTAAAATAAATGTCATTCAATACTTTCTCCGGCTGCAGTGTGGAAGAAAAAGCGTTAATTCAGCACGCTAGATAGCGCCACCAGTGCCTTTACAGTGCTGAAGAAAAGGCGCAATTTCAGCACCACGGATAGCGCTGCTCTTCCTGGCTGCAAGTGGATAGCCACAGTGGCGACCAATCAAGAGCACCACTATTTCCACTCACCATGATATGATTTTTAATTTAACTGAGCAAAAATATTTAATTGCACTGTAAACTATACCAAACTAATTGCTTCAACTTACTTTGTTAAGTTTCTTGTTAAAAGTTGTCCTCAATACATAATCTATGTTGCTAGTTGATGTCAGGCCAACTACTTTGTGCATGGGCACTCTGACTTCATAGGTGAACAGGGACTACAATTGTACAGGGGTTTTCATAATCCATGCTTCTGATTGTGTTTGTTTTCATCATTTTCATATCCTGCAAGTGATTTCTAGTATTTTGGTTAAATAGTGTCTAGAAATTCTGATTTTGCCGTAATTTTCTTTTTTTAATAAGTCTTGCTTTAGATATTCTAATGTCACCCAACATGTAGCCTAAGTAAGTTAGCTAATGTTAGGTTACAAACCTTAGTGCTGATCCTCAAACATAATTGTTACATTTTGGTATCGAAAATTTTCTTGTACTAACATACCAGTGAGTGGTGATTCTGGCGACAATGCAGTACACAATGCAGTGTTATGGATATTAGGTTAGTAATATACACGCCACTGTTAGCTCACATTAGCAACTAACATTATGGTGAGGGAGCCACTACACCTCAGGGTCTGGAGTTTTCTCTCTGTCATGTTAACTGAGTTGCCAAGTGTTTTTTTCATTTTTATAAAATTAATCATATTTCCTACATTGAAAATATTTTGAGTTTGCATGTTTCCCCAGAAATGTGGCTCCTGGTTAACATATAACATTTAGGAAAGGTTTAGGGGCTGGGGTGGGGGTTTGGGAGAGAGAGAGAGAGAGAGAGAGAGAGGGAGAGAGAGAGAAAGTCTGTATCATGTCTCCATGAAGCAGGCTGCGCAATCCCACTGCAGTTCAGTTTATTATCTCTACCCTGGCTCTCCCCCTGTACCAGGGGTGCTTTTTTGGATTAACACATCATCTTTCTCAGGTCTGTCTCTCACATCACTGACTGCCTTAATTCCATTATTATATGTTCATATTATCATAGATAAAACTCTGAAGAAGCAGTGCTGTACATCTAGAAGCAATAACATTACCTCTGTGGACAACAGAGGCTTCAGGATGACAGCCCCTAGTGCATGAAGTATAAGTTGTGTTTTATAGAATAACCAGTATTCAAAAGACAACGGAAGGCAAGTATTCTTATTTAAACAGAATAACATTCTATGTTATAGATTTGTTTTCTGCTCTGGTTTTGTTAGAAGTTCTAATAGAATACTGAAGTAGCCTGCTCAAAGTTCACATTATTTTTGCTCAGAAAGGTTCAATGTGTCAAGGATCTGCAGGACTCTGTGACGTCATCACGCACCAATCACCTGAGTGCCACCGGTGCACCTGCTGACAATTGCCCATAGACTATTTAAAGGCCATACTCGTCAGAGACGGTGGCAAGTATTAAAGACTGTTTTGAGTTTTGCGTGTTTGTGATTATGCTCTGTGACTAGCTCTCTTTAGTTTCTCCTGCAGTTACAGTTTATTACAGTTTATTGTTCTGAATGTTTCTCAGTTTGTCTATTCACCTGCTTAGTGTGAAATAAAGCACACTATCTCCTGACTCTTCCCTCGCAACCTCTGACAGAATACTCGCCCTAAAAAGAAAATAGGAGATTCGCTGTTACCTGCGAGATGTCAACCCCACGCGCCGACGCACCTGCCCCACCGGATCCACAACAGTCCCCAGCCAGTCCACCTCCAGCACCCGATCCTATCACTGAGCTGGCTGCCTCGCTACAGGAAACTATCCTGTCTGCTGCGACTCCACCAGCATGTCCCGTGGCCAAACCCACTGTCTACTCGGGTGAGGTATCGGAATGCGCCGGATTCCTGATGCAATGTAATTTGTATTTCAATGTCGTACCTCAGCAGTTCCCCACCAACCGCGCGAAGATAGCCTTCATAATCTCACTACTGTCTGACGAGGCTTGATGCTGGGCGGAGGCATTGCGGACGTCCGAGAGTCCATTGTTCACTTCCCTGGCAACCTTCCTGGAGGGCTTCAAGGCAGTGTTTGGTGTGAGCACTTCCGCCCTTTCCATCCACGATGATCTGTTCGCCCTGCGTCAAGGTAGAGGCACCATCCACGGATACACGCTGCGCTTCCGTACTCTCGCGGCCTCTAGCAGATGGAATGAGGCGGCTTTACTCACAGTTTACCGGCAAGGCTTACGGCCCGAGATCCGCAGACAGATGGCTATCTATGACGACTCTGCCAGCCTGGAAGCCTTCTTGCTGAATGCGCAGAGTGTGTCACAACACCTCACCGTGGTCACCGTAGAGGGGAACTATAAATCCGATACCTCACTCCAGGAGGGGATCGCAGCACCCGAGCCCATGCAGACAGATGTATTCCACCTGTCAAACATCAGCGCCGGCTTCAGCAGGGACTCTGCCTGTACTGTGGAAAGCCAGGTCATTCTGTTCCCACCTGTCCAGTCCGGCCCCAAAACCCAGCGGTGAGTACGTTCCATTTGAATACTGTAATGTTTAATTCTTGTTATCATGAGGCTGCACTGATCATCGGCTCTCGTTCTTATACAGTTCAAGTGCTCTTCGACTCCAGTGCATCAGGAAAATTCATTTCCTCCAGAGTTCTATCAGCCTGCCACATACCCTGACAGTCGAGCCCAAGGCGTTATCAGATCACCACTATACAGGGAAAGCCACTGGGCCACGGACTGGTGAAGTGGATCACCCCTGAGCTCTCCCTCCGTATCGGGGTGTTCCACAAGGAGACCTTGTCGTTCCTGGTACTGGAGGATTCACGTGTGGATATTGTTCTGGGACATCCCTGGTTGGCTCTTCATCAACCCAACATCCAGTGGAGTGAAGGGAGTATCGTCCAGTGGAGCAACTACTGTCTTTGGATCTGTCTACGCGCACTTCCAGTCGTTGCTCCCGTACAACTGGCACTGGGGTCTACAACCATAGAGAGCCCCCAAAACTCCACCTCAGTGGACCTCCCAAATAAATACCAAAACTTCTGTGATGTGTTCTGTAAAACCGCCGCCACCAAACTTCTTCCACACCAACCATGGGATTGTGCAATAGATCTACTTCCCGATGCCAAGATACCAAAAGGGCGCATCTATCCTCTGTCTGTCCCGGAACACAAGGCAATGGAGGAGTACATTCAGGAAGCGTTACAACAGATTTATATGCCCCTCCACTTCTCCAGCGGTGTCCAGCTTTTTCTTTGTGGCGAAGAAAGATGGGGGGCTGCGACCCTGTATTGATTATCGAAACTTAAATGCCCAAACGCTAAAATTCACTTACTCCCTGCCTTTGGTCCCCACGGCACTTGAAGAACTTCGGGGGCTCAGATTTTCACCAAACTTGATCTACAGAGTGCGTACAACTTAATCCGAATCCGCTGAGGTGATGAGTGGAAGACAGCCTTCATTACTCCTGCCGGACATTACGAATATCTAGTCATGCCCTACGGTCTCGCCAATGCGCCCTCCATCTTTCAGAGTTTCATGAATGAGATTCTTCGAGACATGCTACATTGGTTCGTGATGGTGTACATTGATGATATTCTGATCTATTCTCCCAACTGAACCGAGCATGTCTGCCATGTCCGGCAGGTGCTCGCTCGTCTTCACCACCATCATCTTTATCTGAAATTGGAGAAGTGTGAATTCCATCAGCCAGTGATTCACTTCTTAGGTTACATCATCTCTGCCAAAGGGATTCGGATGGATCAAGCGAAAGTAAATCAGTGCAGGACTGGCCGCAACTGCAGACGATCAAAGAACTACAATGCTTCCTGGGGTTCGCGAATTTTTACCGTCGTTTCGTGGCAGCTTACAGCCATTACACTGCGCCTCTTACTTCCCTACTACGAAACCAACCCAAGAAACTTAGCTGGACCGCCGTTGCGAGTGAGGCCTTTCAGAATCTAAAAACCACCTTCTGCTCCGCACCCACCCTGCTAAATCCTGATCCAAGCCATCCTTTTATAGTAGAGGTGGATGCCTCTGCCATGGGTGTCGGAGCAGTATTATCTCAGCATGGAGGTGAGCCTCCTGTACTCCGTCCATGCGCTTTCTTTTCTAAGAAACTGTCCCTGGCGGAGCAAAACTACGACATTTGTAATCGTGAATTACTGGCTATCAAGTTAGCCCTAGAGGAATGGCGTCACTGGTTAGAGGGAGCTAAACACCCTTTCGAGGTCATCACCGATCACCGAAATCTCCAATATCTCCGGGATGCTAAGCCTTTAAATCCTCGCCAGGTGCGTTGGGCTCTGTTCTTCACACGCTTCCAATTCATGGTCACTTATCGTTTGGGGCATAAAAATACCAAAGCTGATGCCCTGTTATGTGTTCATGCTCCGGACTTGAAACCCGAAGAACCGGAGCCCATATTACCCCCAGACCTTTTCATCTGTCCCATTCTGTGGTCCCTCGACAAAGAGATCCATGCCGCAGCCTCAGAAGAACCTGCTCCGCCGGGAGGCCTGGAAGGGAAAGTTTACGTACCCACATCCCAATGCCTACACCTGCTGGATTTGCTACATTCCTCTCCGGGCTCCGGGCATCCGGGCAGACAGAGAACCCTCTCACTCCTTAGAAACAGGTATTGGTAGCCTGACATGGCACAAGAGGTTGCGCGATTTGTGAAAGGATGCTCGGTCTGCTCCGTCATTTCCACGCCATGTCGGCTACCTGAGGGCAAGCTCGTACCACTTCCCATTCCACATCGTCCCTGGTCGCATCGATTATATAGATTAGATAGATTTTGTTACCGACTTGCCATCCTCCAAGGGTTATACCACCGTTCTCGTCGTGGTGGACCGTTTTTCCAAAGCATGTAAACTAATCCCGCACAGAGGTTTACCTACAGCCTTGGAAACGGCGGAAGCCCTCTTCCACCAAGTTTTCCAGCATTACGGCCTCCCGGAGGACATTGTATTACACAGAGGGCCCCAGTTCATATCCAAGGTATGGCGAGGCTTCTTTAAATGTCTAAATGTGTCTGTTAATCTCTCATCTGGTTATCATCCACAGACTAACGGCCAGACCAAGTGCAAAATACAGGAAATTGGACGATACTTGCCCACCTACTGCTGAGATCAGCAAAATACATGGAGTCAATACCTGCCCTGGGCTGAGTACATGCAGAACTCGCTCCGCCAGGAAGCCACAGGGCTCACTCCGTTCCAGTGCGTACTCGGTTACCAGCCACCCCTGTTCCCATGGTCTGGAGAGCCATCTGAGATCCCTGCGGTAGACCACTGGTTCAGAGAGAGTGAGAGGGTCTGGGAATTGGCACACACGTGGCTACAATGCGCCGTGTGCCGGCACAAACAGCATGCTGATATCCGCCAGCAGGAAGCACCGCTGTACCGGGCAGGCGACAAGGTCTGGCTCTCCACACGAAACCTGACGGTGGCGAGTATTAATGACTGTTTTGAGTTTTGCGCATTTGTGATTATGCTCTGTGACTAGCTCTCTTTATTTTCTCCTGCAGTTACAGTTTATTAAGTTCTGCACGTTTTTCAGTTTGTCTATTCACCTGCTTAGTGTGAAATAAAGCACGGTCTGTTTGGGCGCATCACCTATATCTCCTGACTCTTCCCTCGCAACCTCTGACACAATGAAAACTAAACTGAAAATACAGAAACAGTTTAATGCTATGCAAACTCACCAGCAGTATATAGCAGCCACTTTACTTCCTAATGCTCTGGTTTTGTTGAGACCTAGTGTATCCATTTAGTGCTTATAATATAATTTGTAAATATATGGAACAATTAGACCAACAAAATATGCAACATTACAAAATGATATAAATATAATTCATGTGCAAGTATTTATGCATTTTTCTTCTGGTTAGTACAAGTCTTGTAAAATGTAATGGGAGGTAACAGAAGGTAATTGTACCCCAACACACACATCATTTTAAGTTATTTTTATAATATATTTTTAATAAAAAGCACTTGAAGTACAATGTCAACTAGACCCTGAGCTGTCCCTCTGTTATACTCGTTCATAATCCTGTCCAACCTTGTCACTCCCAAAGAGAACCTCAACATCTTCCTCTGCTACCTCCAGCTCTGACGCCTGTTTCTTCCTCAGTGTCTCTAAACCATACAGCATGGCCCATCTCACCACTGTCTTGTACACCTTCCCCTTGATTCTCACTGATATTTTTCAATCACAATACTATTTGCCAAAACCATCTAAAATAATGATAATCTCTCATTGCAGTTACTCTATGAAATGCCGTTTCTGCAGTTTTGTCAGTTTGAGTCCAGAAGGACTACTGAGGTACCATCAACTACGGCATATAAGAGCAGCCCACTAGTTCTGCATCTTTGGTGACTATGTGTGTACCTTTAAAACACCTGGTGCATTAATATCACACCTCAGTTTAAGCATGAAGTGAATAGGTGTTAGCTGGCTCGGCTCCTGACCTACTTTAATTGTTTCTCTGTGTATAACTGATAAACGATACCTTCATTCATTTAGATGGTGTTCTGCACAATGTTGGAACATAGTTAAATAATGTTATGGCATCTAGAATGCAACTGTGAAATAAAACTGGAGATAAAGATGGTGAGGCCTCCGGCAAGTCCGGTGACCCTGCACCTCTCCCCGGGGATTCGGCCGCTCTACCAGATGACCTCAAAAGGCTTCATTCAGTGCTCCTATTGGACACGCCGCAAGTAGTCCACTCACTTCTAAAAACTGAACTAGCAGATGCTCGTCACCTGTGAACACAACTCTGGAACAAGTAAAATCATACTACAAAGACCATGACCAACATCTTCGCGAGGTAAAGGATGGTCTAAATGATAATCGTGACAGGCTGGTAAACGTTGAGGCCTCTGTGGATGCGCTACAGAAGGAAAACAAGTATCTAAAGGAGAAGCTGGATGATTTAGAGAAGCATCCATGGAGGTCCAATATGAGAGTGGTGGGCATTCCCGAAAAGCTTGAGGAGTCAGACCCAGTTAAATTCATGACAGACTTTTCCATGGAAGTACTGGATTTCTTCACGAGACTTCTCATTATTTCACGAGCTCACCGAATCGGACCCAGGCTAAATAATGACACTAAGGCCAGTCAGAGCAGAGCCAGGGTATTCTTGGTGCAGTTTAATTTTTTTCAGGACAAGCACCATATCTTTCGATTCAGTAGACAAAATAAGGATGTGTGTTTTCATGGGCATAGGGTGTTTTTTCATGAGGATTTTAGTTTCGAGCTGGGTAAAAAGCGAGTGGCATTTAAGGACATAAAATCACGGCTCTACAGGAAAGGAGTCAAATTCACCCTCCTGCACCCAGCAAGGGTACACATCACCCACAAAGTGAAAATGCTCTGCTTTGTCAGCAATTTTTACTTCTCTCATCGGGGTGAAATAAATCCTTCTACGCTTACAGGTCAGATATATTGTCTGTTCACTTCAAATGAACTTGGGCCTGACTTTGACTTATGCGTATCCTTTTATTCTCCAATCCGTACTTATTACTAGCCGGATAAAGTTTCCAAAAGGTGATAATTTGTTCCTAACTCTTGATAGGTGGGAGCTTTTCCCAGACTGTATAGGACTCTGATATTTGATATTTTGCACACTTCAGAAGTTTACTGTTTTGCGATCATCCTCAGTTAGATCTAGGATTTATGTTGTTTTGGTTTTTTTTGTTGATGTTGTTTATGTTTGGTTTGAGGTTGGGAGGGAGTTACTACATATTGTGCTGTTTGTTGTTGGATCTCCCCACTTACAGTTCATGGCTACAAATATGCCCTGCATACCCTTGAATATTATATTACACAGTTACTATAGGTGGTAAAGATCACGGAGACCATCCTGTTAGGTTTTTGTCATGGAATGTCAGGAGGCTGACAAATGGCCCTGTTAAAAGAGCCAGTTGGGAATAATATGGGTAATAATAAAAGTTTTTTCCCATATTAAACATTTTAAACCAGATATAGTATTTCTTCAAGAAACACATCTCAGATCAGAAAACCACAATAGAATCCATAAATCATGGGTCAGTCACTTTTTTTATTCAAAATTTAATAGCAGATCCAGGGGTGTGGCAATTTTGGTTAACAAGAGAATACTGTTTACACCATCCAACATAATTAGTAATTCTAATGGCCGGTTTATTATAGTCTGGTTCTCTTTTTCCAACACCAGTTGTTCTTGTAAATGTTTGTGCACCAAACTGGGATGATGTCCAATTTGCAAACAATCTTTTGTCATTAATTCCCAAGCTTAATACTCACCATCTGATACTTTCGGTAGACTTGAATTGTGCCATTGACCCCTTGCTTGACAGATCTACTGTTAGTAGCAGCACTTTAGATACGGCTAAGGCTTTCTCTAAATTTATGTAGCAGAATGGTTGTGAGGACCCATGGAGATTCTTTAACCCATCAAATAAGCTGTCTTTTTACTCTCATGTTCACCATTCCTTTTCCAGGTTAGATTATTTCTTTATATATAGCCTACTTATTTCAATGGCTAAGCAAATTGACTACTCAGCTATAGTCATATCAGACCACGCACCTGTTGTGCTAGACCTACACTTTCCTTTAAATATCAGGGAATGACCAAAGTGGAAACTTAATCCACTCCTGCTATCCAGCAAAAAATTCTGTGACTTCATCTTGACCAGTATAGATACTTTTCTTGAGACTAATAAAACAGACTCAGTGTCCTACTCATTACTTTGGGAAACTCTAAAGGCTTATATAAGGGGCTAGATAATATCCTACTCTTCTTGTGCAAATAAAGAGCATAAAATGGAACTGCAAACACTGTCACAATCCATTCTAGACTTAGACAAATTATACTCTCAAACACCAACAGCCAAACTATTTAAAAAAGGGTCAAATTACAAACTAAATATTACCTCTTAACTACAACACATTTAGAACAATTAATATTTAGGACAGTTTTTCTATGAGTACGGGGAAAAATCTAGCTGGCTTCTGGCTCATCAGCTGAAACTTTAAGCTGCCTCTCGTCTTATTCCTCAAATAAGAGACTCTAACAAGTAAACAAGTAAACCGAAAGAAATTAACAATATTTTCACCACATTTTATACTGAGCTATACACTTCAGAATTCCCTTCAGATACAACAGACATGAAACATTTCTTAGACAACCTAGATACTTCAACCCTACAATCTGAGGGGGCGGAGGATTTAGAGCAAGATCTCAAGCGGGGAGAGATCAGTAGGGCCATCATGGCGATGAAAAGTGGTAGATCTCCAGGCCCTGATGGTTACCCTATTAAATTTTATAAGAAATTCAAGGAAAAACCAAATCTGCAATTCTTACTTCTTGGATCATACCATCCTATTTCTCTTATAATGCCAATATAAAAATTTTAGCTAAGGTGCTAGCCTGCTGCTTAGAACGTGTCCTCCATACAATAATTTCAGACGATCAAACAGGATTCATTAAGAATAGTCACTCTTTTTCTAATATACGTACACTAGCCAACATAATAAGGGAAACTGTGAATTTCCCTTTGGCATGAATAAAGTATCTATCTATCTATCTATCTATCTATCTATCTATCTATCTATCTATCTATCTATCTATCTATCTATCTATCATACTCACCTGATCCTTCCCCAAGTTCCTGAATGACTGCCTGAATGACTACCGCCCAGTAAGCCTGACCTCAGTAGTGATGAAGTGCTTCGAAAGACTCATCAGAGACTTCATCACTTATTCCTTACCTGACACCTTGGACCCGCTACAGTTCGCGTACCATCCCAACCGATCTACTGAGGACGCCAGCGCACACCTCCGTCATACAGCCCTGAGTCATCTGGACAGCAGGAAGGGGAATTATGTCAAAATGCTGCTTGTCGACTACAGTTCAGCGTTTAACACCATAATTCCCTCCATACTCACCATAAAGACATTGTTGCCCAACCATACTGCCTGAGGTCTGTCTTGCAGGAGGTTGGAGATCCATCGACACAGGGATGGGTTAAGGCCCAGGATCTCCAACCTCCTGCAAGACAGACCTCAGGCAGTATGGTTGGGCAACAATGTCTCACCCTCAATCACCCTCAGCATTGGAGCCCCGCAGGGTTGTGTTCTGAGCCCCCTGCTATACTCACTGTACACCTATGACTGTGTGGCCACTTCCAGCTCCACCAACATTGTTAAGTTTGCGGACGATACTGTGGTGGTGGGCCTGATCTCCAATAACGATGAGAGGAGATTAAAAACCTGGAGACATGGTGCCAGGTCAACACTCTCCTCCTGAACGTCAGCAAGACTAAGGAGCTGATAGTGGACTTCAGCCCAAAGCAGGAGAGGAATTATCAGCCCCTCATTATCAATGGGACCCCAGTGGAGAGAGTGGACAGTTTCCGGTACCTAGGTGTTTACATCACATAGGACCTGACATGGTCCTGTCACGTTAACACCCTGGTGAAGAAGGTCCGGCAGCGTCTCTATCATCTTAGACATCTAAAGGACTTTAAACTGCCCTCAAAGGTGCTAAAGACATTCTATACCTGCACCATTGACAGCATCCTGATGGGAAGTATCCCAGCCTGGTTTGGAAACAGCACCAAGCAGGACAGGCAAGCTGTCCAGAGGGTGGTGCGATCAGCCGTGCGTACCATCCATACCGAGCTTCCTGACCTGGACACTATATACAGTGGACTGGATACTATAATCCCCCCTCCACCAAACTTTACACTTGGCACAAGTGTCAGACAAGTACCGTTCTCCTGGCAACCACCAAACCCAGACTCGTCCATCAGATTTCCAGATGGAGAAGCGCGATTCGTCACTCCAGAGAACGCGTCTCCACTGCTCTAGAGTCCAGTGGCGGTGTGCTTTACACCACTGCATCCGACGCTTTGCATTGCACTTGGTGATGTATGGCTTGGATGCAGCTGCTCGGCCATGGAAACCCATTCCATGAAGCTCTCTGCGCACTGTTCTTGAGCTAATCTGAAGGCCACATGAAGTTTGGAGGTCTGTAGCGATTGACTCTGCAGAAAGTTGGGGACCTCTTCGCACTATGCGCCTCAGCATCCGCTGACCCCGCTCCATCAGTTTACGTGGCCTACCACTTCGTGGCTGAGTTGCTGTCGTTCCCAAACACTTCCATGTTCTTATAATACAGCTGACAGTTGACTGTGGAATATTTAGGAGCGAGGAAATTTCATGACTGGATTTGTTGCACAGGTGGCATCCTATCACAGTTCCACGCTGGAATTCACTGAGCTCCTGAGAGCGACCCATTCTTTCACAAATGTTTGTAAAAACAGTCTGCATGCCTAGGTGCTTGATTTTATACACCTGTGGCCATGGAAGTGATTGGAATACCTGATTCTGATTATTTGGATGGGTGAGCGAATACTTTTGGCAATATAGTGTATCTTTTGATGTGGAGAAGGATTTCAATCAAACTGATTGGCCATATCTAATTGGCAGCTTGGGAAAAATTTGGTTTCTGCAAGACATTTGTATCTTGGGTTAAACTTCTCTACCACTCACCTTTGGCATCCATTCAAACCAATTATTCTCAGTCTGATTACTTCCCACTAACAAGAGGTACTCATCAAGGATGCCCACTATCCCCACTTCTTGCAATTGAACCTTTATCGGCAGCACTGAAAATCAACCACACTGTTTCAAGGAATTAAAACGGGGGATGTCGAATATCCTTTATTTTTGTATGCAGATGACCTTTTGCTTAACGTTAGTGATCCCATAACTAGCTGCCCTGCTATTATATCACTTGTTGGATCAATTTGGAACTTTTTTGGGTTATAAATTAAATTTCCATAAAAGTGAATGCTTTCCCATCAATTTAGCCTTGCAGATTAAACAGGAATTCAGAAATAAAAGAGATGAGGGCCGAGTTGGAGAGGTGGCATAGTCTTCCTCTCACTTTAGCTGGAAGAATATATTTGCTCAAAATGACAATACTTCCAAAGTTTCTTTATCTGTTTCAGTCATTATTAATCCATTACTCTATATCCTTCTTTATCTGGGAAAACAAAAGACCGAGGGTCAATAAACATATCCTTCAGAGGAGGCATGAAGTAGGTGGATTGGGTCTTCCAAGTTTTATTCATTATTACTGGGTATCCAACATACAAAAGATACTATACTGGGTTCACTGCCCTGAAACAAACTGGTGTTCAGTTGAGTCACAAATGTGTCACTCTTCATCTCTCCCAGCTTTAGTATATTCTTCTTTACCCTTTAAAGCCTCTCATTTCATATCCAATCCCATAGTGCTTTCTATTCTTAGAATCTTTAACCAGTTAGTTGACATCAGCATCAATTCTGGGCCTTATTTATAAGAATCACTTATTTCTCCCTTCTACATCGGACTCGTCATTCGGACAGTGGGCAGTCAGTGGTTTGACATGTTTCAAAAACCTGTATACCAATGGTTTATTTAAAAGTTATGAAGAAATTTGCAGAACCTATGACTTCCCAAGTAAACACTTCTTTAGATATCTTCAGATTCATCACTTTGTTAAAGATATTTTTCCTTCCTTTTCTGATCTCCCTCTTGCCTCGGTTTTAGATAACCTTACTCTCAGTTTTTCAAATTCAAATTTTATTGGTCACATACGAAATCATACACAGTACGAGATGTAGTGAAATGCTTTTTACGACTGTCTTACATAAAAAAGAAAAATTTTAAGTGTGGACATGAAGGGCTTCCGGTTGGTGCAGCGCCATGTAAAGACGTAGAGTTGCTGAGCTCCTCACGAGGAACTTCAAATTTCGTTTATATTGCTCTTATCTATAAGTATTATTGTGCCAAAGCTGCATTTGTTGGATATTAAGTGCCCAACAGTCGGAGTCCTGCTGTTTCGGACTAAATTTGGCTTTTGAAGCAAGATGAATAAGACCCGGAGCAACTGCAAAGAGGTAGAATCTGTTGTTAGCCATCATGCTAATGCTAGCCCCGAACTTCATGAGGCTTCAAATAAAGAAACAGTCTCAGCAAGTGACAACAGCGTGGTTCTTCAAGCAATTAGTTCATTGAAAGTGGACTTGATTTCAAAAATCGAAGAAAAGGCCACTGCTCAATCAAATGAACTCTGAATTCAAATCGACCAGCTCCGGACAGAGTTACACAGTGCCATTGAGCACGTTAGTGTCAGAATGGAAGCACCGGAGAAGCGGGTGACCGGACTGGAGTCTGCCTTGGGAGGCCATTCGGACTCTATTACTACACTGGAAAAGGAGTTTAATGTCATGAAAAAGGAGCTAGCCCTGCTGAGGGAATGGAGTGAAGATCTCGAGGCGAGGTCTCGCCGCTCAAATCTTTGCATTTTGGGAGTTAAAGAAGTGCGAGAGCACAGTGAACGTATAACTGATTTTGTAGCTGGCCTCCTGAAAGATGCCCTGAACCTTGAAAAGACTCCACTTTTGGATCGGGCTCATCGCACTCTTCGCAGCAAACCAATTAACGACAATGAACCACCACGCGCATTTGTGGTGAGATATCACTATTTCTCTGAAAAAAAGTACATCTTGAAGAAAGCCGTGGCAATGAAGACAATCACCACAACCCACGGAGATCGAGTATGGGTCCTTCCCGATTTCACCCAGTCAGTGAGCAAGCAATGTGCAGCTTTCAACGAGGCGAGGAGTTTACTTGGCAGCTGTGAGGGAGTTTGTTTCGGGCTGAGATATCATGCAATCTTACAAATCACAACACATGACGGGCAGGAGAACAGCTTCAAGGACGTGGGAAAAGCTAAAGAATTCATCTTGAAGTACATTAAATGCAAAGATAAGTGACGACCGCACACATACCAATGGCTAGCGACTGCTCGGGCAGCAGGACAACAGTGTAAACTTACAATCACAACATTCGGACCAGTAATATGGAGGATATCAAAACTAAACTATAAAGGGCCGCATGCTTAGACTCTACTGAAAAACAGCAGTCCAACCGTGTGCTACAGATCTAAATTTAGAGGTTCTGGCCAGCAGATGGACAGTAATCTTCAGCCACTAAGCCACTAAAGACTAAATAATGTAAGTTTGGTGTCAATAACGTTTAGTATAATGTGATTTCCCAGGTCCTCCCCAGGTTTCACTGTAATATATGTTACATTATTGTTATTTCTGAGGTTCAGTTTGAGCTGGCTATGGGACAGCACTATTGTTGAATAAATGTAAGAGCTGTATAGTATCTCAGAGTGAGGGCTCACATGGTAAGCTATTTAGGAGTGGGAACAGCTGGAAGAGCTTGTGGGTTTATATGCGAGGGTTTAATACTATGGGTTTCTTTTCTGTTGTTAGTACCTCTACACGGTGTGAGTTTATGTATCTGAAGTTTATGTATGTTATAACCAACCCCCCCTTCCTTCTTCCTCTCTTCAAGGGGTCCCTCTGGTGGTACTGTTGAGAACTCTTTGCGATGGCCTTCAGTAACATAAGTGGAGCAGACAAGCCTTGTCAGTTGGAACGTGCGGGGGCTAAATCACTCAGTAAAATGAAACCAGGTTTTTACACATCTTAATAAATTGAAATCTGATATAGTATATTTGCAAGAGACCCATCTGCTGAACAGAGACCACCCTAAACTACACAGAGGAGGCTTTACGCAGATATTCCATTCTAATTTTAATAGCAAAAGCAGGGGAGTTGCCGTGCTAATACATAAGAATGTACAGTTTGTTGAGGAGGCAACTGTGATGGACAAAAATGGTAGATACATGATAATCCAGGGTAAACTTTTTAATATGCCTGTGGTCCTGGCCAATGTTTAAACGCCTAACTGGGACAACGTACGATTTTTCAGTGACTTATTTTCACTTTTGCCTAGCTTAGACACATATAACCTAATTTTAGGAGGGGATTTGAATTGTGTCCTACACCCAGTTTTGGACCGCTCTAGCTCTAAAACTAGTACGGCAAGTAAGTCAGCACAGTGTATTAACTCCTTTCTCCAGATGTATGGTGTAAGTGACCCCTGGAGATTTAAGTATCCATCATCCAAGCAGTTCTCCTTCTACTCACCGGTACATCAAACTTATTCCAGGATCGACTATTTTCTCCTGGACAGGAAGCTACTCCCCTTAATGTCACATGTGGAGTATGGCAGCATTGTTACAGTATTTCAGACCACAGTCCAGTATCATTAAAGCTGCATCTCCCAGGTAATGTCATTTCCAAACGTACATGACGTTTTAACTCAAGACTTTTGGCGGATGACGATTTTGTAAAATTTATAGACGCTCAAATTGATTTCTTTCTTGAGACAAACGAATCCCCAGAAATAAGTTATAGTATTTTATGGGATACTCTGAAATCGTATGAGGGGACAAATTATTTCATATCAAGCAGGTGTAAATAAAAAGAAATCATCAGTGGATTACAGAAATTATGAATAAAATAAATACGATTGATCGCAGTTAACGTCATCGTCCAAGGAACTGCAAAAGGAAAGACTCCTGCATCAAGCTGAATTTGACTCTCTGACCAGCGAGCGCGCAGAAGATCTGCACTTGAGGTCATGCCAGATTCATTATTTACATGGCGAGTGAGCCAACTGAAACAATCTGCAGCAGCTGGTTTTATAACAGCAGTCAGAAACAGGATTGGCAACACTGTTACTGATCAACAGGGAATTAATGATCAGTTTAAACTTTTCTATGAAACTCTTTACAGTTCTGAGGTGAGTGACACTGATCGAATAGAGGATTTTTATAGTAATCTAGAATTACCATCCCTCGTGGATTCAGATAAATTTATTTTAGAAGGCAATATAACTGTTTTCGAGATTTGTAATGCAATCAAGAAACTAAAATCTGGAAAAGCTCCAGGTCCTGATGGCTATCCGGCTGAGTTTTACAAGTTAGCACCTCTGTTGTGTAAAGTATTTGAGGAGGCCCTTGTTTCAAATTCTCTTCCCCTATCCATGACACAGGCTGTTATATCGGTCCTTCTTAAAAAGGATAAGGATCCATTTAAGTGTGAATCTTATCGTCCGATCAGTTTACTCTGCTGTGATTATAAGATCCTGGCTAAAGTGCTGGCAATCAGAATCGATCATGAGAAAGGTAATTCATCCAGATCAAACTGGTTTTATTACTGGGAGGCAGCTATCTTACAATCTTCGTCGCTTATTTAATGTTATCTATTCACCCAAAAATAATATAAATCCAGAGATCTTAATATCTTTAGATGCCCACAAAGCATTTGATAGAATTGAATATGCTTATCTACTTGCAACACTTAGAAGGTTTGGCTTTGGCCCCATGTTCTGTTCTTGGATCAAAATTCTATATACTAGGCCCCAAGCATCCATTCGAACAAATAATATAATTTCTAAGTGCTTTCCTCTCTCTAGAGGGACAAGGCAGGGTTGCCCTCTGTCCCCCCTGCTCTTTGCTATTGCCATCGAGCCTCTCGCAATCCTGTTGAGGAATACAGAGGGCTTGCCTGGTATACTCAGGGAGGGATATGAGCATAAGCTGCTGCTTTATGCAGATGATCTCCTCCTCTTCCTGTCTAATCCAGATTCCTCTATACCAAAGGCTCTTACAATTATCTCAGATTTTGGAAATATTTCAGGATATAAAATTAATTTAACAGAGTCTTCTTTTCCCTATCAATCAAAGTGCACAACAAATGTCTTTCCAATCCTTTCCATTCTCAGTAAGCTCTGATAAATTTCTCTATCTACGTGTGAATGTAACACGCAGATATAATGATTTGTTTAATAATAACTTCAAATCAGCACTGGACAAAGCCAAGCGAGACGTGGCACGGTGGTCAAATCTACCTCTATCTTTAGCCGGGAAGATTAACT
Source organism: Hemibagrus wyckioides (assembly GCF_019097595.1). Classification (NCBI taxonomy): domain Eukaryota; kingdom Metazoa; phylum Chordata; class Actinopteri; order Siluriformes; family Bagridae; genus Hemibagrus; species Hemibagrus wyckioides. The sequence goes on from NC_080713.1 coordinate 13,773,046, forward strand.
CCATTAAAATGACAATACTACCAAGATTCTTGTTTTTATTTCAGACCGTGCCTGTTTTTATTCCCAAATCATTCTTCAGAGATCTAAATAACTGTATTTCCAAGAAAGAAAGAAAGAAAATTCCATGTATTGTAAGAAAATTCCACGCATAAGAAAAGAATATCTGGAAAGGAAGAAGGAGGGTGGATTGGCAATGCCAAATTTTTTATATTACTACTGGGCAGCCAACCTATACAAATTGATTTTCTGGCTTTCTGATATGTCAAGTGATGAAGCCCCACTTTGGTTGCTGATGGAGCAACACACATGTAATCCAGTATCTCTATGTTCACTGCTATGTGCTCCAGTCCCAATCAGCAAACATTATTCTACAAATAACCCAATTATCCGTGGATCACTCAGAATATGGTCACAGTTCAGACTTCACTTTAACAGTAAACAAGCGTTACCTTCTGCCCCTATTCTTTTGAATCCTTTGTTTCCTCCTTCCCTTATAGATTCAGCATTTCAATTGTGGTCCAGAAATGGAATTAGCTGTGTTAAAGACCTTTTCAAAGACGGCGTATTTATTTCATTTCAACAGCTAAGAACAGACTTCGAGACCCCTCAGTCTAATTTTTTTAGATACTTACAGGTCCGTAGATTCATTAAGAAACATTTCTCTCCTTCATTGAACCGGCCAGAAGGGGGCTGGATAGATGAGTTGTTAAATATGGACCCCTTTCAAAGGGGTATGATGTCCATTTTATATGAGATCATTCAAAGAACCGCCTCCCCATCTCTGGATCATATAAGAAGGCAATGGGGGGAGGAACTGGGAATGGAGATATCAGATACAGCCTGGCAGTGTGCACTCAGTGTGCACAGAGTGTTGGTACACTCATCTTCTGTATGTATCAGACACGGACTTTTACAATTTAAGGTGCTTCATAGGCTCCATTTGTCTAGGAGCAAGCTGGCTAAAATGTATCCAGGCTCAGACTGATCTTGCCCCAGATGTGGTTTGGAACCAGCAGATCTAAGTCATATGTTCTGGGGATGCCCCAGATTAAAAGGTTTTTGGATAGACATCTTCACAACATATTCATCTATCTGTAATAAAGATATAGACCCTAATTCCCTGACTTCCATTTTTGGTGTAGTATCAGAAGAAATGCATCTATCAGCTAATCAGTTAGAAATTATTGCCTTTTCCTCATTATTGGCTAGACGCCTGATTCTTTTCAGTTGGAAAATGGCAAGGCCACCATCTCACAAACACTGGGTATTGGAGGTGATGTCTTATCTTAAACTTGAGCATCTTAAGTACACCATCCGAGGCTCCTCTGTGAAGTTCTATAGGGTCTGGCAGCCCTTCTTATCCTACATTGCATCATCATGGGCCGTTTCATAATTGAACATAATTGACCCCCCCCCTTTTGTGTGTGTGTGTGGATTATCTATTTATTTACTTATTTCTTTACTTTTTATCTTTTTATTTATTTATTCATTTATTTTTCTCTCTCTTTCCCCTCTCCCCCTTATGGGGTGTGTGTTTGTAGTTGTGGTTTGTTGTGGAATATGTGTTTTAAGAAGAATGTCATATGTTTGTGAGATTGTGATTCTTGTGCAATACTGAAAATCAATAAAAACATTTGAATAATAATAAAGTGTGGACATGAAAAATAGGGGATATAGTTAAGAATATATAGGGAAAAGTAGGGAAAATTAAATGGTGGAAATCACAAATGAAAATAACTTGAAAGTCAAGTGTCAAATATATGTCTATGTATGTATATATAAATATATATGTATATAATATAAACATATATATGTAGTATCAATATAGCAGTAAATATTATAAATAATGAAAAATAAAATAAAATAAAAATAATAAAAATAGTAATATAATATATACAAATATAAAACTGCTATACAAACTAAATATAAAAAACAAAAACAAAAAAAATATAAAAACAAAAATATAATACACTAATATAATACAGTACAACATAGTGTATGTATATGTATATATATATATATATATATATATATATATATATATATATATATATATATATATATATATATATGTGAAAAATAGAACAATATAAATAAATATATATGTGTAGACTTTAATATATAGAAGGTACAGTATATGCATATATGTAGATAAAAAGGTCAACTTTGAAATGGTGTAGCAAATGAATACGAATTGAATAATGAATAAATGAGTATGTACAGTGTGCATATGTAAGATAAATATATAAATATATTTGTAGATGTATATATAAGGCAAATATAAATGTCCAATTGGACAGGGAGTAAAGTGTCAGTGCAGTGTGCACAGAAAGATGTACGGAAAAGATGTACAGTGAGAGTGTTATTGTGTGTACAGAGTATTGCAGAGTACAAAGTAGTGCAATTATTGTATGTGCAACAATCAGCTGAGGTAGAATGTTATGTCGTGTGGGGGTAAGTCCAGAAAGTCCAGATTCTAGGTGTACTGGTTGAGGGCCCAAATGGCCTGTGGGAAGAAGCTCCTCCTCATTCTCTCTGTGTTCGCCTTCAAGGAACGGAAACATTTCCCTGACCTCAACAGAGAGATGAGTCCATTGTTGGGATGACTGAGGTCCTTCATAATATTCCTCGCTTTGGTCCAGCACCGCTTGCTATATATAGTGTCCAGGTCAGGAAGCTCGGTGCGGATGGTATGCTCGGCTGATCGCACCACCCTCTGGAGAGCTTGCCTGTCCTGTTTGGTGCTGTTCCCAAACCAGGCTGTGATACTTCCCGTCAGGATGCTCTCAATGGTGCAGGTGTAGAATGTCTTTAGCACATTTGAGGGCAGTTTAAAGTCCTTCAGGCGTCTGAGCTGATAAAGATGCAGCCGGGCCTTCTTCACCAGGGTGTTAAAGTGACAGGACCATGTCAGGTCCTGCGTGATGTAAACACCTAGGTACCAGAAACTGTCCACTCTCTCCACTGGGGTCCCGTTGATAGTGAGGGGCTGGTAATTCCTCTCCTGCTTTGTGCTGAAGTCCACTATCAACTCCTTAGTCTTGCTGATTGTTTGAGGAGATTGTTGACCTGGCACCATGTCTCCAGGTTTTTAATTTCCTCTAGGTAAGCCGTCTCATTGTTATTGGAGATCAGGCCCACCACCACAGTATCGTCCGCAAACTTCACGATGTTGGTGGAGCTGGAAGTGGCCGCACAGTCAAAGGTGTACAGTGAGTACAGCAGGGAGCTCAGAACACAACCCTGGGGGGCTCCAGTGCTGAGGGTGAGTGAGGGTGAGACATGGTTGCCCACCCATACTGCCTGAGGTCTGTCTCGCAGGAAGTTGGAGATCCACCGACACAGGGATGGGCTAAGGCCCAGGATCTCCAACTTAATGGTGAGTATGGAGGCAATTATGGTGTTAAATGGTGAACTGTAGTCGACAAACAGCATTTTGACATAATTCCCCCTTCTGCTGTCCAGATGGCTCAGGGCTGCGTGATGGAGGTGTCCAATGGCGTCCTCAGTAGATCGGTTAGGACGGTACGCGAACTGTAGCGGGTCCAAGGTATCAGGTAAGGAAGAAGTGATGAAGTCTCTGATGAGTCTTTCGAAGCACTTCATCACCACTGAGGTCAGGGCCACTGGGCGGTAGTAGTTCAGGCAGGCGGGCTGGGGTTTCTTGGGGACAGGAACAATGGTGGACCGTTTGAAGCACGTCAGGATTGTAGACTGTTCCAGGGAGAGGTTGAAGATCTCAGTGAACACAGGAGCAAGCTGGTCAGCACAGGCCTTCAGGACCTGACCCGTGATGCCATCTGGTCCTGCTGCCTTCCTGGTATTCACTCTCCTGAATGCCTTTCTCACGTCGTGCTCCGAGATGATGAACGCATTGTCCTCTCCGGCATGCTCCTCGTGTGTGCTGCCTATAGCGCTGTTAGCACTACTAACGCCGTTAGCGCTTTGAGCTGCAGCCTCGAAGCGAGCATAAAAGGTGTTTAGGCTCGTCTGCCAGAGAAGCGTCCGCATTCACCGATCTGGAAGATGGTGTTTTGTAGTCCGTCATAGTTCTTAGTCCCTGCCACAGACTCCTAGAGCCACTCACAATAGAAACTATTGTGACTCTAGTTTCTGTCCATGCGGCCCTCAGCCTGTTCCTGACGCCGGCTCGTTTCCCCCGGGGCTGCCGCTTTTTAGTACTAAAAGGCTGATCTCCATATTGTACTCTCACCTAATGTCTTTTGAAAACCATAGCCTGGATAAAATAATGTCTAGATGGGAAGCAGATCTGGGCATAAAGCTATCTGAGGCCTTTTGGAAGGAGGCACTTAAAAGGATCCACTCATCATCACCCTCTGCTAGATTATGGCTTATACAATTTAAAGTTTTGCATAGGGTCCATCTAAGTAAGGCTAGGCTTGCTGGAATATATCCTGGGTCGGATGCTTCTTGTGATCAATGCTCTCATTCTCCAGACACCCTGGTACACGTTTTGGTCTTGCTCTGGACTTAAATACTGGGCTTTGGATTTTAGGACCCTCGGAGATGCTCTTGGGGTTATGTTGAGGCCCAGTCCTTCAATAGCAATTTTGGGAACACCAGATGATGCAACAAATGCCACTTTGACTACTAGTCAGAGGGACATCATTGCTTTTACTTCTCTCCTTGCTCGTTGGAGAATTTTGTTGAGCTGGAAATGTTTCTAAAACTAGAAAAGGTCAAATTTACACTGAAGGGTGTCACAGAGGCTCCTACCTCAGCCTCGCAACCACGCCCTCAATCACTGGAATTCTGACACCACACCTGACACTCATTATCACTCACATTATTTAACACCCTTTCACCACACGAGCAGCGGCTAGTATTAACGTTACATTCGTTTCGTATATGCTACCTTCCCGTACCCTGTGGACTTTAAGCTAAAGTTCCTGCCTCGTCTCTCCCTGTGTAGACGTATCTCCTGTTCTCTACACGCCACTCAGATAAGACTCTAAGTTACGTTTTCAGTTCTACATCTGTTTTGCACTTTTTGGCTGCACAATAAAGGCAGTGTCACTTGACTCACTATCAGCTCTCCTGTCTCTGTTCCTGGGTCCCTGTGACAAAGGGCTTAGTAAATAAGTTTTACTTAAAATGGAAACCCATTTTGTAATACTTCAGGAATCTGAAGGAATTACCTAACAGATCATTTGTTATGTGGACACGTGTTTGTGTGTGTATGCATGTGCATGTATATATTGATCTTTGTTATTTCTTTGCCCCTTTTCTTTTATCTTTGATGTTGCGGCTTTGTTTCACAGTTTGGCCGATTTATAATTCTATCTCTCTTTTGCTTTTTAGACATGCATGGGCTTATGTCTAAATTGTGGTGGCAGCAAATAAGGCAAATTAGTGTATCTTGTCTTCAAATGTGCAGTCCAATTCCTTCAATAAAAAATAAATAAAATCACACCTCGTTATGTCACATTGCTCAACTTTTTTGTGATTTATGAGAATTTAGAGAAATGTGTATGCAATGCACCTTTTTCACTCATCTTGGACACCACTTAAAAAATCAAGAGACTGTCAGTTGCCCTACAAAAAAGATTAAAACTTGTTTAAAAGTGCATTTTGAAAATTACCGCTGACCAGCCATGAGACACATTTGTTGAGGCTGAGACATTACAGAATGTTTCAAGCCAAGATTCAAATGACACTAACAGGGATGAGTGTGTAGATGCTGAGACTCTTGAACATAAAATTGCATCTCTTTTTATGCATTCAGTCATTATTGCATTTTTCTAAAAGTGCTTTCAGAAATTTCTAAATTTGTAAAATTGTTGTAGAATTGAATAATATTCTGCACTTTTCTAAATGTCATTCCCTTCAAATAATGAAAAAGGTGCTTACTAAATGAAGGAGTATTTCCTTGTAATTGAGTCAACTGAATATACATATAGAAGGACCAATAAAAATACCTTTGTTTTTGTTTCAGTCATTAAGGTTTTAGAGACTTTATGAAGACAGTCAGATTTTTCAAATAAGTTAGTGTGTAATTCAGAAGATAAGTCTGGTACAGAACTTTTCAGTATTTCAAACTTTTGGGTGTGCAAGAAACAAGTATTTCGCTAAGTAAGTAAGTGGCTCTGGATAAAAATTCATAGAATTACGGCTGTCTGCTGGGTTGTGCTTAATCTACCAGCCACTCTACCTTGTCCTTAATTCAGCTGGCTGCCCTTGGAAAGATAGTTGATGTTAAACTGTTTGGTTGTATGCATTTCTTTATCCACTGATCAAGGATATAAAATCTATAGAAAGGGTTTAGATATGTTTGTAAAGTGAACAGTATTTTTTGTCTCTGCAGATACTGTAACCCTGGGGCTCACAGCCTTGCAGGCTTTCATGAATCTTTCAATGTTGAAAGGTTTTGCAGATTTTGTTGTCTTAATCAATGCGATAGAGCAACTATTGAGCCAAGGGTTTTTCATTTGAGAACTGTACAGCAAAATACCTTTGTGGAGGAGCTTAATTTGTCCTACTTCCATCCAGTTACTGGATTTCCTCCAGATTTTTTGTATGACTTCTTTGAAGGTTTAATCCTAGTGGAATTGTGTTTATGTCTTAAAGATCTGATTAGAAAAGGAATAATTACATTTGATGGACTGAACAGCCGTATAAAATCATTCCCATACAGGTTTTCTGGTAAGGACGGAGAGCTACAACAAATTACAAAGGCCAATTTTGCAACAGGAAGAATCCGTGGCAATGGAAGTAAAAACAGGACACGTTTACTACCTCTTGTGATTGGGAGCACAATTCCAGAACAAAAGCCCTCATGGGAAATATCGATGGACCTTAAAGTCCAGATTACTGTGTATTCTTGTTAGGAACTACTGGGACAATTCACTGCCAGACCACCAGAGGGGGTGCTGGCAGGTATATTGCTATACCTTGTTGAATGTCATGTGGTTATGTCATGTGTCGTGTTACCTGTTTACAATTTGCTCCTAATGTGTTGCCTTATGTATATCTGCCCTCTTGTGCCAAGTCATTGTTGTTGCATTTGGTTCCTTGGGTTTGTATTAGGTTATTATGTTGGCTTGAAAAAGCCAACATACTGTTTTCCTATTTAAGCTTATTCTTGTTATCGTCACTATTTATTAGTCTGATTGCGTAAGCAATCATACTCTTGTTATCATCACTATTTACTCTTGTTATCGTCACTATTTATTATTATTATTACGTTTCCTGGGCGGGCTACTAGTCCTAAACGGTAATAACTAAAAACATGGTTCCAACGCTAAAATGTTAATCATGTTATGCTTAAGTGTGCTACTACTTTTCATGCTGATAAGTATTGTAGTTTATTTTATATTAATTTGTACATGCATTTTCACGGACTTTACTTCCTGGTTTCCGTACAGTCCGGTCTTTCTCGACGATTTTCGGTAGGTGCCGTAAACAAGTAGATGTCGTAAACAAGCATGTAAAACATTACTAGTCCTAAACAGTAATAGCTAGTAACATGGTTCCAACGCTAAAATGCTGCTTAGGTGTGCTATTACTTTTCATGCTGATAAGTATTAAAGTTTTTTTATATGGATTTGTAAATGTATTTTTCATGGACTTCAGACCGCTGCTGTGTGTGTGTGTGAGACGTCAGCTTGGTTCGTTTAGACTTCATATTGTAACTGTAACTTTAGTTTGTGTTTATTATTCGATAATTTTTTGCAATAGTTTAAGCATGTAAAGTTTTTATATATGTAACAGAGGCATGCGCTAGGTGCCATGCAGCGAGTTGTATGAAGCATGTTTCAACTTGCAATAGTTTAAGCAACATATCGCTTACACGATAATAGCTAGAAACATGCTTCCAACGCTAAAATACTGCTTAGGTGTGCTATTAAGTTTTTTTTAAGGATGCATCGTCTTTAAACTGTTCCTACAGCTTGAATTCTTACTCTACAGCCACATAAACTACCTTAAACGTTTTAAACTGTGACTTTAGCTTTAAATATTATTTGAACATGTCTTGCAATAGTTTAAGCAACATATTCGCAATCACACTCGCATTTTCTTCTGGAAATGCAACATTCTAGTTGCATTGGTGCTTGCTATTCAAAGCATCACTATTACTATTCCTCAATTCTGGTATTCCCGGTACGGAAGCTCAAAGTGGAATTTTTTCCCATAGACCTCCATTATGAATGGTGGAGGGTTCCAAAAGTTTTGACATCACAAAAGTATTGGCACCCTATGTTAAATGATTAAGTTAAGGTTAATGCTCACGCTATCGCTAATGCTCATGCTAATGATAAGGTTAATGCTAATGCTAGCACTTAGCGTTACTGCTAGCATTAGCATTACTATAACATTAATGCTAGTGCTAATGCTAATGCTAGCGCTAAAGCTAACGTTTATGCTAATGCTAACATTAATGCTAATGCTAACGTTGATGCTAACATTAATGCTAACGCTAATGCTAACGTTAATGCTAATGCTAACGTTGATGCTAACGATAATGCTAATGCTATCGCTAATGCTAACGTTGATGCTAATGTTACTGCAACATACACGTGATGTATCAAACCGCTCAACATAATGAGGGGAAGTGCGTCACGGACAAGTTTTGCCACGGCAAGCACCACTCACATTTTCTTCAGGAAATGTACATGTCTAGTTAGTGGTGCTTCCTATGCAAAGCATCACTATTACTATTGCTTATACTTATTATTAGTGGTGCTTGCTATGCAAAGCATCACTATTACTATTCCTCATACTTATTAGTGGTGCTTGCTATGCAAAGCATCACTATTATTATTCCTCATACTTATTATTAGTGGTACTTGCCATGCAAAGCATCACTATTATTATTCCTCATACTTATTATTAGTGGTACTTGCTATGCAAAGCATCACTATTATTATTCCTCATACTTATTATTAGTGGTGCTTGCTATGCAAAGCATCACTATTACTATTCCTCATACTTATTATTATTATTAGTGGTGCTTGCTATGCAAAGCATCACTATTATTATTCCTCATACTTAATAATATTATTATTATTATAATTCTTCTTCCGTACAAATTTTGTCCGCTAACTAGTCCCACACCGTTTGTCGTAGACCCACGAATGAGGTGTCAAATCGTGCAGCTTGTTCAGGAAAGATGTGCTATGACTTTTATAAGCGATCGGAATAACAGTATTCCCGGTATTCCCGATCAAACGCCCCAAAAATTCCCATAGAAATGAATGAGCGGAATTTTGAATCCTCAAAAAAAAAGGTCACAGAATTACTGCAACATAGTCATGTCACATATCACAACACTCAGGACAATGAGGGGAAGTGAGTGACGTGTATCCGGTTTACGTCACATCACGTCACGTGACTCCCACCCCCAGGAATTATGGGAAATCGCAAAATTACAGCTACATAGACATGTGACATATCAAAACGATCAGTACAATGAGGGGAAGTGCATGACATGAATCTGGGTGCGGTCACATGATGTCACGTGACCCCGCACCCCAAATAATGGGTAATTGCAAAATTACTGCAACATACACATGTGACATATCAAGCCGCTCAGCACAATGAGGGGAAGTGCGTGACGTGTGTCCAGTTATCACCTCCATGAACTCAGGGATGAGTTTTGGCACAGCAAGCACCACTCACATTTTCTTCAGGAAATGTACGTCTAGTATTATTATTACAATTCTTCTTTTTCTTCGGTACCAAATTTTGTCCGCTAACTAATCCCGCAATTTTTGTAGTAGACCCACAAATGACGTATCAAATCGTGCGGCTTATTCAGGAAAGATGTGCTATGACTTTCATAAGCGATCTGAATTACGGTATTCCCGATCGATCACCCCAAAAATTCCCATAGAAATGAATGGGCGGAATTTTTAATCGTCAATAAAAACTCACAAACTCACTGCAACATAGTCATGTCACATATGGAAACATTCAGGACGATGAGGGGAAGTGAGTGACGTGTATCCAGTTCACGTCACGTGATCCCCACCCCCGGGAATTATGGGAAATCTCAACATTACAGCTACATACACATGACATATCAAAACACTCAGTACAAAGAGGGGAAGTGCATGACATGTATCCGGGTAAGGTCACATGACATCACATGTGACCCCGCCCCCCAAATAATTGGTAGTTTCGAAATTACTGCAACATACACATGTGACATATCAAACCGCTCAGCACAATGAGGGGAAGTGTGTGACGTGTGTCGAGTTTTGGCATGGCAAGCACCACTCACATTTTCTTCAGGAAATGTACATGTCTAGTATTATTATTACAATTCTTCTTTTTCTTCCGAATGAAATTTTGTCCGCTAACTAGTCCCGCACCGTCTGTCGTACACCCACGAATGAGGTGTCAAATCGTGCGGCTTGTTCGGGAAAGATGTGCTATGACTTTTATAAGCGATCGGAATTCCGGTATTCCCGGTACGGAAGCTCAAATTGGAATTTTTTCCCATAGACCTCCATTATATATGGTGGAAGGTTCCAAAAGTTTTCACATCACAAAAGTATTGGCACCCTATGTTAAATGATCATGTTAAGGTTAATGCTCATGCTATCGCTAATGCTCATGCTAGCACTTATAGTAATGCTAATGCTAGCGCTAAAGCTAACGTTTATGCTAATGCTAACATTAATGCTAGTGCTAATGTTGATGCTAATGCTAACATTAATGCTAATGCTACCGTTGATGCTAACATTAATGCTAACGTTAATGTTAATGCTAATGTTAGCGCTAACGCTAACGCTAATGCTAACGCTAAAGGTAATGCTAATGCTAACATTAATGCTACTGCTAATGTTGATGCTAATGCTAACATTAATGCTAATGCTACCGTTGATGCTAACATTAATGCTAATGCTATCGCTAATGCTAACGTTGATGCTAAGGTTATTGCAACATACACGTGATATATCAAACCGCTCAGCACAATGAGGGGAAGTGCGTCACGGACGAGTTTTGCCACGGCAAGCACCACTCACATTTTCTTCAGGAAATGTACATGTCTAGTTCTTCTTCTTCTTCTTCCGTACAAATTTTGTCTGCTAACTAGTCCCGCACCGTTTGTCGTAGTCCCACGAATGAGGTGTCAAATCGTGCGGCTTGTTCGGGAAAGATGTGCTATGACTTTTATAAGCGATTGGAATTCCGGTATTCCTGGTACGGAAGCTCAAAGTGGAATTTTTTCCCATAGACCTCCATTATAAATGGTGGAGGGTTCCAAAACATTACAATGTTTTGACATTACAAAGTATTGGCACCCTATGTTAAATGCTCATGTTAAGGCTAATGATAAGGTTAATGCTCATGCATTTCAGGAAATGTACATGTCTAGTTTATCATACTGTTTGGTTTGCTTAATGCTTATTGAAGATAATTGAACTGTTAATAGATTTTACAGTTTTATTACTGTTATTGTAACATTAAAAATAAACATGTCATTTGAACTATTTTGTCGGGATTCTTTGTGTGTTAAACACAAATTTTTAAGTTTTTATGAATTTAATAATTTATAAAATTATTACAAAAGATAATTTGGCACAATATGGAATTCCTAGTACATATGAAAGTCATTTGAACAATAGATAATTAGTTGGCACGTTTTCTTCAAAACTAGAGTTTCAGTTAGCTGTATGTTGCCTTGAAATTTTGAGTTGCCATGTCTGCTTCCCTCGTCTGACTCCATGATTACCTTGTTAGCTGGTGTGCTACAAATACTAATGTTAATATGTCAAAATCATTCAATAATATAATAGATTAAAAGACTGTTTTGACATATTAAATTAATATTTAAAAATTTTGTTTAGAAAATGTAAAGTTGTCTAAAATGCAGCAATAATTATGAATAATTCACTTCATATAATTTTATATAATTTTGCATCACAGTTGTTGTATTTTACACTTCCTGTATGTACATTTTACACTTTCTATATACATATATACACACACACACCTTACTTCATTTATATTTATTATATTTTATTCTATTTTATTTTTTTGCTTACTGTGAACTTTTTATATTTTATATTTCGTATTTTAGTATAATTCGTATTCTTATTTTTTATATTTCGTATTTTTAAATTTTATTTTTATATTTTATCCTTGTCTTTTGCTCTGTCCTTATTCCTTTTCCTAGGGTCATAACAGTCGTTATGCATTTCAACTGCATATCATACTGTGTACGATTATGTATGTGACTAATATAATTTGAATTTGAATTTAATTATGCAATATCATGTATGATATCCAGTAAATAAGGCTTAGCAGAAAATCTGACAAACGGAAACATTGTGAGGTAATTTCTTTTGCTTCTAACAGAATGAATAATTTGTTAAAATTGACTAATGTCTGATTTGATGACATATTCAGTTATGTAGTCAACTGTTGAAACTTTGATGTTTCTCTGTGTTCAAGTCCACCATATATATCACCATCAAATGTATTAGGTTTTTAGTGTAGAATACAAGGTGTAAATCTTATCACACTGTCATTCTGAGTAATGGCAGTCCATCAAGCAGCAAACAGAAAACAAAGCCAGAAAGCAATTTCTTTGCATGATATAATTGTGCTGTAACAGTTGCACTGGAATTTCTGAGAAAAAAATATCTTGAAAGCATTATTAACAAATAGGGAATGCTTATATATAGGTGCTGTAGATTGCAGTACCCTAGTTGTATTTTTACCAAAATCATGAGTGCCCATTTCAGTACCCAGCAAGTTGCAGATATGATTACTTCTGGTGTCCTTGAGGAAGAAGATAACACTGATTTGGAAGAGGAGGAGGAAGATGATCTAAAGAAGAAGATAGAGAAGAGTACAAGCCAGAGAATGATTCCTCATCTTCAGATAAATCCCCCAAGCTGACAAAGAAACTTTTTTTGACAAAGACCAGGAAAATATCATGGTCTTCTTTACCATATGGAAATCATGGCAGAATGGCAGCAGAAAATGTGATGAAGATGACCCCAGGGCCAACAAGATATGCTGTTTCCCATGCCCAGGGCATCGTCTCAACATTTTTCATGTTCATTGCACCAGACATCGCAAAAAAGCATCCTAGAAATGACCAATCTACATGGCTTCCAGAAATATGGACACAAGTGGAAAATTGTGGATGAGACTGTAATGCATGCCTAAATAGGGTTGTTAATCCTAGCAGGTGTGTATAGGTCCAGAGCTGAGCCTACATCTAGTCTCTGGGATGCAGAGAGTGGAAGTGCGATTTTCTGTTCCACAGTGTCAAAGAATGTTTTTCACACAATTTTAAGAATATTATGGCTTGATAATCATGAGTCAAGACCTGCAAGATGAGTGATAGACAAACTGGTTGCCATAAGAGAGGTCTGGGAGAAGTGGGTGGAGCACCTGCCATACCTCTACAACACTAGGCCTGAAGTGACAGTGGATAAGCAGTTGGTTCCATTCAGATGTGAACTTTTATGTAAATTTTTATTTTCATATCTGTAATTAAAAAAAAAATTATAATCTGTAAATTAGAATGTTGATTATCTTTTGTGAAAAGGTCACTGTCCTTTCTGGCAATATATGCCCAGCAAGCCATCAAAATATGGCATCAAAATATAGGTGTCCTGTGATGCACAATCCAGCTATGCTTAGAAGATGCAAGTGTATACAGGAAGCTGACCAGTGGAGGCCAGAGAAGAATCAGGGGAAGCGGGTTGTACTTGATGTGACAGATGGACTGAGGAGTCACAATGTCTTATGAACTTGGTCAGCAGCTGAGACAGAGAAAGATCACCATGGTTGTCACAGTCAGAAAGAACAAGTCTGAGCTGCCTCCTGCATTACTTGCAACAAGGGGGAGAGAGGCCTTCTTCTCAAAGTTTGCCTTCACCCCCACCACCACTCTAGTTTCTTACCTCCCAAAGAAGAACAAGAATGTGGTCCTCCTGAGCACACAAAACAGCAGAGATCAGTGATCGTGAGGACAAGAAGCCAGCTATTATTCTGGACTACAACCACAACAAAGGAGGTGTGGACAACATTGACAAGGTGACTGGAACTTACACCTGCAGGAGGATGACTGCATGCTGGCCCTTAGTCATCTTTTATAACTTCATTGATGTGCCCTACTACATTGCCTTTGTGATCTGGAGCCAGATTGACCCTGCCTGGATGCCTGTCAAGTGAAACAAGAGGAGGGTGTTCCTGGAGTAGCTGGGAAAGTTACTTGTAACCCCCCCAAATTCAAAGAAGAGAGCATCTCCCTTACACAGCAGCCTCTGCAGCACTAAAGCTGTTCAGGGTCCTGAATCTTCTTCTGTTTTATGTGAGGCTGCAGCTGGGGCAGGCAAGAGGAGAAGATGACAATACTGTACTCCCAAAAAGGACTGTAAAACAAACACTATGTGTAAAAAATATATCTGCAAAGTCCATGCTCACACACTGTCCTACTGTCCCACATGTGCTAATTAGGTCCGATGTGCTGCCAAAAGGTTGGTATATGTTGTATTTGTATTTATAGTCAGGCTGTTGTTATTATAGTTACTGTTTGCCTGCTTGTTTCCATTCAATAAGATGCATTCAGAAATCCTTTCTGCTGCTTTAACTTTTATGAATACTGTCTTACTAAAAACCTTTTACACTTATGCAGGTACCTTTAGCAGTAAAAAAAAATAAACATGTACTTTAGTAAAAAATGAATGGTGGCCACTGATTAAATATTGATAAAATACTGCACACTAAGGAAATGGAAAACCTAGACATTCACAGAGTTTGAGATGAATAATGAGGTTGTTTCTTCATGCAAAGTAGATTTGAGGATTGAAATTAAATTTAGCTGCTTTACTTTAGAGATTAAGTGAAGGTGTGTCATTTTTGACCCTTACAACATATGGAGTATACATAATTCTTAGACCATATAAGTGTTAACTGAGGCAAGTGAGGCCTGCAGTTCTTTAGATGTTGTTCTGAATTCTTTTATGAACTCCAGGATGAGTCATTGTTGCATTCTTGGAATTACTTTTTCAGATAGAGCCAGGTACGTTTGGACAGCTTTCTTTCTCTAAATTAATGAACTCATCATTTAAAAACTGCGTATTATATTTACTTAGGTTATCATTGTGTAATATTAATATTTGTTTAATGATCTCAAATCATTTAACTGTGACAAATATGCAAAAAATGAAAACAAAATAAAAAAATCAGCACTTCCTTTCTACTATTTATTTAAATTTTTTTGTGTGTGAAGGGAGATGTGCAAAGAAAGAATTTCATTGTATGGTCTAAACCACTGTGCACATGACAATATTTTTTGTATTTTTTTTTGTTTTGTATTATTTATTATATATTATATATATTTGTAAAATTAGAAAGATTTTAGGGGAAAATTTTTTTACAATAACCTGCTTGCATGTGTGCACACTCCTAAAGTAATAGTTTTTTGACACACCTTTCAGTTTTATTACACGAAGAGTCTATAAACATACACTATATTGCCAAAAGTATTCGCTCACCTGCCTTGATTCGCATATGAACTTAAGTGACATCCCATTCCTAATCCACAGGGTTCAATATGACGTCGGTCCACCCTTTGATGCTATAACAGCTTCAACTCTTCTGGGAAGGCTGTCCACAAGGTTTAGGAGTGTGTTTATGGGAATTTTTAACCATTCTTCCAGAAGCGCATTTATGAGGTCACACACTGATGTTGGACGAGAAGGCCTGGCTCTCAGTCTCCGCTCTAATTCATCCCAAAGGTGTTCTATCGGGTTGAGGTCAGGACTCTGTGCAGGCCAGTCAAGTTCATCCACACCAGCCTCTGTCATCCATGTCTTTATGGACCTTGCTTTGTGCACTGGTGCACAGTCATGTTGGAAGAGGAAGGGGCCAGCTCCAAACTGTTCCCACAAAGTTGGGAGCATGGAATTGTCCAAAATGTCTTGGTATGCTGAAGCATTCAGAGTTCCTTTCACTGGAACTAAGGGGCCAAGCCCAGCTCCTGAAAAACAACCCCACACCATAATCCCCCCCTCCACCAAACTTTACACTTGGCACAATGCAGTCAGACAAGTACCGTTCTCCTGGCAACCGCCAAACCCAGACTCGTCCATCAGATCGCCAGATGGAGAAGCGCGATTCGTCACTCCAGAGAACGCGTCTCCACTGCTCTAGAGTCCAGTGGCGGCGTGCTTTACACCACTGCATCCGACGCTTTGCATTGCACTTGGTGATGTATGGCTTGGATGCAGCTGCTCGGCCATGGAAACCCATTCCATGAAGCTCTCTGCGCACTGTTCTTGAGCTAATCTGAAGGCCACATGAAGTTTGGAGGTCTGTAGCGATTGACTCTGCAGAAAGTTGGCGACCTCTTCGCACTATGCGCCTCAGCATCCGCTGACCCCGCTCCGTCAGTTTACGTGGCCTACCACTTTGTGGCTGAGTTGCTGTCGTTCCCAAACACTTCCACGTTCTTATAATACAGCTGACAGTTGACTGTGGAATATTTAGGAGCGAGGAAATTTCACGACTGGATTTGTTGCACAGGTGGCATCCTATCACAGTTCTACGCTGGAATTCACTGAGCTCCTGAGAGCGACCCATTCTTTCACAAATGTTTGTAAAAACAGTCTGCATGCCTAGGTGCTTGATTTTATACACCTGTGGCCATGGAAGTGATTGGAACACCTGATTCTGATTATTTGGATGGGTGAGCGAATACTTTTGGCAATATAGTGTAGCACACCTTGACATGGAAATATTTTCCCATTCTTTTTTGAAAAATATTCTAGATCCATTAAAACCTGTGCACATCCTGTATTTTGGTCACACCACAAATTTTTAGTTGGATTCAAGTCTGAGCTCTGGTTAGGCTATTGCTGTAAATTTATTATGCATACTTTGGGTCATTGTTGTGCTAAAATGTGAAAAGCTACTACTACTAGCACACAAATGTTTTGCAGTATGACTAAATGGTATTTGTAGCTATTCATGTTTCCACTTCAATTAAAGCCCAATTTGTGGCTGAAGGAAAGCAGCCCCAAAGCATAATGATGACACCACCATGCTGTATTGTGGGTATGTTTTTTTTTTTGGTGAGTCACTATTTTGCACCAGCTATAGCTTTTGAAATTGATCAGACCATAACAATCTTTTGGCAAATGTTTTGGGATGATTTAGTTGAGCATGGATTTTTTTTTAAATGAAAATTATGCAGAGAGTAATCAGTACCATCGATCTCTTGACAGACTTCTTGGTAAGTGTTTCTTGTCTTTTTATAAATTTTGGTGGGCATGTCCTGTTCTTGGTGATATCACTGTGGTGCTCAATGTTTTCTATTTGTTGATGATGGCCTTTACAGTGTCCCAAAGTACATGTTTTGAAAATTATTTTATACTCCTCACCTGATTAAGACCTTTTAAGAAGTGAGACCCAGTGCATGCTTTATAGATAGATAGATAGATAGATAGATAGATAGATAGATAGATAGATAGATAGATAGATAGAGACAACTTTGTGATTGGATAGTACAGGTGCATAACAAATAAGCTCTTTGTGGCCTTTGATGGCTTCAGCAGTCAGATGGAACCAAATAGATATGAAGAAAATCCTAAATAAACATCTGTTTTTCATTTGTGGTTAATCAGAATAATTTATTTTATGATAGCTACATAATACTTTTGAACAGCAGATTTAATGTTATTGGTTTATTCTGAACACAGCCAATTCCCCATTTGGGCTATTGCAACTTTTATTTCCCCCTAAAATGTTGTAATTTCACATTGGGCTGGAAAGGGTCTGACACAATTTATCTTGTTTTTTCTTTTCTTTTTCTTTTTTCTACATCACAAAAATATGCTTATGTAGTCTATTTTATAGTATTATTTTGGTATACATATCTGTTAAAGTAGCCACATTTAAAATGCTCTTTTATTAAAGCGTTTTGTTTTAAATGAGAAAATGTTTCTTCAACACTAAAATTTGTCATCTAAATGTCACACCAGTGTAGGCAGAATCATTAGTGGAGAAGAAATTATTTGAACAAAAGCAAATTTTAATAACACTACTCAGAGTTGCCTTAGGCAGTAAGTTAACATTTTTTTAACAGGTGTCAGTGGTGATCAACACTAATATATTAAGTATTATAATAAGTGTTTTTTAACACCACACAGTGTCATATTAGCAACTACATTTTTAATACTTTAGACATTATACTTTTTCAATCTATGTAGAGTAGGACCACATGCTAATAAAGTGTTAAAATTAGATGTTTATGTAACACTACTGATTTTATAGCATAATTACGGAACCTTGGTGTAGAATTCACTTACATGCAGTGTAATATGCATTGGAAAGGGTAGCGGGCTGCTTTAGTTAGAACAGGCGAGTGATGAGTTCATCAGGCAACTAAGCGGAACTTTATAAAATCTAGTCTAACCCTTAGAGACGTTTTCATAATTATAATAACATGAATTCAATTACCCTTTCTTAATACTAGTCATCAACCTATTAAACAACCTTACTAACAGAAAATCTTTAGAGATTTTAAACTGAGCACAAGTGCAAACTTCGTTTGATGGTTGTGAAACGCAGGGGATCACGTGACACTTTCGTCAATCTCCAGTTATCCCTCGGGCGCACGGTAATTGGAGAATTTCACATTACAGCACTGCTAACCTTTATTTAATCAATCGCCTTATTCTCACGTTAACTAGGAGATTGTATGCGTCTGCGGGTCGGTTTAGACGGCGCTCCCGGCTAGGATGCTAATACACGGGTTTTTTCGCCGTGCGTTATCCATTCGTGACGCCAACAAAGCAGGCTGCGGTTTATCGCTTCTTAATCGTGGGGATCTCTCGCTCGAATAAAAAAAAAATGTAAGGTACCTACCGAACTCTGGTATTTTGTTCTCGAAAATGCAGAAGGGAATGCGACTCAATGATGGCCACATTACATACCTGGGTCTTTTGGCAAAAAAGGACGGCACGAGGCGGGGCTGCCTAAGTAAGAAGAGCTCGGACAACACGAAATGGCACACCAAATGGTTTGCGCTGCTGCAAAACATGCTGTTTTATTTCGAGAGCGAGTCGAGCTCGCGGCCCTCAGGATTGTATCTGTTGGAGGGCTGCGTGTGTGACCGGTCGCCATCGCCTAAGCCATCTCTCTCCGCCAAGGAGTGCTTAGAAAAACAGGTATGACTAAAAAGAGGACAGTTACTGTTATGTTTACTGTTCTAGTTGCTGTTCTAATTGTAGTTCCATAGTCGGGTAGAAGCACTAAAATGACAGTTTGATTTCTAAACGACCTTTTTTAGAGACCTTATAGTAATGGTAAACAAGATAATCAGTTATGACTGTGTTTTTCATGTATGCAGTTTATTTAAATGCCACGTCTAGTTTTGTTATATCTCCCCTAAAATGGGGTGGGGTGGTGGTTTGTGGGTCTGGGAGGGGAAGCTATATTGCACTGCACTATATAATAGAACGTTACATAATAAACATACACTGGATTAGATATTAATTATTCGCGTCTTAAATGATAAATTATCAGTTATTATTTATATTTCAAGGTTAAAAACAAACTTAGTGTGTGTTTGCTTAATTTATTATATCGGATTAATTGTCAAATTTTGACCAATTCCTGACCAAGTGTAGGCTTGATGCTCTTTTTTCCAAGAGAGAGAAAGATGCTGAGGAAAGCACTTGAATCTCAGAGTCGCCATCATGCGGGAAAATGGTGTCGAATTATTGTTTGTTTGACGAGGTCATTTTTCCGACACTATTATTAATAGCAGCATACCTTGGCAACCGTATCTTCCAAACCTTTCTGATACTGGGTTCAGACACACTCTTGGTCATCATTCATTCATTCTCACTAAAGCTTTGGCTATTTGTTATTCCATTATATTCCTCAGTTGATGGATATTTCTTATATAATGCTAACCCTTTATTATTATTGTTTTTTGTTTTTCATTTAGTTCGATTTTTGACAATAAATATAGATTTAGATCCCAGACAATGGTGGCACTTCCATAAGGCCAGGGGGCCAGTCCCAGTCCCTAATTAACCATTCAACAAATATTACTCTGCTGCTGTTTCATAACACCATTAACTTTTAAATTCTATTACTACCTCTATTGATTGTGTGTGTGTACTCATTCAGTTTGCAGTTCAATTCCGGGCTATTTATTCAGGTAGCGTAACCCTATATACAATACAGTATATGGCCAAAACTATGTGGACATCTGACCATCAGAGCCATATATGGGCCTTGCCAAACAATGACAATGCCCTTGAGAACAAAGTGGTCCATAAAGACATGTTTTGGGTCATTATCAAATGTGCTGTTGGGAACGGTGGCAATAGCAAAAACAGCTGGGTGGTAGATTTTAAAATGATCATGAAGTAAGGCAAAGTAAGGGCAAAAAATGCAATACATTTTGAAATAATCTTTTCAGAACCCAATTTTCACTGTTGGTGAGCAGGAGAGAAGGTGAGCACACTACAAATAGCAAAACTGCATTTCTCATGCACACTTAACAGCCTTAAACTCCACCCCAAAGCTCAATACCGATAATGCAATGCATCTGTACATTAATCCTTTGTAACAGTAGTGTACTCCAATGTTTTCTTTGCACATTTTTGTAGATTTTTTGCTTATTCACAAAAGTTAAACAGTTTTTCAA